>NC_022013.1:25637919-25678882 GCF_000317375.1 Microtus ochrogaster
AGAAAGAAAGAAAGAAAGAAAGAAAGAGAGAGCGGGAGGGAGGGAGGGAGGGAGGGAGTGAGGGAGGGAGGGAGGAAAGCTAGACGTGGTAGATGTGGATGTGGTAGACGTGGTAGCTCACACTTGTAAGCTTAACACTCAGGGGGCAGAGGCAGAGGGAATCATTGCAAATTTGAGACTTCCTGGTCTACATATCAAGTTGCTGAGTTGCAGGTCAGCAGGTCTACATAGAAAGACAGCCTGGCCCCCTGGACTTCCTGCTCATCCTGAGTTCTGGCATTACAGGCATGCACTATCATGCCTGATTTCTGCAGTGCTGGAGACCTAACCCAGAACCTCACTGACGTTAAGCAAACATTGGACCAGCTGAACTATATCCCCAGTCCTCAAAATTGAAGCAAAGGACCAGTGAGGTGGCTCAGTGAGTACGCTGCCAGGCCTGATGGGTGGGTACGCTGCCAGGCCTGATGGGTGGGTACGCTGCCAGGCCTGATGGCTGAGTTCTGTCCTTGGGACCCACATGGTAGAAGGAGAGAATCAACTCCAAAGTTGTCCTCGGGCCTCCACATTCATGTGACACCACACACACACACACACACACACACACACAAATAAATGATAAAAGATAAAACAAACCTCAACTGAAACTACCATGATCACCATTCATAAACAAAGACGCCTCCTCCCCGAAGGCCTGCCAGGCACTTGGGGCTCCTCTTAATCTTGTTTACAAATCAGATGAAGGAAGCAAAGAAATGAAAATAACGAGTGGAATGAAAAGTGGAGACAAGGAAACGAGGAGCAAAGCCAGACTCGAGAATGGCGAAACCCCCGACCGCCATCCGCGGTGCCATGCAATTGAGTGAAAAGGGTTAGCCTCTACTTACAGAATCTTCAGGCTGTGGAGGCCAGAGAACGCCTGTCCCGGGATATGTGAGAGATGGTTCCCAGAGAGGCGCCTGGAACCAAAGACAGAGGTCAGAGGTGTTGCCAGGTAACCCGCGAAGGGGGTGAGCCAAACGTACAGGAGAATGGTGGCAGTGCGTGCCATTTACTGAGCCCTGCGGTTCACTGTACACCTCACAGGCATGAGCTCCAGTTTCACAGCTAATCCTGGGAAGTGCAGGGTACAGTGAGTATCCCCTGTTTGAAATGCTCGGAGTCAGGCGTGTTTGGCGCTGAGAGTCTTTCAGATTTCCAAATATTTGCATCTAGATAATGAGCTGTCTGGGGTATGAGTCCAAGTTTAAACAGGAATCCACTTGATTTTACATTTATTTATTTGGTGTGTGTGTGTGTCTGTGGGTGGGTATGCCCCGTGACCCACATGCGCTAGTCAAATGAAGACCTAAGGTTCTTTCCGTCCGCCATGTGGTCTCTGGGGACCGAACTTAGGTTTAGATTGTCTGGCTTGGTGGTAAGTGCCATTACTCCCTGAGCATCTCACCAACTAAACCAAAAATGTGATTGTTTTATAAACATGGAGTCTGAAGGTAGTTTTATGCAATATTGTCTTGTTTGGAGGGGGCAGAATGCTAAAGATGAAGGCTGGTACCTCAAACGTGATGAGTTATTACCCCAACACTAAACTGCAATCCTTGACTTCTACAATAATTTCAGTGCTGTGCATTTGATTCAAACATGCCACATGAGGTCAGATGCAGAGCTGCCCACTGTGGTGACCTATCAGTGCAGAAAAAGTTTCAGATTTTAAATTTAGGTACGGTAGTACACACCTGCAATCCAAGTACTGAGGCAGGAAGATTATGAATTTAAAGCCAGCCTTGGCTACATTTAGGATTCTAGTCTAGCCTGGGCAACATAATGAGACCCTGTCTCAAAAAGAAATTCCAGATTTCAGATTTTTGGATTGAGAATATTAACCCTCAAATTTCAAATAAGGAAAGCATGGTTTGATTTGTGTGTGTGTGTGCTTTGTTGTTGTCTGGGTTTTTGTTGTTGTTTTTAGACAGAGCCTCACTAGGTAGTGCAGGATAACCTAGTATTCACAATCCTCTGTCTCAGCCTCCCCTGTGCTAGAACTGGAGGCATGTATCACCACCCCCACTTTAGAAGCCAGTGTTAAAAGTGTTAACCCGCGGTGAGGATATAGCTCCGTAACAGCTAGTGTCCCCGAGGCCCAGAGTCTCCACCGTTGAGGGGGACTCTGCCTCTAGTCTCTTTAATGATATTTGTTGCTTTAAAAGGAGACACTTGGGTCTGCACACTTGGGCCTAGGTGGCAGATTGCTCCTATAGGTAGGGCCTTTAACCCGGGTCCAGCCCTTCTCAGAGTGGAAGACAGAAAGTCTCCCTCACCAAATGGCCTTAGCTCTCCTTTGCATCTCTTCCAAGCTGTGCCACAGCCACCTCAGCATGGCCTCTGCTGCCCTGAAAAACTGGCTTGCCTGCCCACCACTTGCCCCATCCACCCAGAGCATTGCCTCCCATGGAGACAGCTTGGTATTAGGGATAATTTCCTGGGAAAGGTAGGGTCATGAGTGAAAGCTAGGGCCCGGAGTGATGGTTCAGTGGTTAAGAACACTGCCTGGTTTTCCCAGCACCCACATGGCAGCTCACACAACCATCTGTAACTTCAGTTTTAAGGGATCTGATGTCCTCTTCTGTCTCCTGGGCAACAGGCATGCATGTGGCACACAAGACATACATGAACCCATACACATAAAATTGAAAAAAAAATTATTAAAATAGGGAAAAGCTCTGCTGGATATGGTGACTCATGCCCACAGGAGCCTAAGGCAGGAAATTCAGCCCTCAGGAGCCTAAGGCAGGATAATGGCAAGTTCAAGACCAGTCTGAGCTACAGTAGTGAAATTCAGGCCACCCTGAGCTATACAGTGAGACCCTGTCTTTGGGGGATGGGAATAGTGCAGGAGAAAGAACTCCAGAGAGCTTTGAATCAGACTCTGGTGCCACATGGCTTGACACAGGTCCTCTTGGGAGTCCCCCACGTAGCTGTCTTAACCCAATACCTGTTCCCCAAGCTCCACTTTCTCCCTTGAGCTCCTCCTTTCTCTGGGGAGCCCTGGTCCCTACAACTGCTGACCAGAGAGTTCCTCCACCCACGCACCCTCCACCCCACCCACATCCCACTCCCACACAACCATCAACTCACAGCTCCTCCAGGAAGCGCAGGTGGCGGAAGAGCCCGGGCTGAAGCTCCGTGAGGTTGTTCATACTGAGGTCTCTGAGTGGAGAGAAAATGGAAAGGAGACTGAGTATCGCCTGTACCAGCTGTGATCTTCAGCTCCAGGCCTGTTTGGGGGACCCCAGGACCTCTGTTCCTCCACCTTGCCTCCATGCCATCCTGACCCCACAGGCTGTCTGGCAACAGCAGCCACATGCAACTTCAGGAGCCAAAAAAGTAGTCAGCTTCTGGTCTCTTCTCACTGCCCCCTCTGATTTTCATGCTTCCTTCGGCAGGTTCTCCAGGGACTAGCTATGGTTAGCCAGTAAACCCAGCTCCCCGTTAAGGGAGGCGCCAGGGGTGGGTAAAAAAGGAGCATAGAATTTCAGATCAGGAAGGCAAGGTCCCTAGCGTAAACAAAGTCTTCACTCTTAGACTCGGGGTCCCTACCCATGCTGCAGACTTTAAGATTCCTGGACCCGGATTCTTCCCCAGCCATGTGTTTTGTACTGTTCAGTAGTGGTGGGCTTCACTGCCTGCTGAGGTCTCTGCCCGCCTCCTCCTGGCTCTGCTTTCCCGGACCTCTTGGCACTTCCCAGAAGATGCCCAGGTACCTGAGTAGCTGGATGTGCAGAGATGGTCTCTATGTGCATACACCCTCTAACTCATCCTAAATTGCCTTTATCATCCAGAAGAACTTGTGTTACCGTTCCCTAAGATGCCCCCCCACAAAACCACTGTGATTACATCAACATTACTGAAGACCCAGCTTACTATCAGGCACTGACTAGCCTTTATCCAAATAATCCCATTAATCCTGACCATAATCCCGGGAGAGCTGCTATGTTACATTCAGGAAAACAAAAAGGGGCCAGCGACCTGTCTCTGTGGGTAAGGGGACCTGCTGCTAAGGCTGCCAACCCAGGCTCATCCCCTGGAGTCCACATCTAAGAAGGAGGGAACCAACTCCCAAGCTTAATTCTATGACCCCCCAGACACTCCCCACTTCCCAATGCTCACAAAATTTAAAGAGTTAAACTTTTTAAAATTAAAAAATAAAAGAGAATTAAGTGGAGTCAGAGAGCCCCCAAATCAAATGTCTCCTCTAGGTACCAGTCTTGACTACTACAATCCTCCATTTCCTCATCCCTTAAAAAAAAAAATTAAGTAGGTAAGGTCTTTGTGAGGATTAAGTGTGTTAATGTTTACAGACTGCCGGGTAAATAGTACAAACTTAATAGCTATTTTACCTCCTCCCTCCACCTTCCCCTTGGTATCGTATGTGCAGGAACCTCAGCTCTACAGACCTGTAAGTGGAGAGCAGATGGCTGGGTTTGTGGGTGCCGCCCAACGTGTGTGTGCCCGAGTGAGCAGCAGTGTCTGAGGTTGCAGGCACACGCCTGACACATTTGGGCTCCATCCTGTCCCAAACCCCTAGCAGATGATTCTTGCTTCTGTGTGGCTCCCCGGGGCTGCACCGGTGGGGCCACATCACAGAGCAGCACAGGTCTTCCTGCAGCTTTCCCCTGTGCCCAGGAGTACAAGTCACCCTCAAACTTTCCTGCTTCTGTGTGACCAGAAACATGTTTGATTTCCTGCTCAGAGAGGCAGGCTGGGAATGGTGGGGAACATGTGTCCAGAAAGCCCAGCTCTGGGCTATAAAAAGACTGTTTAGTCTCAAATGTTTTATCTTTGATAAAGTTCGGGCACTGGCTCCATGTCTTCCAAGGAAGGAGGACATTCCACGCAGGGTAAAGCCAAGAAAACTGGCATGCACTGCACAGGCTGCTCTTGTCTGTCCTCCCTCCCCACTCTCCTGTGGAAATGGAGGGGCCATCCGCTGCCCTGTGGGGCTAGAACCGGCTCAGCTGAGACTGCAGCTGGCATGCAGGTCACAGTGAAGACAGGGGCCAGAGAAACAAAGAGGGATGCTTGGTGGATGTCAGCCTGGGTTCAGCCCGCATGACGCCACAGAGGCAACGTTCACAGAGGCCCAGGCTACAGTCTTGAGTCTACCTGGATTCCTCTTTCTCGAATCCCAGGCCTGGCTCATCCTCAGGAAGGAGGAGGTGCGAGATGCCACAAAAAAAAAAAAAAAAACACGATTACCTCTAAATATTTACCCTGTGCATTTCTGGATGTGTCCTGACAGGCAGGGGAGCGGGAGTTCAAGGAGCACACAGGGCATGTGACTCAGGCCTCATCACTCAGCTGTCCCCCCAGGGGCCGCACTCAGAGGCTCTGATGCAGCTCCATGCCCCCCTCCCACTCCCTCCACCTCACCACCAAGGCCAGCGGCTTCATTGTTCTCCCCTAGGGAGGAGGGGGCTACACCCACCTCCACCCTCACCTCCCCACATCCTGCCCCAGACAAGCACCCAGCTTGTCTACCAGCCCAGCTGCTGTAGAGGGGCTGGGTGGGGCTGGAGGGTGGATTTCAAATGATGTCTGGTGGGGGAGTCCCTTTCAGCCCTGCTCTCACAAGAGGGAGAGCGGTGAGGCTGTGCCAGGAGAAGGGGAAGGCGAAGGAACGCAAGGATTGGAGAAGGGAGGCCAAGCAGAGAATCCAAAGGCCACATCCTCCATACTGACACCATAGTGCAAAAGGATGGTGCGGGACCCTTCAGGGAACAAAGGGAATGACAGGCAGACACTCCCAGCACAGAGACTGTCCTGTCAAGTCTGTAGCTCTGACCCATGGCTGTCCTAGGAGACCAACTGTGCAACCCAGAGGACATAGCTCTGACATTTCCATCATGTCTGGACTTGTGGGAAATTGGAGAACGCCTGGACCCTTGGGTGCTGGAGGTTTGTTTGTGGCTGTGTTGGCATGTCCACATGCTTCTGAGATATGTGAGTGTCTGAATGTGCCTTCCTATGTTGTCTTTCAGAGTCCTGGACATCCATGTGACCCACAGGCAGGTACTTCTTCCACTCAGGAATTTGCATGTTGGAGCTATGGTTATTCAAAGGTTACAAAGTATCCCAGGATCTCTGCCTATCAGGAAGGCAGAGGCCCTTTCGGAGAATAAAGCAGTTTCCCCAGGTCTTTCCTTAAATGTTGGGAAGACTTTCTTTGGCCCTGTGACCTTAGACAAGCCTGACTCCTTCTCCTGCCTCTGCTCACCCTTCGGTCTGTCTCCTGACCGTGTAGACCTGGTGTCCAGTGATGCTGTTTTGGGACCTAGCTAATCTGCAGCTGAACTGGATACCTAAACCTAAACACAAGCGCTGCTGTACCACTGTGAACATGATCACCTATGAGCATCATCCTATGAACACACATCACACAGTAGAAACACCATATATCACATGTACACTACGCCACACCCACAAACACTGCTACACACCCCGCACCACACACCCTACATTACACACACCATGCACACTACATTACACATACCATATACTATATATAGCACACATACTACCCTGTACACACCATATACCACATACACTATATTACACACAGCAGTACTACACCATACACACCACATACTATACATACCACACACTACACACTATACACATACACCACATATTACACACTGCACATATGACACACACCATATCACCACATACTACACCGCATGCACACATATGATATACACACCATACCATACACAAAATGCATACATAGACCATATACACAAATACATGTCATACTCACACAATGTCGCACACACAACACACATACATTATACCACATATATTACAACACACACACTCATAGGCACAGTTCTCCAGGGCTCTGTTCAGGGTCTAGGGCCTATTCAGTTGCATAGGACCCATACTCTGGAAAACTCAGGCTTAATTACCTGCTATTGTCATCCTGAAATTCTTAATTTTTGGACACCAAATTTTCACTTTGCGCTTAGCCCACAACTGCTGTCACTGACAGCCAAGAGGGTGTGGAGAGCAGCTAACACTCTGAAACTTTCTTCCCAGTAGGCCTTGGGATGCCCAGAGGGGCCATGTGTCCTTTCAGCTGGACACAGCATGGTATGGCCGGAGGGCTGGGGAGGGTATTTATGGGAGAGGCTGCTGAAGTGAAGGGTGTGTCCCTACGAGAGGGGTAGCCCTGGGCACCGGAAGTGGAAGCTTCTGGCTGCACATTAGGAAAATGTTCTCAGAGTTTTGCCCTGTGAGGCAACCAGACCACCCAAGGAAGCTGGGTGAAGCGGTGTCACCATGGAGACAAGGAGCAGGTTTGATAAGAGGGAGGATGCTAGGAAACTGAGGGGCCCTGAGCAGCAGAACCACGCTGGAGGGGGTGGGCACCTGGAGACGCTGCTCTAGGATCTGGCTGAGACCCAAGGACGCATGGAAACTGGTCTGTTTGAGTTTCCCCTATGGGAGGAAACTCCAGTGGCAGACGAGCTGTGGATTCTGCTGGGGTGTAGGAGAAAGGACACCCCAACACTAGAGAAGAGGCTGGTGACACAGAGTCGTTGTTCTACCTCCTGGGCTAAGGACTCTGGCTATCTCTACTGTTAGCTATGTTGGATTATTTTTATTGAATATATTTAAGGTATGCAACTTGCTGATTTGATACACATTTGCACTGTGAAATAACTACCACAGTCAAACTAATAAACATAGCCTCTCCTCCTCAGCCATGGTGTGTGTGTGTGTGTGTGTGTGTGTGTGTGTGTGTGTGTGTGTGTGTAAGAGGGTTGTAAGTGTGTGTATGTGAGAGAGAGAGAGACATATAGACAGACATACAGAACAGAGAAAGAGAAACAAACTCTGACCTTGGGAAAGGGGCTCTTAGCGTGGTGAGAACCCATCCCCTGCCATGACTTTGTCCCATAGTTGGTTACCTCTTTAGTGGCAGAGCTTGGCGATAGTGCCTCTGTGGTTTTTCGTGCCCAGTCACTCAGTGAGCATGTGCTAAACCCCACAGCTGCCTTCAGCCTTGCCTCAGCACACTGAGTGTGTGACCCTGCCACTTTCTATCTAAGCTTCCATTCTCTCGCCTGTAAAATGGGATAGCAAAGTGTTAATACTCACCTGACAAGAGTCGTGATAGGAAGCTGTCAGTGTTAACAATGTGAAACAGTGCTTAGTGAATACACCCTTAATAATATCATAGTTATTTGACTGAATTATAGTTATTAATACACAATGACACATCTTATTACATACTTTTTCTGGAGAACAGGGTTTTGGTAAGTGGCCATACTGGTCTTGAACTTGCCATCTTCCTGCTTTGGTCTCTGGTGTGCTTAGATTAGAGGTGGGCACCAGCATATGAGGCTGGGTAGCACACCCGCCTAAGATGCTAAAAGACTTGGAAGCCATCTGCAGCACCAGAATAAATGAATAATGAACACAATAAATTAAGACTAAAAACAGCACTTCACATGTCTGCAGAGCCCTTTCTGTGGCAGATACCTTGCAGACACTGCCTCCATTTGGTAGGCAAAAACAGATCTGGAGAGGAACCTGCAGGTTACTGCAGCACCCCAAAGAGGTCTAAACCCAGAAAGACTTCCGGCTTTCACTGTGGCCTCCTGCGTGTAGTCTACTTCCTGAGACAACACCTTCTACTGGAGAGGACATGGACACTATCATCTTTGAAATTCCAAACACATAAGACGACACCAAATTCTCTTGGAATTTTGCAGTTTTCAGAAATTTGCAACACAGATGTTGCTTCCCTTGGGAAAGTGCGTCTCTATCCACATAACAGCACAGACTGTTCTCTTGGGCTTTGCACAAGATCCTACGTGACAACAATGCTATGTTTTAAATTAAAAAAAAAAAACACCTATTTGCTTGGCTTTGTCATTTCTTGGCTCCCCCTTTGGTGATAGAATGTCTCCCAGTCTGCCTAAAAGTGGCAGGAAGGTTTTTGAGGAGGGAACCCAGAGGGGACGTGGAGCAGAAGGGAGAGGCTGAACGGTTAGCAGGGGCTTGGCGTATTTGTGAAGAGGCTGCCAAGAAAAGGAGACATTTGTGCATGTCAGATTGTACCAGGGAGAGGCTGGAAACTCAAAGCATCAGCGGGTGGCCCAATTAATTAAGGCGGGGCCAGGATAAAGGCAAGGAGAGAGGACATTACTAAACTTCAGGTAGGATAGAAACACATGCACGCGCGCACGCACACACAGCTTCGTGACTGCGGTTAAAAGACCAGGGAACTTGGCGAATGTCACATCACCAGCACCTTTACTGGTCCCCTCAAAGTCTGGAGGTGCAGACAGGAAGCTGAAGAGAGAAAAGACCTGGAGAGGATCCTCCTCACGAAATCGCACCACCATAGCCGGCATCCCCTTTTTTCTTATGGAATGGAGTTTGTTTTGTTTTGTTTTTCTGCCAGACATGGTAGGGCCCTCCTATAATTCCAGCACTTGGGATTCTGAAGTAAAAGGGCTGGAAGTTTGAGGTTAGCCTGAACTACAGAGTGAGTTCTAGAACAGCCTGGGCTACGTGGCAGTATAAGGAAAGAAATACCACGTTGCAGCAGCAGCAATCTGGAGGCCTGGGCACCTGAGAAGAGTAAAGAGCACATTGTGGCTGCTCCTAACCCTCAGTGCCATGGGGTAACCTCTTTGGGAGGAGCCAGGCCCTTCCCAGCTGAGCCATCCCAACACTACTGTGTGAGGCTGCTAAGCTAGGGCCATTTACAGAGCCTCAGGTTCCAGACAGAAGTAACACAGAAATCAATTGCAAGGTGTGACTCCTGTCCCTTGGCCCTTTGCTATTACTCTTAGAGAGGCAGACAGAGCTGCTCCTAGTGGTTCTCTAACAGAGGACCATCCTTAGGAACACAGCGTGGTCCAAGGTTTGCACAGTGCACTGCCCCTCTTGGCTCCTGCTTCCTTGCCAGACCTAGACCAGCTCGTCATCATTCGTTATTCCGTGGGTCAGCAATGACAATGCTCCTACAATAGACCAACCTCTTCCTGACCCTTTGTGTAAGTTATGTCACCGTCTCTGTCTCACCGTCCTCAACAGTAAGAGCTTAGGCAAGGCCTGGCGCATGGTAAACCAACACACATCACCTGTACGCATCGCTGCCTATCCCCACCGCCCCAAAGCACTAGTCCAGTGGCTTAACCGTGCAGTTCTGTGTCTTCTCAGTAAGCATTTATAAGTGGCTGCAGTATGCAGGCACCTGGCTCAGTGATGAAACCACAAAGTCTAACAATGTGTGTTCCCTGACCTTAAAGAACCAAGTCTATGGAAGACAATGACAACAGAGTAGACAATTAAAGCCTAAGTGACAAGCCCTTGGACTGGGACTTTAGAGTCATAGGGCCCTCTCCGACTAATCCCTGTAGCTTTTTGAGTCTGGTCCCTGAGGCTTAAGTCACATGGTCAGGCCACAGGATCCTGTCCTTGATTAGGAGCTGTCATCTCCTAGCCTCTGGTGGCACATTCCTGTGGCTGCTCTCCCCAAACAGTCTGGGAGTTCCACCACAGGTCCCAATTCTCTGTCCTTGCCACACACACACACACACCCCAGCTTCAAGGTCTATTTCCTTTCTCCTTTTTTTACGTTTTATTTTTATTTATGTGTGATCGTCTATGCGTGGGTGAGTGTTCCAGGAGGGGGTGCTTGCTCAGGTGCTCTCAGAGGTCAAGGGAAGGATGTTATGGCAGTTAGGAGACACACAGTGGTGGGGAGGGGGGCTAGGTACTGAACTCAGGTCCTCTGCAAGAGCAGCAAGCATTCTTAACCACTGGGGCTCTTTCTAGCCCCACAACATTCACGGCCGTGCATCTGAGGAATTACCCACTGGGTCCTGCAAACCCTGGTTTCCTGCAACTTGCCAGCTCCTCTTCTAGCCCCAGCCACAAGGTCATGGGGTCTCTGTTCTGAGGTGCTTTGCATGGGTGTAAAATCTAACTGCCCTTCCATACTGGAACCCCTTAGAGAGTAATCCACATCAACGTGGCCCAGACAGCCCTCGTGGAAGAACTGCCAGGGCCATCCCTGCGCCTCCACCCTACCGCAGGATTCTGGGATTCCACTACTAGAGCTGAGCAGAGTAAAAAGGACTAGGATGGTTGCAGCGGCAGCGAGGGGTGGAGTCCCGTACCCCCCCCCCCGTCTGTTTATTTAGCTGAGGCTGTCATGAGGTCTTTATTCCTGGGGGACACAAGCCCTGTGTGTCTGGGTAGAGGACTGGTGAAAGGGCCCCACCCCATGGTCCCGACCTAGCTGTGCTCACACAAATCGAGTCCCCCCATCTGGAATCAAAGGGGTGCCAGCGTTTTCACTGGTGGGAGGGAAGCCAAGGCAGGCTAGTGACAATCCGGGACTCAGTGGGGGTTGGGCGTGGGGGGAAACCTTGGCCTGGCTGCACCTGGAAAGCCGGCCCAGCCTCCCGCCTGTCTCATACGCATTAAAGGGCACCTCCTTCCTCCCGGGAGGACAGCCTGAGGCGTTCAAACTGGGTCTGGATTCAGCGGGAGTGCCCGGTGACAGCTGCCCCTGCGGTCGACCTCCCCTCTTCCCACCCACGGCGCTGGCACCTTCTAGGTCTCATTTAATTCGATCCGGTTTTTTAACGGACAAAAGAATGAGCATTCTCTCCACAGTACGGGAGGAGATGGAGACTGGGCAATGCCACACGGCCTCCAGGTCACACAGCCGCCGCAGCGCGAGCCCATGCGGTTTCGTTCTGCTGTGCTCAGGCGCACCTGGATACAAGGCCATCCAGGAGGGTGCCACCCATACCGTAGATCTCGGGGTTTCTTTCCCGGGACCTCGTGGAGCTTTCAGGAGTTCGGTGCCCTTCCCGCCCCGCGTCGTCGTTCCCCCCCCCCCCCGCATCCAGACCCACCTGCGCAGACCGCGCCTATGGCCCCGCCCCTGTGGCCCCGCCTGCCGCCAGGCGGCTTCGGTGCTCTGAGCTCCATCCAGTCCCTGAGGCCTTCTGTGCGCTACTCTTGCCCATCCGGCCCACGCTGATCCACTCTTGTTCTGTTGCCTTTGCTTGCGCGGCCTTCCCTATACATGGCGCCCCTCTCGCCTACCTTTTTCCTCAGCCCTTTACCTATTTGGTTCATCACATATGTAGAAAGACTAGATGCAAGATCCAGGTTCAAAACTCCTACCCAGCAGGAAGCCTTTCTCAGCCTTGAGCCCCAGAAGCTCACGCGGCGGCTGGACTAGTTTCTCGGCCTTCTATTAGGGAGTACTCTGTTGTCAGAGAACCACTTTGTGGCCTGGCACCGACCCTGAACAGTGGTTTGATGGTCGCAAGGTTACTTACCCTCTGTGTGCCTCGGTTTCTGGGGCTAAGAAAAGAATTATCGTCCTTCCTAAGTGAACTGTTGTGGGATTTAAGTGGTAGAATCCAGGTGCATGAGGGTATTAACACGGCTCACCAGAGCATTCCTCCCTTCAGGAGCATTCACCCCCCACCCCCAACACCTCCATCCAGAGAAGCAACGCAGCAAAGTGAGCAGAGATGGCGAGATGGCAAGGGAGGGCGTTCTGGGTCAGCCCTGCCCTTAGGAGGCACCAGCTGCTGCTTCTCTCTGCGGTGCCACCTGCCTCGCCCCTGATCTTCTCTTCCTTTGATCTTCTGATCTCTGGCCAGGGTCTCCCAGCCAAAGGCATTCCTGTCGTCCAGCCTCCTCCAAGGAAAGGCAAAGGGCTGGGCTCACTCCATGCCCCTGCCCCCCCCCCCCGCGGCTGTGTGGAGCCTCAGGGGTCCTTGGATCAGGTAACCGCCAGGTCCACCTGAGGTGGTAGGGGGGTGAGGGTGGTTTGGGGAAAGAAGGGGAAATAAGAAAGGAAGCGCTGGCTCCGGGAGCTACTCCAGGCTCAGCACCTTAGCTGGACCAGATCCCTATGGAAAGGTACCCGGGGTCAAGGTCTTTGTTCTCAGGTCCTGGCTCGTAAATCCCTTGTTGAGTACACAGGAAGTGTGAGCGCCTGGTATGAAAAGGAGAAAGGACAACTCCAAGTCCTCAGGACTCTGGGTCTGAGGGCACTGCCCATCTACTGTGGACAGAGCTCAGAAAACTGGCAGTAGGGGACTCTCACAACTGCCGGCCAAGGTAACATCAGAGAGGTCTTCATGGAGGAAGCTGGGAATGGGAGCCTAATTCCTCATCAGTAAATGCCCAGACCTAGGGCTTGCTAAGGGAGAGATTAAAGTGGGTGTGTAGGAGGGCCATGGGGATAGTGAGGTGGATAAACAGTTCACACACACACACACACTCACAAACTACAACTGTATGGCTGCCTGGGAACTGTGAATATGATATTATCAGAAAAACGGGTTTTGTAGGTATAGTAAAATGACAGATTTGAGAAAAGAAATCTATCCTGTAGCCTCCAGAAGGGCTCGAATCTGTTGATATTTGTCCATAATATACAAAGGTAACACATGCCAAATAAATAAATAATAATAAAAAAAACAAGGTAACATTGTAATGGCATGGCCACAAGAAAAGCAAAACTCCAGCCCAGTGGTGGTGGCAAGCGCCTTTAATCCCATCCAGCACTCGGGAGGCAGAAAGCAAATGGATGTCTGTGTGTTAGAGACCAGCCTGAACAGTTCCAGGACAGCCAGAGATACCTGGTCTCGAAAAAACAAAATAAAACAAAATAAAAAAGGAAGGAAAAAAGAAAGGGGGGAGAGAGAAAGAAAAGAAAGCAGAAGTCCCCAGCAGAGGTGTGACGGGATTCTGGCTCCAGAGCTGATAGAGGTTAACTTCTGCTTTAAGCCACCAGAGCTGAGGCAGTGTACACCCCCCCTCACCATGGGATCCTCCTGTCCTCCCCCTCTGCTAACCCCCATCACTTCCCTGTCTTGTAGCTCAGGCCAAGCCAGTGACCCATCTCATACTTTCCATCTACAATAGTCACCCCACCTCCTGAGACTCGTCCTGGGTCTACTCTGACCCAGCAACTCCCATCCTGGGCATCTCACCAACAGACATGCATCTGTGTGCTCATTAAATATCTGTACAGAACAACTCTTAGCAGCGATAGTCATAACAGCCCAAACTGGGAAGTGCCCAACACCATCCACAGCAGAATGGACAAACTGTGCTCTCTTTGCCCATGTGAATACCACGCAGCCATGAGGCTGAGCAAATGAAGATGAGCAGCCATAGGCGGGAATCACAAACACACAGAGGGAAAGAAGCCAGATTCAACAAAACTCCCCTTTCCGTAAAGCTTAAAGCCAACACTGAAATCACCATTCTAGCTGCCCTTGTGGGTAGATGGTGTCCAGAAAAGGGCATGGGAGTCGAGGGCTTGCACAGAGATGGTGATGTTCTGTTTCTCTGAGTGCTGGTTACACAGTGTATTCACTGGCAAGAATGTGCCAAGCTCTCAACCTATGCTACGTACTCTTTTCTGCTGTGTGTATTGAACTTAAAAGCTAGAGGAGCATCTTTTATTTTGTAGTACTAAGGGTGCAGCCCGTGGTCTTGAATGTGCTAGACAAACACATACCAGTGAACTATCTAAAAGTTAGCTTTTAATACTTTTTTGAGCCAAGCATGGTGGCACACACATGTAAAGCCAGTACTCGATGCCAGGAGAATCAGGGGTGTAAGGTCATCTTTGTCTAAAGAATGAATCTGAGGTAGCTTGGGCTACAGGAGATCCTCTCTAAAATCACAAAATTGGGCTGGGGAGATGACTCAGATGATAACATGCTTGCCACATAAACATGAGGACCTGGGTTTGGGTCCCCAACATTAAAAATTCAGGTACATCTATGACCCCAGCTCTGGAGAAGCAAAGACCAGAGGTTCCTCGGGCCTGCTGGCCAGTCAGTCCAGCCAAATCAGCAAGCTCCAGGTCCAGAGAGAGACCCTATCTCACATACATACACACACACATACATACATACATACACACACATACATACATACACACATGCATACATACGCATGTATACATACATGCACACATGCATACATACATGCATGGATACATACATACACACATATGTATACATACATACACACATACATACATACACCCACAAACAAACAAGGTGGGGCTGGAGAGATGTCAGCAGTCAAAAGTACTTGGTATTGTTTCAAAGCACCTGGGCTCAGATACCAACACCCACGTGGCGGCTTACCTACCATCCTCAGTTTTAGTTCCTTTTTTAAACTCTTTGGGTACCAGATACACAAACATACATGTGGTAAAACATTCATGCACACAAAATAAAATAAACAAATAATTTTAAACAAGGTGGTGAGGAATTGAAGGAGATGCCCTACACTGACCTCTGGCCATTGCATACACAAGTAACCCAAGTGTGTGTGTGTGTGTGTGTGTGTGTGTGTGTGTGTGTGTGTGTATCAATGACACACAGGAGCATGAACGCACACAAAACTTAAAACTTGAAACTATAAAAGTCTTCCAGGAGGGTCTGGAAAGATGGCTCAGTGGTCAAGAGCATTTGCTATTCTTCAGAAGACAAAGAACCTGAGTTCAGTTCCCAACACTCACACAGGGGGCTCAAAATCCCCTGTAACTCCAGCTCCAGGGGATCAGATGCCCTCTTCTGGACTCTCCAGGTACCTACACATCTGTGGTATAAACACACATACATAGGAATAAAAATAAATCTCTTTTAAAAAATAAAAAAATAAAGGTCTTCAACAAACTTCTGGCAGGGACAGGTATATATCCTCTATATCCATGGTAACTTGTGAGTACTTCTTAGGTGTTAGCTCGCTGAGCTGAAATGCAATGTTTATTTTTGGTGTCTCAGTTTCATCGTTCTTTTCTGTGTAGCCCTTGGACCTTAAACTAACTCTGGCACATAATCCTTAATAAACCGCTGAGAGTCACTGGCATGACCAAGGGCATCAGTAGCCCCGATTTCCCTCCCAGGGCTCCCAGATATCCGGTCCGGCTCCCTGGACCCTTACAGCATTCCACATGAGACACAGTCCTCCCTTCCAACGGCCCACCCTGGACATGCCTTGGGTGCTCCCATGACCAGCCTGTGCACATCTCCTGCCTGGTGTTTAATGCTTAGGATGGCATTTTCTGACCTGCAAGTCTGGGGTCTCTCTAAACACAGAATGCAGTTCTTACTCATCCTTCAGAGACTGCGAAGGTCAGGCACATCCTTGGGATTCAAGCACCCATCTCCTCGAGTCCCAGGAACCCTCTGCTCAACCCAGCCTAGGGGTGGGGACATGTCTTTGTTCATCTTAGCCTGTTTAGAACAGGGTGGAAATTTTCAAAAGAAGTCTTCCTTTAAACATAAAAAATACGGGGAATGAATAGGAAAGGCCAAAGCCTCCGAGTGAAAGGCTTTATAGAACAGATGTCTCACTCCAATGAAACCCAAGCCTGGCCATGAGCTGGCAGGCTGGCAGCTTAAGAGGCTCCCCACTGCGGCTCTGTCCTCACCGCAGCCGTCTGGGTCGGATGCCACACCTCAGGCTCCTGCCCACAGTGGAGCCAGGTTAGTGCCACCACCTGTCTGGAGAGAGCTCCCTCGATCCCCACCCTGTCTCTCCAGAAAGTCCATCTGCTCCAGCCTGAGCCAGTTTCTGCTCTGTAGCTCCTGGCATCGGGCCCTCCATGTATTCAATCTTCCATTCATTCGCTTGTTTATCTCTTCATTCACCCCACCAATACCGCTGAACCACCGCACGCAGTGAGGCTGGTGCCTGCACTGGGGATGCCTTTGGTGCACTGGTGGCCAGGGCTGTTTTCTTGGGGCTCTCACCCTAGCTTGAGAAACGGACAAGTACACCTGGGAGAGTCCAGCTGAGGGTCCCAGGATCGTGGAGGATGCAGAGGGGCATCTTCTCCAGAGTTGGGGCCTGGGGAGGGTTTTCTGGAGGTAGCTACATCTCAGGCAACTCTGCATATCTGGGATAATCTGATGCTTTCCTGACGACCTCCAAAGTCTCCCAGATGTGCAAGCTTCTTGTGTGTCCGAACCTGTTTCTTAACCATGGTCTGCAGTAACTCAACAGTGGTGTCAACCGGCCTCTGCCTTACAATCCTGGTCATGAACCAATGATGCCTCACCTAAGCTCAAGTAGTTAGGAGAGACAGGGTCTCTCACGGAGACCTGGGCTTGCCAATTAGGTTAGGGTCTCTATCCAAGAAATCCAGGAATCCCCTTGTCCCTTCCTCCCCGAAACTGAGATCATAAACATCATCATACTTGGCTATTTTAAAAGGGTAGATGCCGAGGACCAAACTCAGGTCCTCATGCTTATACAGCCGGCATTTTACCGACTGCGCCATCTCTCCAGCTCCTGAGAGAGGCCTCTGGCTTCAGTACTCACATACACATGTGCACATGCATACACACATGCATGAGGGTGCAAGGGTCATGGTGATACCCGCCTGCAGTCCCAACACCTGGGAGGCTGAAGCAGAAGGATCACTGAGTGCAGCCTGGGACACTGTCTTAAAAAGAAACTACTGGAGGTAGCTTCTGGAATTTTCTAAGCCAATTTCACACTAGATGGGTAAGAGCCTGGCATTTCCTCTCTCTCTCCTCAGCACCTATTCTTACATCACCATAATGTCGGGTGTATCATGTCTCTGACTCATTTGACTTCAAACTTTCTTTTCAAGTTTTTAAATATTTTTATTTTTTTAATATTTTTCAACCATTTTTTTTGCCCTAAGAGTTGAACAGGTTGACACAGTAGTATGTTAACATCCCATAACCTAAATAAATTTCCTGGCCAAGGGTCCCGGAAGTGGCTAAAACCCTGCCTCACTTCCACTCACCCACTCTGTCCCTTTACATGTGCTGAGGTCACTGGCAGCCCAATGGCAGGTGTGCTCCAGGGATGTGAGCAGAGTCTTGCATATCGAGAGGTTCTCCAACTCCTCTGCAGCAGGCAGACCCTGGGGGATGCCCGGGCCATTGTGTGGCATCTCTGAAAGTGCCTATATACCAGGTTACCTTCCTCATAGACAAAGAGCCCATCTCACCAATGCCTTTGGAACTAACAGCAGGGGCTAGCTGTTGCCTCTGTCCTAGGCTAATACAGGAAAGAAGCTTGGGAAAGAAGAATAAACTTGGGGGAAGAGTCGTCGCAGCTGGAAGGGAGGATACTAGGGAGAACTTCCCAGCATATTCCCAAAGTCAAATGTCTAAGCAAGTGTGTGGTGGTGGTGGAGTGGTACTGAGTGGCCTGTTCTGCCCACCTGTAGATCCCAGCTAGGTCAGAGGTCTAGCAGAGGCCGGAGAAGAGCCACAGGAGTGTTCCTCAAGTTCCAGAAGTTCTAAATGCTCCTCTGTAGATTTACTTTCTACGCCCTCTGCACATCTGAGGCTCCAGGGCCGTGTGTTGATCAGTACCAGGCATCCGAGGGCTGACCCGCCATTTCCCAATGCCAGCTCCACTACTAGCACACCCTGGGCCACAAATGGCAACCTTGCACTCCCATGTTGGTACCTCAGGTGAGAGTGGAGCAGGTGGGGGAGGAATCTGCATTCCAAACATGTAGGGATGGTATCAGCATGAGTGAGCATGCACAGGGACATGGGCGCGCACGCACACACACACACACACACACACACACACACACACGCACACGCACACGCACACGCACACATGCACGCACATTCATGCTCTGTCCTAACCCTGGGATTTCAAGTCTCAGGCATTGAACATTGCAAAGGGAATGGGGGCTGGCTCCTCTTGACAGCTCAACTCTCATTGGCTGTCTTAAATTGTCTCTCCACACCTTCCCTATGTCCCTATTCGTCTTTATCATATTCTGGGTCAGGAACTGTTGCCTGCAGGAATTGGGCCTGAGGAGATCAGGTCTCTGCTAGGGCCTCTGATTCCAGCTCTACAGAGGAAAGAACAAACCCAACACTATAGACATATAGGGTCAGGGGAGCTACAGACATAAGAGGAAGGGGCCTCACCCCTCCACACTGCAGAGAACACAGCAGCAGGAGAAGGCCAGTGGAGAGCAGGGTAAGCTAGCAAGGGTGGACAGCCAGGTAGGAGGGCTTTCCACATTTGGGAGTTCAGGAGGTACCTTCCCCCCCAAGATGGACTAGGAATATCTATTACACAGTGGTACCCCTTATCCAAGGGGGATTTATTTCAAGATCCCCCTGTAGGTGTCTAAGATCTCATACAACAATCATACCACAAGGACATGTGCTCAACTATGTTCATAGCAGCATCAGTTGCCATAGCCAGAACCTGGAAACAACCTAATTGCCCCTCAACCAAAGAATGGATAAGGAAAATGTGGTGCATTTATACAATGGAGTACTACACAGCAGAAAAAAATAATGACATTTTGAAATTTGCAGGCAAATTGATGGATCTATAAAACATCATATTGAATAAGGTAACTCAGACCCAGAAAGACAAATATCATATGTACTCACTCATAAGTGGCTTTTAGACATAAAGCAAAAAAAAAAACAGCCTATAATTCACAATCCCAGAGAACCTAGACAACAATGAGGACCCTAAGAGAGACTTACATGGATCTAAACTACACGGGAAGTAGAAAAAGACAAGATCTCCTGAGTAAACTGGGAGCATGGGGACCATGGGAGAGGGTTGAAGAGGAGGGGAGAGGAAGGGACAGGATCAGAGAAAAATGTATAGTTCAATAAAATCAATTTAAAAAAACTGAAAGCAAAGATCTCATACAATATCAAAGCCTACATTCTATATAAATACTTTCTCCTCTACATTATTAATAAATTAAGCATAGTAAGATACTATCAAATTATTAATAAACTAAGCATAGTAATATACTATCAACAACAACTAACAATAAACTATAATATAATAATTATAAAAATATTCTATAATAAAAATAAGTGAATTGCATACATTCTATCTCTTAAAAAATAGTTTATTATTGCAGGCTGTGGTGATACACACCTTTAATCCCAGCAAAGGCAAAGGCTAGGCAGACCTCTGTGAGTTCAAGGCCAGCCTGATCTACACAGTGAGTTCCAGGATAACCAGTGCTACACAAAGAAACCCTGTCTCAAAAAAAATAAATAAAATAAAATTTAAAAAAATAGTTTATTACACTTTCACCTTTTTTTACTTGAAGGAAGTGTTTTACAGCTTCTCTTTAGAGTATCCCGACTCACAGTTTAGCTGTTCTTGCACTTAGATCCATCTTTAAATAAATGAGGGGTTGCTTAAACCCAAGTCCAGCACTGCAGCCCTTCATGGTTGAATTGAGCACCAAAAGGCTACCAAGTGACGAGCAAGAAAGTAGTGTAAACCAGACAGAAACCCTGAATACAGGAGCGATTCAGAGCGCTGCTGAGATGGAGACGGCACGAGATTTCATCTTGCTATTGAGGATATCGCATAATTTTAAACCATGAACTACTTATTTCTGGGATTTTCCACGTAACATTTTCAGACCTTGTTTGGTCATGGATAACAGAAGCTACAGAAAGTAGAACCTTTAATAAGAAAGGACCACTATATTGAGAAAGGATGCCATTGTCTAGCTGGCTGCGCCTGCTACTAAGTCTACACTCAAGAAATATTTATCAGTCGAAATAAAAGTAATAATTGCTAATATCCACTATTATGTAACACCACTTTCCATGTATTAGTTCAAGTGGTCCTCATAACCCCCATGAGGTGGGGTATCCTTATCAACTCCACTCTATAGGAGGAAGTTAAAGGGCAGGACAGGAGTCCTTTGGGGAGTACTAAGCCGGGATCTGAACCCAGGCAAAGTGACTCTACAGGGTTGGTACCCCTGATCACTCTGCTACACTGTCGGCACCAGGATGGAGTTTGTCATGCAGGACGCTGGCACACGTACCCCACCCTCCCATGAAGCCAATGCCTTTCCATCATAGCTAGACCTGTCTCACTTGTCTCCTTCCCTGTGCCCACCTCAGTGCAACACACTCCATAGCCCTGGCCCCTTGCAGATGCCATTCTTAAGCCAAAGATCACCTGGAATGCCCAGTCTTTCTTTAGCCCTAGACCCCTCAGGTGCATCTGACAGGAGGCTCACTTTTCTGCCCTGTGACATCCCACAGAAGGATGTCTCCTCCTCCCATCCCCCAATTACCAGACGCAAAGGGGTCACTATCTTGGCTGTGGGAAAGTCACGGGGCATCCATTATACTGTTATAATTGTTCTGTTTTATTTTATTGTCACTGTGGGTGATATCGTCCAATTCTTAATAAATTAAAATTCATCACGTAGAGGTACAGAGTACATAGAATTTGGTACTATCTGAGCTCTTAGGCAGCTACTGGAGAATCTTGGAATGCATTCCTCTCGAGAAAGAGAAACCACTGTGTATACTAGACAGACCCTGGCCCATATGACGGAGGACACTGGGGGACAGACTGCTTGGAATGGGAGTTAGGTCAAGGCAACAAACACCCTCGCTCTACAAACCAGAGTGTGACGCTATTACCCAGCTGGCAGGTGCTACATCCAGGTAACCCTGCTGGAGGGCTGGGGCCAGGGTGGAGTCAGTTACCTCAATTCTCTGGGGTCCTGAGCTCCTGTCTGTTCTCAGGCAAGCAGGGTGAGAGCCCAGGTCCTGTCCCAATTCTCTCTTGCTTTTGTCCTAAGACAATAGTTTGCCTTCCTTTCCTGTCTCCTGCCAGCCTCCTAACCTGCTGTGTCCACGGCACGGGATCTGTTTACAGCCCCTCCCTGACTCAACTCTTGCAATCCCAGACACTTGATCCAGCCTTTCCATCCTCAAACACCCACACTGCCCCAGATTTGGGGAAGACCGGAAGCGAGCAAAGACTAAATACATATAGGTGAACTGCCTGCGGCCCTATAGAGAGCGCCCCCTGCAGGTAGAGACCCGTATTGTGGGTCTGCAAGTATGAGTGAAGGGTGGCTGAGAAAATAGGGCTTAGAACATAGGCCCTGCCTGCAGGAGGCTCCCTGGCTAAAGGGAAAGGGTGGCCAGGGCTTTAAAAATCCACCGGCAGTAGTGGTACACACCTTTAGTCCCAGCACTCGGGAGGCAGAGGCAGGTGAATCTCTGTGAGTTCAAGGCCAGCCTGGTCTACAAGAGCTAGTTCCGGGACAGGCTCCAAAGCTACAGAGAAATCCTGTCTTGAAAAACCAAATAAATAAATTCCTTCTTTCTGTTGCAGAGAAGTTCCGAATCTGATGGCAAAAAGGCCCATCAGAGAGACAGACATATCCCACACAAAGGGTTTGTAATACCACATCATAATATTTTCATGGGAAACAAAATCACATTCCCTGTGTGAAAAGCTCTTCCCTTAGGCAGGATCTCACTTCCTGCAGATCATCAGGAGAGACTTACACTACCTGGCATAGACCCGTCTACTCCAGGGCCTGTGGTTTTTCTCTCGCACCACAACCGCCTCTCCAGGGATTCCCACATAAGGCATCCTTTAGTTCAGCAGAGCTGCCCGCCCTCTGCCCTGCCTCCTGCTCTGCCTGCTGCGCGCGGTTATCTGGCCCTGCCGCCTGCACTTCTCACTTCCCACAAGGTGCCGCTTGTGTTATCTGTGCTCCTCTTATCACCCCCTTTGGAGCCTCGGGGGCAGAGGAGCCACAGGCGTGGACTGTGGAGTCCAAGCTCACCTGCTTTGGCTCCTCCCCTCCCTTGTGGGTCTCCAGAGCCTCATCTGAAAGAGAAGATAGCAATGGCTGTGTCCTCACATGGGAAGTTCGTGTGAAGAATGCTGTGTGGTGCCTGGCAGGGAGCAAGCATCCCATCCATGTCTGTCCAGTAAATGAGTAAGTGAGTGCTCCCCACAACAGCCTTGAGTTCAAGCAGCCATTAACAAGGGGGGCACGGGGAACTGTGAGTTAAGGTGAGAGGTGTCAGTAGAATTCACATGCTACTGGGCTGCAGCCCACCCTCCTGACCCACACCATGCATGAGAGCATGGAGCAAACCGCTGGTGGGGGCTGGAGACCTAGTGGAACAAAACCCCTGAGTGGGCAACCTGCTAAGGCTTCTTTCTCTAGGACATGCTAAAAGCCTTTTGGTAGCTGCCATGTTGGGTCTGTTTCCCAGGAGCCAGCAGTAACAGGTGGAGAGCTATCCTCATCCCAAGTCACTCTGGAGCTGGAGTCAACCTTGATATACTGGGGCTTGTGTTTCTGGTTCCCCTGTATATTCCCAAATAGACGGAAACACTCTTTCCCCTTGCAGAGAACCCAGCAGTCTACTGGGTTAGGGTGAGAGGCCGCGATGACAACTCTGCCCTCACTGTTCCTCTCTCTTTCCCTTGGATTAGCCATTGGCCTTGGCCTTGAGCCTGGGGACCACGTCCAAATCCCTGACACCGGTGCAATGGGAGACACTCAACACCTTCTTGCCACCTGCCTCAGTCTGGACACTCTCTCGGGGACACTCCCACCTTCTCCAACACCTCTAAGGGCAAAAGGGATGGGATGAGTGGCAGGAAGAAAGGATGGAGGAGCTGTGTTCTAGAGCTAGCCCGCAGGATGTCACCCTCAGCAAAGTCCTAGGCAGGCAGAGGGAGGTGGGTGAGCCAAAGCACCCTTCACACCAGACTCCGCTTCTTCCAAACACCTCTCCCAAGGGAAGAGCAGAATCCCTGCTAACATAGCCGCCTTGTGCCATCCGTGGCAATGTGCCAAGCACTGTGCCAAATTACAAATGTCTGCCTCAGAGTTTAGTGTAACTATTTCCATTTTGAAGCTATGGAAAGAGGCTGAAAGAGGTAAAGAAACCGTAGGCATGGGACCATGCATGCACCCGTGAGGCTAAGTTGAAGGTGTGGTGAGATTTAGGTCAGTCTAGGCTACACAACAAGCACCTGATTTGAAAAGCTGTAGGGACAGGAGAGATGAGTTAGTGGTGAGGGGCACCGGCTGCTCTTCCGAAAGACCCAGGTTCCATTTCCAGTGTCCACCTGGCAGCTTACAACTCTCTGTGGAGCCAGTGTCAGGAAATGCAGTGCCTTCTTCTGGCCTTCGTGGGCACCAGGCACACACATAGTACACAGATGTACATGCAAGCAAAGCACACATACACCTAAAAGTAAAACAAATTTCAAAGCCAAAAGCCAGGAATGTAGTTCAGTGGTACTCACCTAAAATGTGCAAGGTCCTGAGCCCAATCCCTGGTGAGTAAATACACACACACATACACACACATGCTTGCACGCATAGGAGCTCTTTCCTCAACAGCAGTGGCTCCAGATGTGCCAGATGTTGCCTGGGGTTGGCGATGCCTGATTACAGAGAAGCACAATTGATAACCCTAACTGATAAACCTTGAACTGCTTTATTTGAGTTATATGTGTGCCCTGAAAAAGAAGACAAAGGGCCCTGCTCTGGGACGTCCTACCTCAGAGAACGGTGCACAAAAGGCCATTGAGAAAGTGTAACCAAGTACCAGTGCATGCTTAGGTATATGAGGAATCCATGTAATCCCAGCTTTCAGGAGGCTGAGAGAGGAGGATTGTGTTCGAGGCCAGCCTGGACTACATGGCAAAACTTTGTCTCAAAACAAAAAAAAAAAAAAAGAAATTGCAACTTAATTGGATACTCGCCCAGGGCTGATGGCTTTCTTTTCTCTTACAGGGTCCTCTGCCTGTAGATAAAATGCTTCTGGTCCTCTGGTGCTCCCAGGATGACCCAGCTCCATGAACACTTGGCCGGTTTCCCTTAACGCGTCACCGTTTGCCGACTGCCTCACAGACGACTCCGCACACAGTAGGTCTCTGACAACACTGAGGATCATGTCTGCTCCAGCCAGGGTCTCACCCTCCCTAGCTATGGCTCTGGAATGGTTTGAAAGAAAATGGCCCCCCAAAGGGAGTGGCACTGTTAGGAGGTGTGGCCTCCTTGGAAGAAGTGTGTCCCTGGGGAGTGGGCTTTGAGGTCTCTTCTGCTCAAGCTTTCCTCAGCACGACTGTCAGTTAACTTCCTGCTGCCTTCTGGTCAAGATGTAGCCAGCTCCATGTCTGCCAGCATACTGTCATGCTCCCCATCACGATGATAATGAACTGAACCTCTGAAACGGTAAGCCGCCACCTCAGTAAATGTTTTCTTTGTAAGAGTTGCCATGGTCATGGTGTCTTTTCACGGCAATAAAAAACCCTAACTAAGACAAGCTCATTAATTGTACTGAACCCCAACACTTTCCCCTTCAAGCAACTACCACAGATGGGTCCCTAGAAGTCACTGCTGGTGCATGAAAGGGGATTGGCTCAAAGCACCAATACCTCTTCAGAAATAGGGGCCAGGACACAGGATTTCAGAGGCTGCTCAACCAGGGGTAGTAACATGCTCAGAATCCAGTCTGTCCTTGTGGAGCTCAGAGCCCTCCAGATCTGACCTCCAGGGAGCACTATCCAAACTGGAGAGGGAGACTTGGTTCTGAGGAAACACCAGCACCAGACATGACCAGATAGAGATCTTAGATTCTCAACCCCTCATTTTCCTCAAGATGGGCCTCACACAAGCCCCTCCCTCATAGGGTTTATAGTTGGTGCTTTAGGTAAAGTACTTGAGGGCAGCTCTTGCCACGTAGCAACTAACCAGGAAGTGGTGGAGGTTGCTATGGTCGATTAGGGGTGATAGTTAAGTCCTAAGTAAGTCTGACCAGGCCCCAAACATGGACCTTCCTAACAAACTAGGGTACTTCTGGGATAAGGTCACAATCAAGGGAATAAAAACTGTGACCTAGGAGCAGACAGGAGTGGCAGAAAGCCAGGCACACAGAGCTGCCGTGGCCACATTTCCAATTATCAGCGGGGCCTCTGATCCTGCTACGGGGCACTCATCCCTTGGAGGTCTCTGGAGGAGACAGATCCTGGCAGCTAAGAAAGGGCTGGAAAGGGACACAAAGGAAAGCTCTCCTCTGGAGGTACCTTGTCTTTGAGTGGCCGGCCCAGCCCCCACCTGCCCGCCACCAGCCCGCTGTGGCCTGCCCTGGCATAGCTCTGGGGGGCTCAGTGCCAAGCCCTGAGCTTTCCCCCCACCATGTCCTTTCACGGCTTCCAAAATAACTCTTTGCTCACTGCCCAAGTTTGGCTTCTCGGCTGTTTTTCTCCTCCTGGGACCTGTTCTCCCTTGTCTGAAGGGCAGCAGGGGAGCCCTGAATTATTGTTAGAAATTGTGGCTCTCCTTTTCCTTAGTGAGTGCAAAGGGGCTCCTACCATTCTGAGTCCCTAAGTCAATAAGCCCGTTCAGTTTGGCTAACAGGAGTTATTTCCAGGAGAGGGGGGGGTGGCAAGTGTTCCCCCACCTCCTATTCTTGCACCTTCCCAAGGTGACCAAAGCCCCAGAAGGACTCTCTGTCCTTGGCCCTGCTCCCAGTAGAACCAGTTACTGGCCTAAGGTCATACAGTCCAACATGGATGAGCAAAGAGGAGGCTCCCCCACGCCCTTCCAAGCAGGCTCAGCGCAGGAACCGAGCCTAGGCTTCAGCACCCCACCACCTTCCTCAGGCCATACTCAAGAAAATGTATTCCACTTCTGAGGAGAACGCTGGCTCTCCGGGCAGCCTGACCTGAGAGCGCAGACTCTTCCCCTTTGGAGAGTCTCCCATCAGGTAGACTTGGCTGCTGCCCCTCCAGGCTGTGCACAGGGTGACTTCCTCCATCACCCAGCCCAGAGCCCAGGAGCAGCTCAGCTCCTTGGAAGCCCGGTTCCCTGAAGGTCAGCGAAGGGGGTTTAGTGAAGGAAGAAGGTGGTGGAAAGGAGGAACCCTCTGAAGGGCCCCAAAAGATGGAGCTCTTGGATCACAACCATCCCCCTCTCTGGGCCTCGTGGGGCACTTGTAGCTAAAGTGCTGAGAGAAACAGAAACATCGCAGTCAATGTTCCTTAAGTGTCAGTACTATGAAAAGTGCCACCCGCGCTCCCCGTCCCCTTTGCTCCTCCGGACCTCCCTTCTAGATAGACACAAGTAGTGTTTCCATTTTAGGCTAAGAAATTGAAACTTTGGGCCTGGGGTGAGCTCCCCCCGCCCAACGTCAGGGTTGCCTTTGGCGGTCTCCAGAGCCTGGCATCCTACCAACAATACCCAGGGACACCCAAGTGGAGCCTGTCTCCTGTGCGCTGTCCATCGTTTGTCACCTGTGGGCCTGGGCCAGTGCAGGAAGCAAGCCGTGGCATAAGGGACCATCCAGAGCGAGAGCTCACGGGAGGGGGAAGGTGGTGGTGCCGGGCGGGCTGGGGGCCAATTCTCTGTGAGCCAGGCTTTCTTCTCCGCCAGTGCCCCACCCAGCCGCGCCCGTGCCCACTGCTGCCAGAGCCCAGAGGTTTCCTTTTTCTTTTTGCCTAAGGCTGTCTCCTGCCTTTCCTTTGAACTGGGGTGTCAGCTCCCCCCCCCCCACAGTCACTCTCCCCCAGCAACCCCCCAGGCTCCTTCAACAAGGGAGGGCCCTGGGGATACCACTTCCTGGAATTACTCCACCCCTCCTTTGCTCTCTCCTCTCCGCATTGGTCTGGGTGCTGTCTGGCTCTCCCCCTCCCTCCCTGATTTCCCACCCACTGCCAAGCCCTCTCACCGAGCTCACCCTGTTCCACACCGGCGGTAGCGGAGGACCCTGGGTTTCTCTGCCTCTCCTTTTCTACTTTGCAGCCAAATGTGGAGCACAGAAATCCAGAGAACCCCGGGGAGTTAGCTAGGGTCTCCCACCCACAGAGGGATTCGAGGTTGGAACTTGCGTCCCTGGGCTTCCCAGCGGAAGTATGTCGGCTCAGAGTCTGCTGGAGAGGCAGCAGAGGCTTGACCAGGAAGGGAGCCTGGGAGATGAGGAAGAGAGCTGACAGTAATACCCCAACACACGCTCCCCGGGTCCAATGCTCCCCGACTGAGGCCACATGGTCTTCTGCTTGCTCACTGGACAGTCCTCTGGGGACCCTGCCGGGCAAGCTGGAGACAGGCTGGGCTCTTCCCATTGCATGAAGCCAAGACTGTACCAGCAACGAAGGGGCAGCAGTGAAGCGGCAGCAGTGAAGCTGTCCTGGGTCCTTGCCAGGACTCTCCTGCCACAGCCCTTAACACACAGAGAGACTTGCCCTACAGCTCTCATAGAAGGCTGCTTCTCCCCTTTCCAGTGCTAGCCCAGGGCCTCCTCCTCCAGGAAGCCTTCCAAGAAAACTCTCTCCTGACTCCGGTTCCCTAATGTCAACACTAACTCTGTTCTTTCCACCCTACAGACCCTTTACCAAACCCACTACAGACGCTACCTCAGTGAATCCACACAAGTATTAGCTTTACTTATAGATGGGGAAACCAAGTCACAGAGATGCCAATAAACCCACTCAGGCTCACCTAGCACAGCCTTTTACACCAATGCCCATCCTGAACCCTTCTGTTCTGTTCTTCCAATACCCTGCCTCCATCTGTATGGCTGCAGACATAGCCAGGCAGTGGTGAGGAATGCTAATTACCCTGAATCTACCTACACACAAGTGTGTGCACACACACCCTCACACACACACAAGCATGCTCATGCACACACATGCACACCTGACCTTTCACACAAATCCTGTAGTTATCACGGCAGGCTTGAAGGGAGCGAATTCCCAGAGAGCAGTGAGCAGCCGGGCACAGAGCGAAAGCCATGGCAGCAGTGAGGAAAGAAGTGGGTACTTAGGGGCAACCACCATGTCGGAGTCTGAGTGTTTACAGCCAGAGCTATAACCATGTTTCTAGAACACTCTCCCCAACACTTCTCAGCACTGGGGGGACTCCAAGAAAATCCCCAGATTCCCCTACTCAGGCTCTGTTTGCTTAGCAAGCATTTGCTGCATGTGTGTTTCTGTGTTCCTATGTGCTGGGTAGCACAGGGACACTTCTCATTCACAACACCACAAACTGCAGTGCCCTAGAGCCAGGGGCTCCATCCTCCCCTCCATCCCTTTCCATAAGGCGCCTCGTGCAGGAAGACACACAAAATCCAGCACATTTCACTGAGTCTCTCGCTCCATTGAGGGTGTGGGGAGCCCTTCTAAAGACATCTGAAGAACTGTGTATAAATGACTCCTAACTTTGATCAGACAGGGCTGGCACTGGGCCCCAGAGTGCTCATGAGTTTTGGACTTGTGTATCAAATAAATAGAAATAAAGGCTTTCTGATCTCCCCTGAAATTGGAATGGAAGGAGGTGGAGGCAGCCACTTCATGACAAGTACAGGCTAGGAAGGAATCGAACTGTCTTGGGGTGGAAAGCAGATATCAAGTCATTTATACTGAGATTCTTTCAAGGAAGCCATTAGAGGAACCAGCGGTGTCTTCTATGGCCCACAGGCAAGTCCTAAGACTGCCAAGAAGGGAAGGAACCCCAAGATACCCCTGGCCTGGCTCCTCGAGGTTCCTCTCTCCCTACCTTCCAATGCCTTGGCAGAGCCTGGGGGGAGCTCAGAACAATAATATATTTGATGCATAGGCCTGAAGACCCTGATTCCTAACCCCAGAAGCCATGCAAATGAGTGGCCATGGAGGTGGGCACTTGTGATTCCAGTGTGGAGCAGCGAAGACAGATCCCTGGGACTACCCGGCCAGCCAGCCCAGATCACTCAGTGAGTGCCAGGTTAGTAAGGCACTGTCTCCGAAAGACATGCAGACAGCTCCTGGAAAGTGATGCCTAGGTTGACCCTTGACCTCCACACACATTGCACATGTACCTGCATACACATGTACACTGACACAGATCCAAACACACACACACACACACACACACACACACACGATATGCAAAATGTCCTTGCAGTTCTCCTAAGGAAGCAAAGAAGGAAGGCTTCATCTCTGAGCCCTGCAGACAGCAGATGCCCCTCCTCCATCACCCACCTGGGACCCCTGCACAGCCAAGGCCAGAGAGACAGTCCGCTCCACCTCCCTCCAACACCACAGATATTGCCAAACAATTCCCTACATCACCACTGGACCCAGCACATCCTTTTCTGCCCTCAGACACACTCTTAAGCCTTAGAATAAAAGAATTTCCTTAACACCTAGGAGGGCTCAGGAAGCGCTCAGAAACCCTCACCTCCTCTAACCCAAAGATGCCTCACATCAGAGGGTACCAGGTCAGAGTGCCAGGGAGCTGCTGTCAGTGTGGACGGTCAGACACTTAGATTCCCAAAGTGAAACTCTTTACCTCTACCCCCAAGTCTTGCCAGGAAGAGGCCCACAGATTAATCGAGAATATCTTGCATACTGGAAGGTGGCCTGACCTGCCAGCCTCTGGAAGGGCCTGTATCCTCTGCTCCTTTCACACAGGCAAGGGGTCTCTCTTCTGCTGTCCCAAAAGAAGGCTCAATAGAAGTTATTTCTAAACTCCTTTTGGTCATCAGCCCTGTCTTCCAACAAGACAATGGCACAGTTATCTAATATGTAAAACTGATAGAAATGGGGGCTTCTGGAGGGCACTTCAGGAGTGGGCCAGAGCCCCTGTACTCTGGTGCTGGGGTACCCTCCGCTCTGCTATGGATTCCTATGCTCACCTCTCCCTTCACCCCCTAGGCTGGACAGGACTTGGTTTGCCCTTTTGAATCAGGGGTACTTTTCATTCCTCACTCCCTTGAGCACACAACTGTGTCTTTTGGAGTGAGAGAGTATCCAAAGGGGGCTGTAGAGATAGGAAAAAAAGCCTCATAGGGGCTCACAGGATCCCCACACTCACCAGGACACTGCTGATCTCAGTGCACCCTGGCCACTTGCTGAGACTTTTGGTACAAGCCCAACTCCCTCTTCCTTGGCACTCATCAGTTCTAGGACCCCAAAGATGAGAGAGCCTCTCCCAGGCCTGAGAGAGCTCTCAGAATCCTACCCAGGCTTTTCCACCTGTTTGCCTTCCTCCGAGGGAAAACAGGAAAGGCCAGAGGTTTCCTCCTTTGGGAACAGGGGTGGAAGCCAGGTGGTCTGGGATGTGCCCCCACTCCCTCCTGCCCAGGTAGGGAGCAGCTACAGCCTCTGGTTCTTTGATTCTGAGACAGCTACCCCCAATAGGGTCCCCTTCATAGATCACCTCACCGCAACACAGACTCTAAAAATGTTTCTCTGGTTTTCAGTCTCAGAGCCTGCCCACAAATTAGTGTCTCTAACTCAGCCTCCGGGGACATGACTTCAGGGAGGCCTGGGGAGGGGGCAGGAGACCTCCACACAAGAAGATAGTTCCGACAGAATCCCTTTCTAAAGAGAGCTGGTGTCAGGGACCCCTCAAGAAGGCCACCTGCCTCAGTGGGACAGTCTTGCCCTGGTAGAGGAACCTGTTTCCACTCTACTGGGGCACACTCCCCTCTCTTCACACTTACGCCTTCATCAACCCTCCTGGACACTCTTCTGCTGGGGAAGACAGCTAAGGAAGAGACTCCCCTGCCCCGTGTTCCCGATTTTCTTGCTCAGAATTCACAGCCCACTTTGCCAGGCCTGGATTCCAACACTGAGCCTATGAGGGTGGGGAGCACCTGGGAAAGAGCAGAGAGGCTCGGGCTCACTCCTTGCCTTGCCCTTAGTTTCCTAAGGACTCTCCTCTGCTCCCCAGTCCTTCAGTCTTAGACTTGGAAGGGAAAGAACCCTCCTGGGATGCTCTTGTCCCAGGGCACCAAACCGTGTTTGTGGGGTAGGCAGCCATCAGGAATAGCAGGAACAAGCAGGTGAGTACTCACAGGTAAGCCGTCAGGGGGTCCAGGTCCCCTGGCACCACTGAAAGCCCAAGCTCGGAGCAGTCAGCTGACAGCATGATGCCGTCCTCCTGGCAATGGCAGGGAGCAGGACAGGCGGGACGCCCTGGGCCAGGCTGGGGGTCGCTGCCTGCAAGCACCGAGGCGCACAGCACAGCGCAAAGCCACAGCGTCAGGAGTCTCAGCGAGCTGTGCATCTCGGCGGAGGGTGGCGGGGGCACCTGGCGGGCGCTCGGGCGGGCGGGAGCGCAGAGCAGTGAGCGCGCTGCTCACCTCCTGGTCCCGGGCGGGCCCGAGGGCTGCGCCGTCGGTGGGACCGCCCTCGCTCTACTTGGCTTGGGTGAGGCGGCGGCAGCGGCGGCGGGACGGTGCAGTCAGAGAGGGGCAGGCATTGTTGAGTGATCTTCGTTATTCAGTTTCACAGGCTGGGCTTGGCAAGGGAGGGAGACACGGGAGGGGGGGTGGGAGGAGGAGTCAAGGAAACTTTCTACGCGGTGACTCGCTCCCCTTCCCTCCTTCCTTCTGGGCTGGCAGGATTTCATCCAGGGGGTTGGGGGAGACGAAGAAACCGAAGAAACCCAAAGCTAGAACCAGTCAGCACATAGGAGACTAACACTTGTTTGGAAAGGGTGACCCAGAGTCCCCCTACCCCCCCGGGCTCAACTGTGAGGTAAAATTCCTCTTGACTTTGGGAACAACCATGGGCTCTCAAGGGACTAGAGAAGGCCTTCAGGAAAAGACCTCTGAGTTCCACAGACACCAATACCACTACTAGATTTTATGTTGAAGGGAAGAGAGACCCGAGAGAAAGAGATGTTCGAGGTCACACGACTGATGGGGACAGCCTGGGAACTAGCGCTCAGGTCATTCCTCTGCATCCTAACCTGACCAGGGGAGGAAGGAGGTCCTAAGCCGAATGGTTCCTTGTAGGTTGGCAGTAGGAATGAGGAGGGAGCCCTCGTTGAGGAACCACGCCCTGACATAAAGAAACTGAAGTGGATTCTACCAGATGCGTAGGGCATGAAATGAACTCGTGCAGGCTGTCAGATTTGAAGTCTGAAGATCACCGTGATCTCTGGACCCAGGATCTGTGGACTGCCTCTGGTTGCCACAGCTGGTTGCCAGAGCTTGCCAGCGAGTCGGTGGATTGGCGCCACCTGGAGGCTCAGTGCTACAGTTGCAGCTAAGACACCTAAGGGTCCAATTCCTTCCATAATCCATCCCAGGACCTTGGAGAGCAAGGGAAATGATGGCTAAATCCCAAGACCCTGTTCTCAGGCTACACTGGATTTAGTGGTGCTTTCTTCATGTGTCCTTTCACTTTCTCTGGTTTCCAGATCTTTCTCTGAGTCAAGTCCCAGGGTAGAACTAGGTCAGGTTGGAACCCTTTTCGCCCCGACTCCCCATGGTCCACACCAGAAACATGAGGACCCCAAAGGAGCCAAGATGCCATCCACACTTCACTTCTATACTCAAAACATTCTCATCAATCCCTCTCCGTCCTTTATGGATACTCTGGGACTGATGAGGAGAGAGTTGCACTCTCAGATCAAGAAGCCAGAAGAACTCTGCTTCTAGGACTCTTTGATTGATTGATTGATAAAAGTGAAAGATGAGCCCTTAGGAAGGTCACAGAAAGGTCCTCCTTGGCCATGCAAACCTGTAGGCAGAAGCCCCACCACCACCACCATATTTCCCATCTCGCTTATCCCATGCCTTCACCTTGGTTCTACCTACACACACACACACACACACACACACACACACACACACACACACATTCCCACCCATAATGCTTCAGGCCTCCTGGCAAGGCTGAAAAACCACACTTGGGCCTCATTCCACCCCTGTAGCAGCCCTCTGAAGTGGGCTTGGGTAGCTCAGAGTTGAGTTTCCAGCCTGCCCATGGGAGGGTCAGCCAGGGGCCAAGTCCTTGGACTCCTGAGAGATACAGAACTGAAGAAAACATTGCTATTCAGTCCTTTTGGGGACACCAGAGCCCAGTTTCACTTTGGGAACACTCCTGGATAGGAGAAAGCCTCACTTTAAAAAGCCACACTTATCTTACGTACGGGTAGTGTGGGCACATACGCTGTGGCACATGGCGTAAGCATGGGCATCAGAAAACAACTTGTGAGAGCCAGTTCTCTCCTTCTACCGTGTGGGTTCCGGGGTTGACCCAGCTTGCCAGGTTGGCACCAAGCACTCTTACCCGCTAAGCCATCTCAACAGCCCGGCCCCACTATTTTGTTATTTAGCTTTTTGCTTTTGTTTCTTGTAGTCAGGGTCTCCCAAGCTGGCCTCAAACTCGTAGCCTTAAATTCTGATCCTCTCGTCTTCACATCCTGAGTGCTGGGATTATAGTCACAGGCTACCATGAATTTGTGTGGCACTGGGGATCAAACCCTGTGTTTCATGCCTACCAGGCGAGGATTCTACAAGCTGACTACCTCCCAAGGCCTCTAAAGCTTTTATTCCCCTTCTTCACCCAGGCCTGAGAAGGACCCTCTCAGACCATCTGCTAACCCCTTGCACACTGCTAAAAACTAGGCTGGCCAATGAGAACGCTGGCCACTGCCCCATGGACAGGATAGGGAGATAAATCCATTTAAAGGAGCACTGCTGTGGTTGGGTCAGGCATGCTTTGTGTCCTTCCAAATAACCTCCTCCTGTGGCAATCAATGCCAATCCTCAGGCTCCCTGCCATTAGAGTCTAACTTGGAGGCAGGCAGGAACTTGTGAGACCACTGGCAATTGCATCCCGTGGTACACAGCCCAGTCCTAGAGCATCTGGGACGGAGAGCCTCACCCGCACACCTTGTTTTCTTTTTCTTTGCTTTTTTTTTTTTCTTGAGGTGTCTCTTAGTCTTTCCCTTCTCCAAATCCCTCCCATTCTTTCCTATATAAAAGAGAGGAAGAAAGTGAAGGAATCGGGAAACTTGGCAGGTCTGACCAGAGCCACCTCTGATTCCTTAAAGGTCACAATATGGCTGTAGCACCTCTACTCTGGCAAGGAGCCTGCGGTGGCTGAAGATGGCCCTGGAGACTGGCAGATAGACTAGGGGGTAAGGTGACACAAGATGAGGAATAAAAAATAAAATAATTCCTACACATTTGGGGTGGCAAACAATGAGTGAATGGACCCCAGATCTGAGCTTAGCGGTACAGGATGCTGTGGGTAAAAAGGCTGAACCCTGAATACACGGCAAAGCAGAAGGTTAGCAATGAGGGGACACCAGGGAAAAGCCAAGAGCATGCTAGCTGCAGGTCAGCCGGCTCAGCTAGACCCAGGCCCCAGTTCTTATCCCGGCCCCAGGCTGAAGGATGGAGAAATGGAACATAACCATGAGTTTGACCATGTGTCTTTATTTCCTGTCTCTGCCCTTTCACAGCATGAGGTCCATTAGGGGCTGCTCTCCCAGAGAAGCCAGGCCTGGGTGGATTTGCTGGGACATGATGCCCAGTAGGACACAGAGCACCCCCCAACTCAAGGCAGCCCGTTCCGTAGTGCACTATTCAGACAGTTGTAGAGGTGGATATACTGCTCCTGAGGGGAGACATGGACAAGGTATATCACCTGCTTGCCCAGGTCTGACAGAGAAAGGCTCCCAAGGGTCTCCTAACCCCTACTCCATCTGGAAAGGGCATGGGGGGGGGGGGGTTCCACAGAGCCACCTGGTGGTGACCTGAATGGGGTTACCAGAACCTTCCCATCTTTGACCACTTTCACAGTAAGTCCCCACCTCCACCCCGTTTGCTTCTCACCAGCGTTGGGGTCATGAAGCCACAGGCCTGTGACTGCTTCAGGGCCACATTGAAGACATCCACAGAGCACTCGGTCCCTGCTTGCTGTAGCAGCTGTTCCAGGGCCAAGAAGGTGCCCAGCTGATTTGTGCCCTTGCTGTAATTGACTAGAGTTAGACGTGGGACCTCTGGGAATGGGGCAGTGTCTGGAGACACGGGGAAACCAAACTTAGTTCCAAGAACTGGGAAAGAATGCTAGGTACTTAGTTTATCAGCCAGTTAGAACCCTACCAAATCCCTGGGAATGGAGAGAAGAAGACAGGGACCTTGGGAGACTACCCTTTGACCCATAACCCTAGTTAACGCATGCGCATGGCGTTTGTCGACAGCACCTGGAGTGGCTGAGCAGGGTCCCTGGCTTCTTGCTCTTGCCGCGGGAGCAGCACTGGCCCACAGCATTTAGGAAGGGCAGTAAGGTGGTAGCTGGGAGCTCGCACCCAGACTCCAAGAATGGAAACTGCAAGCGTTGAACCTGCCTCTCAAGTCCACTCTCCCCCTGGAACAAGGGCAAGGTCAACATTACTGCTGGGAAGGGTAGCTGGGGGGGGGGGGGGCAGGATGGGAATCTCCTTATCACCGCCTTCCGCACTATGCCCTGTGGTCTCAGCACCTACATGTATGACCCTGAAGAGGGTACAGGGCCACCCAGCCGTGTTGCTCTCAGCCACTCTGTGCACCGTCACCATGCCTGCGACAACAGGCTGCGTCTCCATCGGCCAGAAGTCTTGCGGCTGGAACCAAAGCAGGCCTCTCAGCTTCCAAGATCTCTGCCCATGCCGGGGGTCAAACAATACCACATACTCCCCCTTCCTCTGTCCCACTCCTGGAGCCATACATCCTTCCCCTGGACCCCTTACCTTCTCTTCGGCATCAGGCAGGCCCAGGGAGACCAGCACGTGGGCGCCGTGCTCCCACACCAGTTCCCAGAGCTCCTTCGGTCCTGCAGAGCCAGTCAGCACCACGTGGTCCCGACCGCACGGCCCACCCTGCAGATCACAGCTTATTGGTTCCCAGGTATTAAGGTGTCTCCTGGACGCCCCACTGCTTGCTCTTGCTGCGGGAGCCCCCTAGGACCTAGACCTTCTCCCCCACCCCACACCCCCCGCCCCCCGCCCAGAAAGCACTAATGATCAGAGGGCCAGTGATAGGGTTACAAGATCAGCATCATCTCACAGGGAAGAGCCAGGATTCCAGCACGTCGTCAGTAGGGCTCTCCTCCACCAGGGAGATCTGAGAACGATCACCTGCGGAAGGATGGTGAGGGTTCAAGTGGTCTCCACTAGACATTTGCTCCACCGCACCCAACATTGTACCCAGACTTACCCGGGACAACGCTGTTCTGATTATAGCCAGGAGGGGGCATCAGAGAGCCAGTCTTATACTTGATGGCCTGCTTCAGGAGCTGGGAAAGAGATGGACAAGGTGAAGTTGGCCAGGGAGGACTGACTGTGCCCCGTTGTCACTCACTCCTTGGCCCCAAGTGTACCTTGTACTCTTTCAAGAAACCAGCATTGGCATTGGCTGCTCTCTTGGCACAAGCTTGTGCAAAATTCAGCACAGAGATGGGGCCGGAGCTGGAGGAGGGAGAAGGGACTTGGTTATCCAGGCCCTGCTTCCAGTCGTCTCTGCTGGGTCGGCCCACCAGAGCCGGGACCCTAGTGGGAGTGCACAGGACACCAGTGCCTGGAAAATAGCTGACTTACTCTGAGGTGTCAGAGGGCCCTTCCAGAATCTTGTGGAGCAGACAACGGTGCAGGAAGATGTACTGACTCTGCAGAGAGAGGCACTGGCCTAGTAAGTGGCCTTGGTCCAGGAGGAAAATAGTCCTGGCCCCAACCCACCAGGCAGGGATGTGGGACTAGGGATCCTTTAGGGAACCTTCCCTGAGTCGCCCACAGTGTCGAGGGTGGCAGGGGCCAGTCCCTTCCCTCCTTTTACAGAAAGGAAAGTGGCAATCCGGATAAGATGGTCCTCTAGGACTGTCTCTCACTCCAGACTCTTCTACACGCCCCAGGAACCTCTTTTCCTGCTCCTGTGAGGCCATCTACCGTCTTCCACTCCTTTGGGTCTAAGTTGCCCAGCCCAGTGCACAGGGGCCTCACCGGCGTCTGGATCATGAGGGGCCGGTGCAGTCGAAGAATGTACACGGTGTTGAACACATCAACCATCTGCTCTTCCTCTAGTTGCTGCAGTAGCCGCAGGAGAGCCACAAAAGTGCCTGTCCGGCCCACGCCCGCGCTGTAGGGACAACCCCTGAAGAGCTCCAAACCCAGAGCCCTTCCCCCACTCAAGGCCAGGCAGGCCCTCCACCCCACCCACCTGTCCTCACCTGCAGTGCACCAAGGTGGGTCCCTTGCTCTGAGTGATGTGCACCTGCTCCTGTACCAGTTCCACAAACGTGAGCAGGGAGCTGGGAGCCTCTGGGACACTGTGGTCTGGCCAGGTAGTGAACTGTAGCTGCTTCACCCGCCGCTGCTTTTGCTGGACACCCTGAGGATGGTGGGGGAGGGCCGTGCTGATTTCCTTAACCTTTTCCTAGCCCCAGAAAACCTTCCTCACCAATTCTTTAAAGGTGGAGGTCAGCTCCTGCTTCAAATGGAGGGCCATAGCTACAGTAACATTGTCCTTGCCCCAGCATGGACCTTTGACCCTGCTCTAGTCTCCCGGTCTATCTCTGCTTCCCAAAGGTGACCAGACAGAGAGGCATTGTAGTGTCCGGCTCTCCTGCTCTGGAGTGAGCAGGGACCTCTGAGCTGAACACGAGGTAGAAGAACCTACTCTTTCTTTGCATTGGTGTGACCTTGGCTCAGTCTTTAGTCTTCATTGTATGTGTGTCTTTCTACTTCTTCCACACACGCTACCCTGGCCAGTCACCAAGACCAAGAACTTGTGATCTTCATTGGAGAGACCATGAGGACCGGGAGAGGGGAGTCTCAGTTTTTATGCCTTTACCACCAACCCTGTCCCTTGGGCACACACATGCTGCAGCTGGAATTCCCTCCTGGTCCACTCCTCCTCAGGCTCCTCTGCCAGGAGGTGGATGGTGATGTGACCATGGGTGACAGGGGTGGAGCTGGCTGGCCAGTAGTGCTCACACAGCACCTGGGGGAGGGGGTTTGAGAGAAGAGGCATGCTTTTACATCAAGCCTTGTCAATGTACCCAGTCTCAACCACCCCACCCACCTTTTTGGTCCCCCCCCCCATTCTAATGGAATTCTGCTCTTTGCTTCCACCTAGCTCTGAGACTATCTCTTCCAGAAACTTCCGTCCTCTGGCTGCACTTGACAGCCCTCTTGGGACTCAGTGTTGGCTGCAGCTTCCTGGGGAAACTGTATGGTCCTGACTTAGGAGCTGTCTGCCCCTTCATCATTGCCTTAACAGGACACACTTAACTGCCTCTGTTTGCTCTGGGCCAGCACTGTACAGGCACAGCACAGAGGAGGTGGCCCTGGGCTCACCGAGGAGCCTTCTCTGCCCTGCACTGACCAGAGGGAACCAAATCAAGCCGAGAACTCATGAACCTGGTCCTTCCCCATATTTCCCCATCCTAGGTGATCTTGAGAATTCCCTACTAACTCCTAGCCCCATTCTGGCTTGCCTGCCCGAAGATGGTACTAGGGAGGGTTCCTGCAAGAAGGATATATGCCACCTGGTGGCCATTCTGGGGAGCTGCAGGACACTCACCCGCCCGTTCTCCATGCCCACAGTCAGCATGACGATGACTTGAACTTGCTGCTCCCATACCAGCCGCCAGAAATCCTCTAGTGTTTTCTTGAGGGGCCCCTGAGTGACGATGAACTCTTGTGGGTGGCTGTAGCCCTAAGGTGTGAGGAGCAGGACACAGGCATGTTACCAGACATGTTACCGTCAAACATCCAGCACTGGATATGATCATGTATGACCTAAAGGAAATGTGATCATGGAGGATGATCTGAAGGACACTGCCACCACCCGTGTTCCACTTGGAAGGGGTAAGAAAAACATACATGGAAATACAAGATCCTGACCTGCTAGAAACAGTCTGCCCAGCCATCCTCCTCCCTAAGCTGGGAGTGACTTTGTTATCTAGAGACAGTGATTTATGATGTAACTCAAACTTCCTCACACTTCCAATTCTCCTGCTTTAGTCTCCCACGTGCTGGAATTAGAGGAGTGTGCCACCATGCCTAGCTCCAGACCAACCTTCCTAAAGCTAAATTGTGTGTGTATTGTATGTGTAAATATATATATATTGAGTATATACACATACTCAAGTCTTCCATGGCTGCCATTGCCTGGCAAATGAAATCAAAGCCTTCAGGGTAATAATAATCAAGGCTTTACTTCATCCATTTCACACCCACCTCCCACCACTTGACACTCCACTCTGTAGTCTGATGGCTACACACACACACACACACACACACACACACACACACACACACACGGGCTCCTTTGCAGTTTTGTATATAGTTAAACCACTCTGCCTCCTGAGGGCCCAGAATAGAGCCTGGCACACAGCAGACCTCCTCCAAACACTTGCCAGATTAGCCTAAAGAAATATGGGCTGGTGATAGTCCTGGACAAACTGCACAGCTAGCACAAGACAGTGTCCCAATAAGAATGTCCCCAGGCCTGCAGGTGCCCTTACAGGGATGAAGTTGGCATTGATGTAGTCAGAATGAGGTTCTCCTGCCAGCTGGGCCAATCTGACCCTCGAGTGGTCATCTGTAGAGAGTAGATGATACACACTTGGAACCAGCACAGGTAGCCCCTGCTTAGGGCTGGGCTCTAACCTGCTGCCCACAGCCTCCCTCCTGCTCCCAGTATTTGCTCACAGGGTAGCACGTGTGGGTACCGGTTCTTGGTGGTGTTGTCAGGATGCTCGGCCTCTAGTCTGGGCTGCTCCCTGCCTACCTCTTTCAGCTCCTGTGAAGGCAAGGCAAGTCCTAGTGGCTGAGGCAGACCCATCTCACCTCACAGCAGACAGGGTAAGGATGGTGAGAATGAGGCTGGAAGGCGGGTCCAGCCCAGCCTAGATGCCCTGGTCCTCCCTCCTTGGAGTACTGGGTGACACAGGACTCACCTCAAATTCCTGGAAGAAAGCCTGGTGTGCATGTGCACTCTTGGCCTCATAGCTTTGCCGGAAGCTATGGATGGAGATGGGCCGATGGGTCCGCCTGGCAGAAGAGGAAGGGAACAGAAGCCAGCTTTGGGTGTGCAGAGCCCTGCCCTACCCCGCCCTGGGAGACAGGTGCAGAACTGGCTGTACAATGTGGCCACGGGGAAGACGGGCACCTGACATGCAGATCCTGGACTGCCCTGCCCTCCCTGTGTAGAACAGAAAGCTTCTCTAAGACCCAGCAGACCCACAAGCCCATAGTGAGGTAAAATGAAAGCAGGAGCAGCAAGGGAGACAGGCCAGAGGCCGGAAGTTCATATATATGTATGCCAGGAGCAGC
>NC_022013.1:25678982-25701914 GCF_000317375.1 Microtus ochrogaster
AGGGAGACAGGCCAGAGGCCGGAAGTTCATATATATGTATGCCAGGAGCAGCAAGGGAGACAGGCCAGAGGCCGGAAGTTCATACATACATATGCCAGGGGCCACAGCTGACTGATTGTTTATTTTGGAGTTTCTTTGGTATTGGGGATCAAAACTAGGGCCTACACATGGTAGGCAAGTACATGGTAGACCTACAAGAGGTCAGTTCAACAGGAAGTCAATATGAGGAAAAGAGAGCTGGCCTGATTCAACCTGATTCAATCCACATAGTTTTTCCAGGTTTCACTTCACCTTTTAAAGTGTGTTTATTGCTTTGCCTTCTATAATGTATTTTTCAACAAAATACGGTATTTTTAAGGTCCACATGGTTTGTCAGAAAGCCAGATAGCCAGGTCTGGAGGAGGGGCGTGCGATGTTTAATCTATGTACCACCTTGGCTGGGTCATGGTGTCTGAATTATAGTTAAAAATTATTCTGGATGCTCTGAAGACATTTGTGGGTGAGACTAACATTTAATTTGTCCGACTAACTCTTATTTTTCTTTAGATGATATTAATCTTTTGTCCTTTTTTGGCAAGTATAAACATGCGGTCACACAGAGCTAAGATCAGATGTCATTCTCGGTCACCCTCCCGAGTCAGTGTCTCTCAAATGAACCCAGAGTTCCCCCATGTTGGCCATTCTAGCTAGCCAGTTTGCTCGTCAGATAGCTAGCCAGTTTGCTCCTCAGGTCTCATTGCCCCCTTCTGATCTCTGCAATGACAGGAGGGCCGCCATGCCCACCCGATCCCCAGCTGCCACTCTCCCATAGCAGGTGCCTTATCCACTGAGCCATCTTCCCGGTCCTCTTTGAAAGTTACAGCTGTGCAGGTCAAGCAGGTGATGCTCCTATGTGAGGGGGTCTTGCCCAAGCAGTTAAAAGCCTTACTACAAGCAAGACCGACCTGTCCCCACTAGGGGGAGTTCTGTCAGCAGATGCCTTCAGACCCTTCTCTGGGTCTCTGGCCTGCGACCTCATAGCTCCCCACTCCTTGGTCCTATCTCTCTGAAAGCCTTGACTTCTACAGTGAGTTTGAACAGGAGGAAAAAGCAGAAGAACTGAAAGAGAGGAGCAGTGGTTGAAGAGCCTGAGAAGAGATGGGGGGCTGGTCAACAAAGACTAGAGCCTCCTGTCTGGTACAGCCCCAGGGAGCTTGGCAGAGCCACTAGCAGGCTGTGCCGTAGGGCCATGCCGCTGCAGCATCATTGGGAAGAAGCATGTTTCAATGCACTCACCGCAGGTTGTAAGGCATCAGCTCATGGGAAAAACCATCCTTCTCCGGCCTGTGACAAATAGGAGGCAATGGAGGGCTATGGGTCACACTGGGCTTCCCGGCCCCACCTGCCTCCTCCTCACCTTGGTCCTCTCAGGCGCCACCAGCACAGCAAACACAGCACTGCACACACAATGAAGATGCAGCCCGCCACAGTCCCCATCAGCACCGGCAGGGGCACTGCCACCAGAGAGACGCTGGCCTGGGGCTCTGTGGAAGGTAAGGACATGGCAACTTCCCAATGGACCCTGAAGGCCATTCCAACTTCTCCTGGATTTGGTCCTGCTATATCAAAGGTTCTCAACCTGTGGGTCACGGCCCACATATCAGATACTTAGATTATATGTAATTCATACCAGTAGCAAAGTTACAATTATGAAGTAGCAACAAACTAATTTTATGGTTGGGGGTCATCACAACATGGGGCACTGTATTAAAGGGCTGCAGCATTAGGAAGCTTGAGAACCAGTGCTCTAGACAGAGAGTGCATGTAATGATATCTCTCCACACTCCCAGAAGTCCCAGATACCAAACTGAGCCCAGAAATGTCTGTCTGGGGTTGGTGAGAACAGGCAAACAAACAGCCTTTCTTCTAATGCCTAGCCATACTCCAGAGACTCTCCCTAACACCCTCAAGAGGAATGGGGTTGAAGGCCAGGCCTCCTGTACCTTCTAGAACTGTCACCTGCTGCAGTAGTCAGCAGCCACCAATTTAAGATCTGTGCACTGTGAGCAGACACGAGAGGTCAAAGGCTCGGGGGAAATACGGAAAAGATAGCAGTAGTTTTTATTTGCTTGGTTTTCGCTTTGTTTTTTGTTTGTTTGTTTGTTTGTTTTAAACAGAGCCTCAAGTATCCCAGGATGAGATCCAACCTACTATTTGAGGATGGCCTTAAACTCCTGATTCTCCTACCTCCACCTTCCAAGTGCTAGGATTACTGGTGTGGTCCACGGCACTCTTCTATTGAGAGCCAAGGATCCACCTAGGACTCAGCATCCATCCTAGGCAAGCATATTCCCACTCTCTCTCAATCACCTTTTAATTGATATTTTGAAACATTAACTTATTTTTAAATATTCTGACTTAAATAAAACAGTTACTAAAACTAAATGTTGCTTTTAGTAGAAAATAAAAATTGTGTTTGTCTCCTGTTGTTGGTTTTTGTTGTTGTTGTTGTTGTTTAAAATATTTATTTATTTATTATATATACACTATTCTGTCTGTGTGTATGTCTGCAGGCCAGAAGAGGGCGCCAGATCTCATTACAGATGGTTGTGAGCCACCATGTGGTTGCTGGGAATTGAACTCAGGACCTTTGGAAGAGCAGACAATGCTCTTACCCTCTGAGCCATCTCTCCAGCCCTGTTGTTGTTATTGTTTATTTGTTGAAACAGGGTCTCAAATACAAAGCCCTGGCTGGCCTGGAACTGGGCAGATCAAGGTAAGCTTAGAGAGGTGCCTGCTTCTGCCTCTGGGTTGGGGGTGGGGATTAAAGGCATATGTCACCACACACAGCCACCTCTTTCTTTTTAGCTTCCAATGTACCTACCAGGAAATTCTAAGTTAGAAATACTGTTTGGATGCACTGGAGTCTCCCCTGAGGTTTCTTCTGGATATAACTGTCCTTGAACACAAGGGTTCTGGGAGTAGCCAATTGCAGAAAATGACACAGAGAGGTACCAGGGACTGTGCACAGTTGCAACCCCCTCAATAGGTTCTTCTCCCACACTTGCTCCTAGCCTTCATCTAGTGTACCTCACTGAGGTTCTGGTCCCCAAAACTACTAGGTAGCATTGACCCCGAGGAGCCTAAGCTCGGTCCCTCCCATCTCCGACTTCAGCAGAGGGGTACCAGCACCCCTCCCGTCCGTCTCCAGTGTCTAGCCAGAATCTAGCCACGTGCCAGGCCTACCTGAGAAGGCCGAGAGGGTGATGATGGTCTCGGGAAGGTTACGCCTACTGAAGGCTGCGACACTGAATCTGGGACAAAGAAGTAGACATCACGCCGAGAAGAAGCAGCTAAGAGGAAACCCTGACTGAGAAACAGCAATGGCCACCTCGGCTAGCTAGCTTCCATCCTGCCCTGTTGAGGAGTTGGACAACCTGTTCCCCATCACCCTATGCAGAACACTGCTGGCCTGTCCGGAAAGCAGCAGGTAGCTCTAGATATAGGGACCTGAAGAGCCTTGGATTTTCCCTGAAAGTCCCCCAAAGAACCCATCTCTAAATGCATTTTAACAAAAGAATCAGGTAACAGGCGAGGCTCTCCTTTTTTGCGTTGATGCCAGGAAAACTGATGCAGATAACTATGGACCCTTGTGGACTAACACTTGCATTCTGTTTGTGAGTCTGTTCTATCTATTGTAGAAAGAGCATGATCCCAAAGTGGGGTTTAGAGGAACCCCCTCCCTGCAGCCTTAGCCCTCACCTATACTGGAAACCTGGCTTGAGATGCCCATTGCATATCTCCTGGGTGTGGCCACAGTCCTCTATACCCACAGGCACTGTCCAGGATCTTGGCACAGCCCAAGGCCCTGGGTAGAAGGGGTTGGGGAACAGCACAGCCAGATAGGAGTCACGTCCTCCATAGTAGTGGTCATACCACGTGTGGTTGATGGCTTCCAGGGAAGGTCGGGGCACTGAAAAGGAGCAGGGAAGAGGCAGGGCAAGGCGGGCAGTAGGTCAGGCGGCTCTCCTGTTTCATTAATATGCACCCCTACTCCCAACCCAACACCACTCTTACCCTCAGTAACAACCAAGGCCCTGTTCTGTTATGGCCCTGGACCAGCCTCCCCTGCCTGACTCTCCCCAACCCTTCCAGGCCCAGGACTCACATGACATGTTGATGGTGGCAATTATGCCATACCACTGGATCTGCCCATCATCTTTGCCAAACATGCCACGTGTGACTGTCACGCCCATCCCTGTCCCCAGCTCCAGCTGGGGGGCTTCAGCTAGCTCAGGGGGGTGCCAAACTGGGGACAGAGAAGGGGGAAAGAGAGGCCTTGACACGGCACCTCCCATCCTTCCAGGCCATGCCTTCCTCTACCCAGCACCTCTCATGGCACCTGGTAACAAATGGGTAGTGAACCATTAAATAGGGCCTGGAGGGGTTCTCAGGTTAGGGTACCAGAGCGTGATGCTCCAAAATACAAGACAGAGGTCAGAGGAAGGGCAGGTCTATGGGCAAGGAGAGCCCCAGGCAGCTAGGCTCAGCAGAGGGAAAGCCCCAGGGGACCCTGACTGGGTCCATGTGAACAGAAAGTGGTAGAAGTTCCTACCCTCAGTGGAAGTAGTGCACACCAGGGTGACTGCCCGGCTCCACAGGCTATTCCTGCCCAGCACAGTGAGGCTGAGGCGGTAGGAAGTGGCTGGCATCAAATTGGGTAACAGGAGAGCATCCTCCGTGGTGTTGACCTGGAAGACAAAATGACCGCTCCCTCCCCCGACCAGCTGCTCTACCACCACCAGGCAGGCACCCACATCTCCAGCAGGCATCGTCCAGTTCAGGACCAGGTGGGTGGCCTCAGGCTGGCACAGCACGTCTTCCACGGGGCCAGGCTCTGAGGGAACAAAAAGCTCACATCATAGGGTGTCAGAGTCCTCTAAGAGGGTACCAGGGCTCCAGGGGCTCTCCAACCTAGACGGCACAAAGGACTGGCATTTATGCCCATAGAAGGAACATCAGCTTCACGGAGAAACAACTTGTCTTTGGGGGAATCATTGCCCATCTGGAGAGGCATAGGAGGCATAAGTCAGGGAAGTCAGGGCAGAGGTAGACGAGACATCTGCCTGGGAGAAGCAGGTGACTCGGAGCAGAAGACCAAGCCTCCCAGGCTTACTACCTTCCCCTTAAGACACAAGACCTACCCACAGAGAGCACCACAGGGTGAGTGGAGGCCTGCAGCGGCCCTGCCTGACACTTCACAGACATCAAGACTGTGTGTCCTGGCGTGAGGTGCCTCAGCATGAGGTGGTCTTGGCCTGGTGACAGGGGTTGCTCCCACGAGAGGTGTCCAGCATCTGAGAGTTGGGCCTGGCATGTCCCCTGGCCCAACGGGCCGCTGGGCCAGGCCAGGCTAACTACAGCACTGTCTGCTTGCATGGACACGAGCAACTCATTGGGTGTGAGTGGTTCTGTGGAGAGAAAGCAGCATGTCAGCCAGGCCCCTGGTCCTAGTCCTGAGGATGCCTCACACGGTGCTGGGGTTGGCCAACCTCATTCAAGGCCTTTGGTGTGGAGTTGAGACAAGGGACTCAAACGGAGCTAATATGTCCAGGGTCCCCTCCCCCAATGCCTTTCCACACCCTACTCACGCGTCCAAGCAGAGACATTGGCTGCTGCGGCAAAAAGGGGCCCAGCCCAGGAGATGACCTCCACTTTGTACTTAGTGCCAGGAGTCAAACCCGAAAAGCTTGTGCTGTCTGCCTCGGGCCCCACGATGCTGGTGGCTGTCCGGGCACCTTCCTGGTATAGGGTCACTTGGTAGCTGTTGCGGCCCCCAGGAGCATGGACCCAGGATGCTTGGAGCTGAGTGGGAGCCTCACTAGTCACATTTACCATTGTGGGGGCTAAGGGGGCTGCAGGGAGAACAAGCAGGGGGCACAGATAGAGATAAAATAATCTAAGTTAGCCGGGCGATGGTGGCGCACGCCTTTAATCCCAGCACTCGGGAGGCAGAGGCAGGCGGATCTCTGTGAGTTCGAGACCAGCCTGGTCTACAGAGCGAGTTCCAGGACAGGCTCCAAAGCCACAGAGAAACCCTGTCTCGAAAAACCAAAAAATAAATAAATAATCTAAGTTAAATGTCTCCTCCCAAAAAGGTTGTCCCCCTCCCTCCATCCTTTGCCCCAGAGCAGCAGGCAAGCTGGCTAGCCTCTGAAGCAGACCTACCACTGCAGTAGGGACAAGCCCTGCCACTTCCCTCTGGGAGCTTGAAAACCCGTGTGTCCGCAGGACCTAGGCACTGTCTCACTCACCCTCAAAGCCTGGCATATGATCTTAGCCTAGTCACACAGTAACACCCCTCCTCACAGACAGGGAAACTGAGGCTCAGGGAGAGTAAAGACCTGTTCTCAGAGCCAAGCAATAGCTAAAAGCCAGGTTCCCTGGCGTCCAAGCCAGACTTCTACCTAGCTCCCCCCAGATGTCTGAGGTCCCGCAGCCCTTAGGGGAAGTCTAAAGGACAGTAATAGTGTCCCAGGGGACAGAGGGGAGGTAAAAGGGAAGACACAGGCAGGCCTGGAGAGTCCCTTGTGGAGAAGGTTGTACTGGAAATAGGAGGTCCCAACTATCTTTGCCCCTAAGATCTCTGCAGGCTGAACAAGCCCAAGAAATCAGATTGGTGTGAAAGGGGGGCTTCCAAACCCAGTTCTACAGGCCTTGGGATGTCTTTGGGGTGCTTCTCATATACTCTGTGTTTCTGTGTCTCCCCTACTATGTAGGGCTGGGGTTGGCTGTGGCAGGGAGCCTCTATTCTGTTCATACTGCCTGGACAAAAATCCCAACTCCCCTTAGCAGGTTAAAGAGACTAGGAAAAGTTGCCTTCTCCCTGGGCCTCAGTTCTCTGACCTCTGAATCGAGAGCACACGCTTGCTGAATCACAGCAAGCACATGAGAGAGCAGGGATGGGTGGGACAATCTGCAAGGTGCCCAGTGAATACTATCGCTATTGCTACTAATGGTTCACAGCCCAGGCAGAGCTAGAGGTGGGTTTCTGGAGAACGGTGTGGCACTGGACAAGGGGCAAGTGTAGGAGTCCCTATGAAGAGCTTATGAGGAGCTTCCTAGTGCCTCGGAATCAGGTGACCGACCCCGCAGACAGCCTAGCTTCCTTCTCACAGGCTCAGGGTCCCTGGAACCCAAAGGGCTGGGCAAGGAGACTGCAGGGGTCACTCACGTGTCCAGCCTGTCGTGTTGGTACTGCTACTTTCCTCGGACCCCCACAGGGTAGCCAGGTGTAACTGGAACTCAGAGCCTGCCGTCAGCTGGGTCCAGGAGAAGTTCTGGACCTCCCGGGACAGAAGCATCTCACTTTCAAGTGCCAGGGGCCTCAGCCGGTAAAGCCGCAGCTGGAAGCCATCCCTGCCACCTGGCGGGTGACTCCAGGAAGCCCTCAGTGCTGCAGGCTGGGTGGCCAAGCCCAGGCTCAGGTTGGTGGGAGGAGCAGGGCCTGGGAGCACAGGAAAAGACAGATTCAGGAGAGTGTGAATTCCTCTTCCACAAGCAAGCTCCAAAGCTCCGATGCGAAGTTCCAACCTCGGCGAGGCTCGAAGCTCAGTTTTTAGCCTTCCCAAGGAAACCTCTTGCAGAGATGGGGCTACTCACACACTACTTACACAACAATTGCCCCAGCCTCCTGCCTGCCTCCTGCCTTGAGGTAGGTTGGCTCCCTAAGCCCATGTCTGGTTCGCATCACTTGCTTCCTCTACAGCCAGTTCAATGCCTGCCCTCTCACCCTTCAGGGCCATTCACTGATAGGGCTGACATGGTGTCTATCAAATGTCTCTAGACTGCAGGCCTCTGAGCAAGCTTAGCCCAGGCCCTCCAACCAACCTGCCTAGCCACGCAGGTTCTTTTTCAGTTCATCTCCCTCCTCCTCTGGGAACCCTGCCTGACTCCCTAAGCAGGGTGCCCCTTCTATGAGTGAGAAAAAAATCAAGTCAAGCCACATAAAATTCCTGATATTCAGCCACGTTATTCTGTAAGAAAACAGTTTTGTGTGATTCAAACTGGTACACCATGTTTACTCCTACTAATATATTTGTATTTATTATAATATGGTATATAAAATTATATACATCATCAGAATATGAATCATGTTTGTAAGTCTTCCTTTCTGGATTTGTTCATAATCTTTAGCCTTAACATCTAACCCCATACCAAAAAATGAGAGGCACTAAATATATATTTGTAAGAAGGATGGATAAGAGGATAGAGGGATGCATGGATAGACGGCCGAATGAGGGGGTGCGCAGGTGGGTAGGTATGGCTCGCAAACCACATGGCAGGAGGTGGAAGGTGCAGGAGAGGCCTCTATTCTCACTCCCACCCGAGAGCAGAGCAGACCGTAGAGGAGAGCAGACCACACGCACAGTGCGGGGCAGCCTCCCGAGGGCAGGAACTCACGGGTGCAGCCGTGGATCTTCCGCAAACTGGAGCGGAGGTTCCCAGCCCAGGCCCATGCTGACACGGTGTAGCAGGAGCCAGGTACCAGAGACTTCAGGGTCAGGCTGGAACTGTTAGGGCCCAAGTCAACAAGGTTGCCAGGTAACCCCTGGCTGCCATCCTGATGCCAGGTGAACTTGTAGCCTTCCTGTTGTCCTGGTGCTGGAGCCCAACCAATGGTCAGGTCAAACGGGCTGCTCCTGCTAATGACCTGCAGTGACTGCGGTGGCAGGGGACCTGAAGAGGGAGCAGTTTGGCAAGGGGTCATGTCATAGCCCTGTGATGCCTTCACCCCACTCTGCTGAGCCTCTCCTTCTCTCTAACTTCCCCCCTCAAGCGACCCTCCTCAGATGCTGGCACTCACGTGTGTATCCCATAATACTCTGAGTGACATCACCCTCAGATGAGGCGATATCCACCCGGTAGTGGACTCCAGGTACCAAGCCACAGAAAGTGACATGAGTGGCACCAGAGGGCACAGAGATGTTTCCTAGGAGACCTGGAGCACCATCAGCGTAGAGTAGTGCCCGCCTCCCAGCCTGCTTGATGGCTTCCAGTTCATCAAGTCGCAGTCTGGCACCAGGACTCTCCCTGGGAAGGACAGCAGCCTCTGGAGAAGAAGAAGGGCTCCAGAAAGTGAGGACTCCTGTCCCTCAGGCTGCAGACTCCCTCTGCGGGCTCCCAGCCTGAGCCCCATTGTAACCAGACTCACCAGTCAGCCAGGTACTGGCCTCCATCCAGGCATCATAAGGTCCAGCTAGAACCTTCAGCCCCAAGGTGTAGTGTCCCGGAGGCAGGGGTCCTGGGAATTCGGCACTGCACTCATCAGGGCCCAGAGCAGTGGTATTCTCCACTGGCCCACTTAACTTCAGCACATAGCCATCCCGGGCTCCCGGCCCTGCCTTCCAGCTTGCCCAGAGCTCATTGGACAAAGGGGTCAGCACCAGGTCAGATGGGGAGGCGGGATCTAAGGAGACAGGAGTCAACCCAGCGGGTAAGAAAACTCACTCTGTACCCTCACCACTTTCTCCACATGCCTGCCAGCCTCTCACTTGAGTACTGACAGCGCTGTTTTCCACTCTACTCCAGAGGAATGCCAAGACGTGGCAGCTACCAACTGGCCACGGGCAACAGTAACAACAACAATAACTCATCAAGTGCTCACGCGTGTGCCAGCGTGATGGGGGGATTCTACACAAGATACCTCCCACCAACTTGCCCTGACTAAAATACAGAGAAGGTAAAGAACTTCCCTAGAGACATGCAGTCAACAGGTAGCAGAAATGGTTAGCCAGCACAAAGCTGGTTCTCGGAGTCAAAATATGGTATTGTGGTAGCAAAGACAGGTGTCCAGCCTAGGTTCAGGGTCACTGCACTTATATACAATATGACCTTGGATCTGGGCTCTCTCTCTGTACCTCTGTGCCTATAGTAATATGGGACAGCAAGACCTATGTTGGGTTCTTTGGGGGATTTGCTTCCATGAAACCATACCCAGAAAGAGGGAGCCTGCCTGGAGAGGAGTCAGCTGATCATAACCATTATTACCACTATCATTCCCCCAGACAGTTGCTGCCACAAATCCTCCAGATCCATTGTGTCCCCTTGCCACTCACAGGTCCACTCGGTGGCGTTGGGACCCACAACCCTGTGGGGCCCAGCTGCAGCACAAAGCTTCAGCTTATAAGGTGTGCCTGGAGACAGGTGAAGGAAGGTGTGGTTGGAGACCCCTCGTCTGAGCACTGCGGTCAGGTTGGTACCCCCGAGGTGGTCTGTGAGCATCAGGTGGAACCAGGCGGCCCCTTCAGAGCTGTTCCAGAAGGCTTTCAGGCTGCTGGTATCCAAGGCACGTAGTACTAGGTGAGCTGGAGGTACAGGCTCTGCAGGAAGTATGCACAGAGCAGAGCCGGGCTTCAGAAAGGACCCTAGAGCAAGATAACCACACCAGCAGCCGCACCAGGGATCCTAGAAACCTAGCCACACTGTGACACACTGAGACACGCTGCCTACAAGGCTCCAGACTCAACATTGTTCTCACCTCCCCCAGTCTAGCTGCTCCCTGGGGCCCTGCCTGGCTCCCCACTTTACCTGTCCATTGGTGGATGCTAGTCTTCGCTTGGAGACTGCCAGCCCAGGTGATAACCTCCAAGACATACTGACTACCTGGCAAGAGGTTGTCAAAATTGTAAGACAGGATGCCAGGGGACATTGAGATGTTACATGCCAGCGTTTGTGATTCCAGGTGGTAGAGGAGAAGTTGGTAGCTGTCTTGATCACCAGGGGCATCGCTCCATGAGGCTTCCAGGCTGGCTGGGCTCCCAGAGCTATGCAGCTGCAGTCCACGGACCACTGACGGGGCTGCCAAATGTCAAGAGCAGTGCTGAGGTCTGGACAAAGGGCTCACCATCCTGAGAGTTGTCCCCTTTGCTTTCTCTGTGCCCCTCCCCTGCCAGTCCTCTGGAGCAGTCGCCTCCTGCCCCAACCCCAAGTCTGCAGATGTCTTACCAGTTTGGGCAGTGAGGGTAACAGTGACATTCTGCCGACAGGGTCTTAGGACAGTCAATTCCAGCTGGTAGCGACTCCCTGGCACCAGGCCATGGAACTCAAAACTGGACTCATTTGTGTTAACCTGAAGCTGCTGCCCTTCTGGAGAGCCCAAGAGGTTCAGACTCCTGAGGCTGAGGGCATAGTCAGACCCATCTGGCTCTGCCAACATCCAGCTCAGAAACAGGCTGGTCGGCTTTCCCTGGCTGCTGATGTTCACGCTCAGGGGTGGACCTAGGAGATAGGGGTGCATGCACTCAGTCACCTAGCACCCCTCCTGCCCTGAAACAGGAAGGCGAGACTAGGGACCAGGGACAGGCATAGTCTAGCGGAGAAATTATCCCTATGACCCACCCACTGCCCACTAGAGCACCTCTCTCTCTCTGTGAAGACACCTACCTTCACCCTCCCTGTCTGGGCTCCCTTCCAGGGATGGGCATGCGTCTTCCTGTAAGAAGAAAGGGAGTTAGGGAAGCAAATGTGGAGAGGCCTCTGGAGCCCAGATCTCCGAGAAAGTCCATAACCAGAGGATCCAGACCAGAGAAAGGAGTCCCCCTGTGCCTGACTCCCACACCCCACCCCTGCCACACACGACTGGAGAGACATTTCCTGAAAGCAGGCCACTGTGCAGCCAGCAGACAGTAGCCAGCAGCCTAGAAGGCTGGAGCAATCTGTTCTCCTGGCCTCCACCCTGGCCTGGACCGAAAGCGAGCAGTTTCCCTCATCCATAATGCAGACCAGCTGTGGAGCCCCACAGAGAGCTGGGAAGCCTAGACATGCTCTCCAGGAACAGGCCCACCCTCCCCACCCTACCCGTGCCCACCTTACCTCCGCCAAAAGGCCCTGGAGCCAGAGGAGGGCAGTGAACGGAATCAGAGGCCTCATCCTGCAGAATCAACATTGGGAGGCAGAAGGCGGAGCTACACCCCCTCACCCTCCCCTTGCCCTGATGGCGGGCGGGCGGGCGGGCAAGGGTGGGAAGGGTGGAGTTTCGGACAGGTGCCAGGCAGCAGATCCCGACCCTAACCCGGCCAGGACTGGGTAAGGCTGATAGGTGGGAGAGAAGCAACACCTGGCCCTAAGGGGACTGCAACTCTTAGGTGATCCACATACCCACCTCCGTCCCTGCTTCTCCCACCTCCACGAGACATCAACAGTCAGCTCTCCTTGAAAGAAAACGTCCTGTGCTTTGGGGGAGGCCTGATAGGAGTGGTGGCCTTGAAATGAGCACACAGCAGAAGTGCCTGACTCCCCCACACTCTGTCCCTGGAAGAGGTCTGGGTGTCCATTTGTTCCCTCCCCTGGGCCTTGGGTGAGGTAGCAAGGCAGGCCCGAGGGACATACTGAACACAGAAGGTGGGAGAGCCAGCTGTGTGTCGCTCCTTTTGTCTGCCTAACTTGTTCTAGTAGTCAAGGACACAGAAGTACATCCGCTGCATCTAGAGCTCCTGGAAGATGGCCCCTGGAAGCCATCTCTCACATCCCTTACTGCCCAGATGAGGAAGCTGACATCCAGAGAGTCCAACCTGAGGTCCCATGTATGTGAGGAAAGAAGCTGGACTTGAACCTGAGACTTCTGACTCAACTGAGCAGAGAAGGCAAAAGGCGTTCCCATTCCCAGTTCAAGTCCTCTCTGCTAGGAAGTTTCTGGGAGCAATCGGCATTTCTAGGGCTTTTGCTCCCCTCTCCATATTTCTTCTATTTAGGTCAGCAGTACCCACCTGGCTCCCCTGCCCTCTCCTGGCCCTCACAGGCACTGCAGAGACCCAGCTGAGCCCTGGTCTACAGCACAACTCGGGCCCTGCTGCTGTACCCGCCCAGAGCCAGCTGCTCACCTGGTGCAGCTCACCCAGATGCTCCTGCACCAACTCAGCCGTGGGAAGGGAAGGAGCAGAGTTGAACCTCTGAGCCCTAGGAAGGAAGCCCAGAACTCAGCAAGCTGGGGGCGGAGCTGGGGGGTGGTGTTCAGAAAAACCCGACAGGTAGAGACTCTGAACACCACGGAAGACTCCTCCTAACTTGCTTCAGCAAGGAGCCCAGGCCTGCCTCAGAAACCAGCTCTGCCTACCCTCAGCCCAGCACCAGGGGCTGCTGCCTGCCCTACCCCCACCGCAGCTCTGTCCAGCCCCAAACCTCAGAGCCGCCCACTGGTCTGGATGGGGTCCTGGAAACTTAGAACTGCAGACTCATCAAAATTTCCAGGCTGTGTAGGAGAGTGTGTGTGTGTGTGTGTGTGTGTGTGTGTGTGTGTGTGTGTGTCACTTCTGAAAGAGGCAGGGAAGGGGACTAGCAACCAGGGAAACCTGGGGAGCTGTCTCAGGCCTCAGTCTGGCTAAGATGTAGAGGGGACACCCTAACCTGGTCCTTGGCCAACCCCACCTCACTCTGTTTCTTCTAGCGGAGTCCCTGTGAACGGCCACAGTGGGCAGAGGTGGGGCGGGAGCATCTTAATTCAGAATCTGAGCAGAGGAGACATAGCAGAGAGTGCCTGTGGTCAAACGGTTGGGGTCCCAAAGTCCTAACAAAAGAGACCTGTGAGGACAGAACTTCTTCATAGCTAGTCATGAGCCTTGAGGATTTTTGGCCCTAGAAGGCTCTCTTATCAGCCCCACCCTGTTAGAGCAGCCTTGGGGGATGAGAGATAGGCTCAGAAGAGGGTAAAAAAGCAACTCCCCAACTCCGACCCCCCGTGCCCAGTCCAAGGTTCTCTATTCAGCAAAAATGTACTCCTCCCAGCAGCCACCCCCACAGACAAAGCCACATCCTCTGCCTAGAAAACCCTTGGGGTCCTCCCTAGATCTTGAAGCCTACCTTCTCAGTGTGGAGGGAGTTGGCCAGGAGGCAGAGGAAGGCAGAGGGCTGGTCCTGGCATCCCAACTTCCAAGTGTGAACTAGCCTGGTGCCTCCCGGCAGCTGTTGGAGGCTGCTCTTCCGGCTCCTCCTCTGCTCTCCCACAGCCTGAAGCCAGGCCTTGGGCATCCCCCACACTAAAGGAAGATAATTACCAGGCAGACAAGAATGGGACGCCCCCTCTCCCTCCCACGAACTGGGGATGGTCGCCAGGAAAAGGCGATGGTCCAGCTTCTACTGAGAAGGCGGAGAGAACTCAGCGAGGGGCTGGGGGAGTAATGTGTTGTGTGTGGGGACTAACAGTGTGCATAAGCCTGCATCCAGGACAACACAGTGGGAGGGACATGGAGAGCCCCCGGGTGGGGGTGGGGGGCTACTGTGGGACAAGTCCATTCCTCTGGTCCTGGACTTGGGAGAAAGGAAAGGAATCACCTTCAGCTTGAAGTCATCCTGCCAAGGCACTGAGCCTGGCAGCAGGCATAGATAGAGCAGGGCTATTTCCTGGCACCCTGGGAAGACTAGCCACGGTTCCCATATGCTGAGCTGGCATGGGCCTTTGGTCCTCTCCGCCAGTGGTGAAGGGTATGAGAAAGTCCTTACAACTCCAGGCATCAAAAAGATAGCAGGGGAAAACTGGGTCAGGGAGGGGCACCTAGAAAAGCTGTCACAGAGATGCAGCCTGGGACATGCTGGGGTGCCTCCTCAGACTTCATGCCATGCGCCTCTCTACCCCACTCACCCTGTCTCTTTGGGTGTCTTCCGGACTCCTCCTTGGTGAGCTCTCCCCTACACTACCAAGGACAAGCCCAGGCTTGCAGAGGTGAGAAAGAAGAGCTGCCTTGATATCTGAGGGGAATGAGAGCACTCTGGGAACAGCCACCTAGCATCCTAGGGCTTCTCCAGAGGGCCCCTGGGAAGGCCAGCTCAGGAGGGGAGTGCAAGAGGTGGAGGGGGTCAGAACCAGGCTCCTCCATCCTTTTCGTACCCACCCAAAGCAGCCGGCAATGGTACAGGGTGGCAGCCTTTGCCCAGGGCTGCAGGGGAAAGGACTTTTGGGAATCGCAGGAGCACTAGGGACAGTTGTGGCCCCTGGGATGGGAACTGGCGGCGAGAGCAAAGAGAGAGAGAGAGAGAGAGAGAGAGAGAGAGAGAGAGAGAGAGAGAGAGAGAGAGAGAGAGAGAGAGAGAGAGAGAGAGAGAGAGGAATCTCTGACTGAACACAGGACCACAGGTGAGTGAGACTCCAGTGGCCTGAGACCTTGCCCTGCTGTGGCCCCTCCCCTGCCAACTCCGGCTAGCATCTAAGCACAGACACCATTCTGTGCCCACTCTGAAGCAAGGGGCTCTGCCCACTCTGGGCTGCTGGAAGTAACTCCCTCTAGAATGTCTCCACTGCTTTTTCGGTGGGACTTCTGTACAAAGATGAAGGCTGGCTGGGTGAGGGAAGGGGAAAAAGGGATGAGGGACACAGAGCAAAGACCCAGCCCCATGCTGCTTCCACCACCAGGTGGGGCTCCCTGGCTCCCCGCCCTAGTCGGTTTCTTTTGCTTCTCCCGTCTGTGATTCCAAACACTGGGTCTGTGGGCAAAGTGCTTCAGAGGCCTCAGTCCCACAAGGGGTTACTGTCCTGTTGTCTTCCCTGGGAGAAAGAAAGCTGTTGGAGAATCTGAGACTCTGGGAAGCCCAGGAACTTGGCCAAGGTCACACCGCCACTAAGCACCAGTTCGCTTATTAGGCAAGTCCCTCTGACTTCCAACTATGATTTTACATCCTCTAAAGTTGAAGGTACCAGAACCTAATGCCCAGTCAGAAAGACAAGTCTGTGAAGTGAGAGAAGGCAGTTCGCTAGCAGGGTGCCCCCAGACCCCAAGTATGGGAACGTCCTGCAGAGGAGGGGGCGTCACCTTCCGGGGTATCCAGGTATGGGAGTGTCCTGCAGAGGACGGGGCGTCACCTTCAGGGGTGTCCCAGCAGCATGGATAAGGCAGAGACTGCTCCAGAGAAAGCAGAAAAGGGCGGATAAAGGACAAGGACACGTGTCTTGTACCACCCGAGACTTACGGTGGAGACTCTGGCCACAGGCTTTCACGGATGCTCCGGCATTGTGAGCAGAACAGGGAAAGGAGGGGCAGGAAGGTGAGCAGACACCCTGGGAGAGAGAGACTCGGAGTCTTGCTTCAATCCTAGACTGACGCTCACCCCACCAACTCCCTTCCCTTCTCCCAGCATCTTTGCTCTCTACCCAGAAGCTCAGTCTCTGACTTTCTGAACCCCACTGGGCCCCCATCTATGAGGGTCAAGAGGTGTGTTCACAGCCAGTAGGCTAAAACTGTGAACTAGGGACACTGGGCAGACCTGTGGGGGAGGGCTTCTCCTACTTCCTTCTCCTCAACCCTGTGGTACCCTCACTTCCTTTTCTTGACTGCAATCAACAGCTGGCCCAGGGCGGGCCTTCTTTCCACTCCACTCCCACCCCCTCCACCCCTGTGGGGAAGCCAAGGCAGAGCCCAGTCTCCAGTCACTGCACACAAGTGTACAGGAATTCCCAGCCTCCTGCTTCTATTACCCCATCTTGGCACCAGAGCCAGCCACCTCCAGGCTCTCCTGAGTTTCCTCCTCAGGAAAGCCCACCTATGCCTCCTAGGAGAACGGGCTACAAAGAAGAGGGAGCCAGAATCAGCCAGCCCCAGAGAGGCTCCAAGAGTCACCTGACTAACTGCCAAGGACCAACACAGGTGTCCCAAGCCTCCTGACCTCAAAGGGCCATCCCTGGCCCTCACCTCCTCCCCCACGGGCCAGAAGAAGACCAGCCCCTCCTCCCACCTCCTCTCAGGTGCCACCCCTGTGCCTAGTGCACGGTATTTCTTTTTTGGTGTCACCATTTGACAGTTGAATCAGAGAAGTAGGAGGAAGAGAGAGGATGTGGAATGCCAGTGCTGGGGGCCAGGAAGGGTGTCGGGAACATTACAGAGAAAAAAAAAAAAAAGTCTTGCAAGCAAGCATGAACCTAGAACCAGTTGAGCCAGCAAAGGACCTGCCAAAGCCAGGCAGGGGTGGGGGGCTGTGGAGTCTTGGACTTGGCATCTGCTCCTTCCCCATGCCCCAAGCATCCAAGCAGCTCAGTGCTGAAAGCGGTGAAGAGGACATGGGAAGTCCTTGATGTGAGGGCCACAGCCTTTGACTCTCTGTAAGTCTTCTGAGGAGATGCAGGGCTCTGAGACACTCCCCGAGGAACAGTCTGAGGGGCTCCTAGAAACCAACCCCAGATTCTTCTCCTGTTTAGCTCTGTTATCTGTCCTCCAGTGACTAGCTTGTGCTTGCAGGCTGAGAGACAGGGGCCTAGAAGTCCCTGCTTAGCCCTGGGCCCCTCCTTCCTGTACAGAAAGGACTAGTCCTCCCTCCTCTTTCCTCCACTGCTTCTCTGTGGCACATCTACTCTGCTTCGGGCAGATATGGCCTGGACTCCGCAGTGAATTGCCAGGCTTGGAAGCAGCAAGGGCTTACAGGGGCAGAAGCTGAGACCTAGAAACAAGTCTTTCACCAAGGGTTCAGCTAGAGGAATGACTGAGGGTTTCCTATGGCCATCTTCTCCACCAGGAGGTAGAGGAGCCCATGATAAAGAACCGGGAGGTGTAGACCTGGAGTGATCGGGAAAGGCCTCCTCCTTGCCCACTTCCAGAGCCTTTGCACCCAGCGAGGATGGCACGACACTACCAGCTTGCTCTCAGAGGGCACAGGGAGGAGGCACCCGACCCCTGGTGGCAGCTGCAGCAGGCGCAGGAGGGCAGCCCGCAGCTGGGTGTGCGTGGGTGGAAGCCAGGAGGGGCGGAGGGAGGAAGCTGGCTTCCTGAAGCCTCTCAGTCCTCAAAGATAGACGGACTGACAGACAGCTGGCAAGAGGCAGCCTGGGGGACACAGCTGCTTCAGTAAGTACTTGAAGTGGGCACAGGCATACTACGGCCCTGGGGTGGGGAAGCCCTGGGAACAGGAGGGCGTCTCTGAGGATGGGGTGAAAGAGCATGAGTTTGGGGCTACCATGTCTGGCCAGGCATGAGTAGTGGCATATTTGGTGTCCCTGTAACTGGAGGGCAGAGGAGCCACACGGAATGCTGGGAGGAGAGAGGCAAAAGGCTTGTTCCTGTCATGGGAGGGTGCTGTCCCAGCCACACCTGCATGGGCCCACAGGGTTCCAAGCCTCTGTCCCCGCAGGTTAGCAACTCTAATCCCACCACCATGGCACCTGTGACTTAGCTCTGGGAGACAGGGCCTGCCCCCAAAGGAGATACCCTCATCACCTCTGTGCCCCATCTCTCTCGTACCGCCAGCTGTAGCCTCACCATGCACTGGAGCTCTAAGGCTTGGCGAGGCCATTTCCTGTGACGGTTACAGAGGCGGGAGACTGGGGGATGGGAAGGAGGAGGAAGGAAACACCCCTAGCCTACCGCGCTGGCTAGAGACCCCAGAAGCCACAAGTGATCTTGGGGTAGAGCTGCCAGCAATGAGATGACCACACCAGAAGTGTGGCCTACCTGGGTCCCCAACTGGTTCCAACGCTACTAGAGGCCTCAGTTTCTCACGCTGGAGAAGCCTGCTGGCAGACTTAGAAAGCTGTGAACTTTCTCCCTTCCTTCTGTGAGGACAGCAGTCTGTTGTTCTCATTTGGACCCCAGCTTAGAGCCCTGTGGAGTTGGGTACCCCCTCTCTTCCTCCTTCCGGATTACTTCCTGTCTTCACCCATACCTACACTCTATTATCTCCTCTAACCCCAGACTGTCCCCTGTCCTATGGCCCAACAAAGAGTTCCTGGACTTACAGGATAAAAAAGCTAGGCCACTTCCTTGGGAAGGGAAGCAGCCTCCAGTAAAAACCAAGAGGATGGGCTGGCCTGGGTTTAGGAGCCTCCTTCTAGACAGTGAGGCAGGTCAGAGGTCAGCAAATACAGGACGTTGTCTTTCAGGCAGTCCTCATGGCTGAGTGAGCTTTCCTTGGCCCAGCAATCTACCCCAGCATGGTCCAGGCCTGTGAGGGGCGCTCCAGAGCACAGCCACTGACCTTGTTTTGGGGGGCAGCCATGACCCAGCCTCCACCCACCAAAGCTCCAGCCAAGAAGCATGTGCGCCTGCAGGAGAGGTGAGATCTTTCGCAGAGAGGGTCTTCCTTGCCCTGGGCTGCTTTCATTCCCTCCCTCACACCCAGCCTTCCAGTTCTAACAACCTAAGAATCCTCAAGGCCTAGAAAGAAAACTAATCGGGCTCATTTGCATGTTGCTTGCCCATCCTTTGTGTCTGAGGCACCAAGTTTCATGTCATCCATGGGCCTGCTCCCAAAGTCTCTGGGACACGTCCAGAGGCCTTCAAGGTATTGGGTGTACAGTGGAGCCTCTGTGCCAGCTTGGGGGTAGAAGAGGTAAGCAACAGGAAGGAGCTGAAGAGTTGCAGCCTACTCTGTTCTATCTGATAAAAGAAAAGGGGAACGTTGTAAAGGGCCTGACCCTTGAGTGCCCCGAGCCTCTAGGTCAAGAGAAAGACTTGTGGCCTCCTCAGTCGGGCTCTGCAACAAGTCCTTGAGAGGAGAGCAGGCACTCTGGGATGCTCACTGCGCCAGATGGTTGTGCTTGCAGAAGGGGCTCCAGTGTGGCTCTGATGCTGGATGTGAGGTCCTTGGGCGCCGTGGAACCCATCTGCTCAGTGAACACACCCCGGGAGGTCACAATACACTTTCTGCGCACAGCCGGACACCCCCTTACACGCTGGGGTCTACAGCACCAGCCACCCAGCCCCAAGCAGCTAGAAGAGGAGTTCCTGGTAAGAAGCTGGGGTCCCCTTCACATCACTTCACCCTTCTATATAGAACCATCATGGATTTCTTGGGCCTCTCTTCTCCTTGCTGTCCCCATCCTTGCTCAGAGGATGGAAGGGGAGAAAAAGAGGCTGGGAAGGGGTATCAGATGCTAACTCATTTACTCCCTCCGCCAGAAGATCCCCTCAAACTTTGTCAACCCTGAAGAACTGGATATCCCTGGGCATGCCTCCAAGGACCGATACAAGACCATCTTGCCAAGTAAGGACCACAGTGGAGATGAAGGGGGCAGGGTTCCCGGGGGTGGAGAACTTGAGAAGGCAAGAAGCCAGGCACGGTGGTGCACACCTGCAATAATCCTAGCACTTGGTGGTGCAAGCAGAGGACCAGAAATTCAAGGCCAGTCTCCAGTATATAGCTTGGTTTATGTGAGACATTGACAAAAATGAATAAAATAAAAAATAAGAATAAAAATAAAAACCACTCACCTCAGTCAAGGAGGAACAGCAATGCTTGAGACCTCGTCTTTCAACAGAGGAATACTAGCACCACCCTGGCAGCTCAGAGATAGACAGCGGTTACAAGATAGCATTCACAGAGGTTTACTGTGGGCCTGTGTGGTAGGGGTAAACTCACACAAGCAGACTCAGGTCTCATACCCCCTGCTTTTCAGAGGCGCACTTGAGTCCTGGACCCTACTACAGTGACTTCCAGAACTGTGGTCTGAATCAGGCCAGCACACAGGTCCTGCCCCAGGCTGAGCCTCCAGGGCCACTGCTTGCGTGAATAGACCAAGGCTCTTTGAACACTGGGCAAAGTGAGTTTGTTAGCCCTTGGCCTTGGCCTAATTCTAGCAAGCGATACAACCGCCAAAGAGGGGAAGCCAGCTCCTTTATCCCTCATCCAGTGTGAGTGGGAAAAGACCCACACCTTTGGAGAGAGAGGCCAGTATCCCTCACAGTTGAGTGATAGCTTAAACAATGTATTCATCTGAAGCTTGTATTCATAATCAGAACAAAAGTTTTTCCTCTGCAGAATCTCTTCCTATGCCTCTCAGTTCCCTCCCATTTTATACCCTCGCTCATTTCAAGGCTAAAATATGACAATATCCCAATTGGTCTCTGCAGTTCTGTGGTCTGTCCTACATAGCAACATTCAGTTAATATTCCCGCTTTGATCATATCACTTTCCTGCTCAAAAACATTGTGCATCCCTACTGTCACGAAATATTATATTTGATAATACATAGGTATTATGTTATCTGTCATAATACATAGGTATTATGTTATCTATAAAATAATTCATCTGAATGCCTGCCGTCCACACAGTACTGTGAACAAGGTGAGGGCATTCTTTCCTCTGACTACTAGAGTCTGCATTTGTTGGTCATCTTCTGACCTTTCACCTTCATTGACCTTCCTAGATCCCCAGAGCCGCGTCTGTCTCAGCCGGGCACAGAGCCAGGAGGATGGTGACTACATCAATGCCAACTACATCCGAGTGAGTGCCTGCCTGGCTGCTGGTTTTAAAAATGAAAATGCCACATGATACCATCTAGCTGTGACCAGGCCTCGGGGGTCTGTGTTTTCCCTCCTTGCTCCTTCTTGTCATAGCTCTCTCTGCCAGACTGAGGGGGTGGGGAACGACACACTGAACAACCCCCAAATCAACCTAGAAAAGATGTTCACATTTCCCAAACACCTTAACCTACGCTGTTACCCTACCACGACCACCCTTCAGATGTGGCGATAAGTTGACATGGCTGAGCCTAGTCACTAGTTTCTTAGAGGCTAGTTGGCTCCTTAAAAATCGCATAATGCCAGCAGAAGAAAGGGGGACCTTCTGACCTTTCAACTTCATTGACCTTCTTAGATCCCCAGAGCCGCGTCTGTCTCTCCCTATATCTCCTCTCCCACAACCATTCTCTCCCCCGACCCCCCACCCTGTACCAGCTAAATCATAGCACCCTCAAAGCAAGTTGGCCCAACTTGTCACCTGGTGTGGTAGGTGTATGTAAAGGCAGTGCCCCCTTGTGTCCAAATGCAGTAGGACAGTAGTCTGGGGTGCTGAGGGGCAAAGCTGTTGGCCCAAAAGCAAACAAGATGCTTGGCAGCAGGAACTAGGTAAACAACAGGATGCATGGATGATGATGGAAGCCAAGAATGATGGAAGGGAGGAGAGCAGATTAGGAAGAGTATGCTGGATTTTGGTGCCAAATATATAAACGGGATCCATGCACTGGGAAACGTTCATTTACAAACATTGAGGACTACTAAATCTTACACAAGAAGAAAACAGCAGAAGACAGGAATAAACATGTATATGGCACCTGCCGAGAGAGACCGCCAATAAACTTCTTTATTGAGCTTAATTCACACTGTGTTATGAGGTAACCAGTAGGCCCAGTCTACAGGTCAAGAAACTGAGTCTCAGAGACGCTGACAATGTGCTTCTGGCCCCACAGGAGGAAACAGCAGGCCAGGAATTTGAACTCAGGTGTTTCTCATTGTGTAGCCCATGCCCTCCTCCAGCACGTGGCTTCCGGGGTGCGTGTCTGTGTGTGGGCACATCTAAGCGCTCACGTTGGCAAGCTTCCGCCTAATCCCAATCTCTGTCCTTCATGCTTTGTCCCCCTAGGGCTATGATGGCCAGGAGAAGGTCTACATTGCCACCCAGGGCCCCATGCCAAACACTGTAGCGGACTTCTGGGAGATGGTGTGGCAAGAAGAAGTGTGCCTCATTGTCATGCTCACCCAGCTTCGAGAGGGCAAGGAGGTAGGAGGCAGGGTCACCCGGAAAGGTTGTACCCTACCTTCCCACTCCAACCATGCAGAGCAGACCAGAAGCGTCCATGGGAGCTGAGAACGCTGACAGGTCCCAGATCAGATCTCTGGGGAAGATTCCTGATATACAGACACCCCGGGGAAGCTGTGCACATCCAATATGTGGGTGGGTGACACTATAGAGTTTAAACTTGGGCGAGTCGGACTCCAGGCACTGACCTGAGTCATGGGGTAAGATACGAGGAGGGAACACCAGGCCTCTCTCCGCTGCCCCAGCCTTGCTCCGCCTATGGACTTTGCCATTCTGACTCCCAGATTTCTCCCTTCTAGAAATGTGTACATTACTGGCCCACAGAAGAGGAGACCTATGGGCCCTTCCGGGTCCGCATCCAGGACACTAAAGAACACCCGGAATATACTGTGAGGCAGCTTACCATCCAGGTACCGCCCCCTGAAACAGACCAATGGGAGGTGT
>NC_022013.1:25702014-25704781 GCF_000317375.1 Microtus ochrogaster
GCTTACCATCCAGGTACCGCCCCCTGAAACAGACCAATGGGAGGTGTGAGGCGGCTTACCATCCAGGTACCGCCCCCCGAAACAGAGCAATGGGAGGTGTGAGGCTGCTTACCATCCAGGTACCGCCCCCTGAAACAGACCAATGGGAGGTCTGGGCTGCTCCAGCATCTCTGGAATTCAGGCTCCACCTTCACTAGGGACCAAGCTTACTAATTTAAGCCTTGACCCCACATTTAAAAGAGGTGTTATAAAAAGAAAAAAGAAATAGGCACAACCCTCAGGGGCACCTCTAATTTAATAGGGATGTACACACAAAAAAAGACCAACAACAAAATTGGGACCACCAGAAGCACCCCCTCCCCAGGCTACATATCCAGGCTCCAAGAGAGAGGAGAGACCCAGGAGAATGCTGGCAAAGTGAGGAGAGATCAAAAGGGATGGGCTAACGCACATGGATGTGCTAAAAATGCTTTCTAGGGGCCAGAAAGGTTGTTCAGTGGGTAAGGGCCCTGCCGCCAAGCCTGATGACCTGGGTTCGATCCCTGGAACCCACAAGGTGGGAGGAGAAATCTGAATGGAACAATACAGCCAGGCTCCCACTAGAGTTAAGGGAGGGAGGGAGGGAGGGAGGGAAGGAGGGAGGGAGGGAAGGAGGGAGGGAGGGCTTTCTGATGCTGTACACATTCTTACACTTTCAAATTCTTTTTGTATCAGTTCATTGTTTCTCAAGCATCCTGGGAAGCAAATCAAAAAGATATCACTGTGCCCACTTACCAGAAACGCACTTACCCACGGTTGTGTGATAGAGGCAGATAGGCAGATAGACTTGAGCCTGGGTTCCTCCCTCTCAAAAAAAAATTTTTTTTCTCTCTCCTTGAATGGTTGGAGTGGGCCTTGATAGAAGATGAATGGCAAAATGGCCAGGAGAATCAGCCTCACCCTCTCTGAGTTGATGTCCAGTACTTACTTGTTGGCACCAGGAGCAGGCAGCAGCCGAGCCCACATCTCATGCCTTATTCTCTCGTTTTCTCACACCCCAGCACCAAGAGGAATGCCGGTCAGTAAAGCACATCCTCTTTTCGGCCTGGCCAGACCACCAGACTCCAGAATCGGCTGGGCCCCTGCTGCGCCTGGTGGCTGAGGTGGAGAGCCCAGAGACAGCGGCCAACTCTGGGCCTATCGTGGTCCACTGCAGGTAGGGTCCTCTCCAGCCACAGCCACAGCCTAGAACCAGTGCTTGCTTTCCCTGCCCACTAGGTCTCTTGTGAGCAGGCATCTAACTAATACCATACCAGACAGACCCAACCCTTACCCAGACAGGAATCTCTGGTCCAAGAGATTTGGCATTATTACTTCTTTTCTATGGATCCCTGGCTTACAGGAAGTTTCTAGTCAGGTAGAGGAGAGATAAACATGGTCTCCATTATTGGGGAGTTCATTTACTCATTGGACAACTTTTTTGTTTGCTTGGGGTCTTTTAGTGATTGGTTTTGGTTTTGTTGAATTTGTTGTTGTTGCTTGTGCCCAGCCCCAAACATTATTTTTGTTGTTGTTTGTTTTGTTTTGTTTTTGAGACAGGGTTTCTCTTCCTAGCTGTCCTAGAACTAGCTCTTATAGACCAGGCTGTCCTCGAACTCATAGAGATCTGCCTACCTCTGCCTCCCGAGTGCTGGGATTAAAGATGTGCACCACCACCACCACCAGCAGCGCCTGGCTTCCAAGCATTATTTTTAAATGGTAAATCTGGGATGTTGGATTTAATTCCCAGCATCAACAAAAAATAAAACAAAATAGCAAATGTAGGTGTCTTAGCCAGTTCTACAAGGTCCCTTCATGATGTCCTTACCAGCCTTCAAGACTGGTTTCCCACCATATGAATAAGCCCCAGGCTTATCCTCTGACCCTGCTCTTGATGGTATATCCATTTTTTAGTTTATTCCCTGGGTATATAGTAGAGATAGGAGGATCGGAAGTTCAAAGCCAGTCTATACTACATAGAGAGTTCAAGGCTAGCCTGGGCTTCATGATAACATGTTGTGAGGGGAGAGAAGGGGAAAAGGAGGAGGAAAAACGAAGAGGCAAAAAGCACAAACGAGGCAACGCCTGAACCACCAGATCTAAGTGCCGGGAGTCACCGGTAGCTTCTATTAGTACATGTGAAGCTTACTTAAGGAGAAAGGGCACGAAAGAGAGGGCTGTGAGGGAAGACAGGAAGAAATCTCAAGGTGATAGAGCCAAGAAGAGGACAACAGAAGAGGATGGAGGCCTGAGAGCGTCTGTGGAAGCTGCTCTGGAGCTGGGAGGAGGTTGTGGTCAGACAGGGAATGCTCAAGGGACGGCCAGTGCACAGGCGGGCACTGTTAGACGCCTTAGACCAAACAGAGATGCGATCATTAAAACGTGCACTGGAACCGGGCATGGCAGTGCACCCAGGGCTGCGCATGCTCAAGGCTGCAGTAGTAAGACTGCTGCTTTAAGGCCTGAATGGGCTACACTGCTAGACCCCGTTATTGAAAACAAAAGCAAAACTAGAGCCAACAAGGTGCCTCAGTGGGTAAAGGCACCTGCAGCAAGCCTGGCAGCCTGGTTCAATATCTGGGATCAACAGAGTCTAAGGAGAGAAAAGATTCATGAAGGTTGCCTTCTAACTTCATACAGGCACCATGACACACGTGTGCACATGCACACACTTCATACAGGCACTGTGGCACATGTGCACATGCACACACTTCATACAGGCACCGTGACACATGTGTGCACATGCACA
>NC_022013.1:25704966-25710702 GCF_000317375.1 Microtus ochrogaster
ACATGTGCACATGCACATACTTCATACAGGCACCGTGACACATGTGCACATGCACGCACTTCATACAGGCACCGTGACACATGTGCACATGCACACATTTCATACAGGCACCGTGGCACATGTGCACATGCACACACTCACCACACACAGATTAAAATAAATAAAAAACATTTAGAACAAACTGGAAGAATGACAGATCTGATCTTTAATCCTAGCACTTGGGAAGCAGAGCAAGGCAGACCGCTGTGCGTTTGAGGCCAGCCTGGGCTACCCAGCAAGTCCCAACACTCAGGAGGGTTACAGGGAGTTCGGGCTATATAGCAAGTGCCATGAATCCTTGAACTACAGAGTAAAACTCGATCTCAAAAAACAAACAAGCAAAAAAACCCTAAAATCTGGGCATAGGAATCCACACTTATAATCCCCACATTTAGGAGGTGGGGGGTTAAAGCCATCCTGGACTACATAGCAAGTTCCAGGCCCATGAGCCTCTATCTCAAAAAATTTTTTAAAAATGAGTTTTTTAAAGTTCACAGAGCCAATCATAGTGATGCACGCCTTTAATTCCAGCATTTAGGAGGCAGAGGCAGGTTGATCTTTGTGAGTTCAAGGCCAACCTGGTCTACATAGTGAATCCTAGGATAGCCAGAGCTACATAGTAAGATCCTGTCTCAAAGAACCAAAAATAAATAACTTAATTAAAGTCTATAGGGACCAGGAGGCAAAAGAAGAGCTGGGCTAGGCCTAGAGGGAGGCTAGTAAGGCTCACAAACCTGTCCAGGACAAGCTATTATCTGCCTGCATCAAGGATGCCAAGGACACTGAAGTCGGAGGTACGAAAGTTTCACCCTCACGGATAAAGAACTTTGACCCCTTTCTTCTTCATTGTTTGAAGGCTAGCTCCAACTGTCCTAGCTCACCTGTCTCCCCTGTGCCCTGGTCTCCTGTGACCTCTCATCCTCTCTCTGGTTACATCCAGTGCTGGGATTGGCCGGACAGGCTGCTTCATCGCCACGCGCATCGGCTGCCAGCAGCTGAAGGCCCGAGGGGAAGTGGACATTCTGGGCATCGTATGCCAACTGCGCCTAGACAGGTGGGTCCGTAGGAAGCAGGTGCAGCCATGTTAATTGGCAATGGCGTTGGTGGTTCTGAGCTATTGGGCACTCGCCTTCAGGCCCTCCCAGAGAAAAGCAAGCAACTCATTTTATTTAAAAAGCTTTCTGTTTTGCCAGTAATTAAGCCTGCATGAAAGATCATCTGACATGTTAGCTTGGGGGCCTGGAGTAAACGTGTCACCCTGAAGTTTCCTGCACCACCCCCTGTCCTCTACTCAGGGGAAAGCTAGGAAACAAGAACTCAGTCAAGGAGAAGAATGAGACTGTGGGTCTGTAATCCTGCACTCAGGAAGCCGAGGCAGGTGAACGGGAGTTCAAAGCCAGTGTGGGGCTACTTAGTTAGCTCAAGGCCAATGTGAGCTGCATAGGGAGACTCTTGTCTTGGCTAATTTTTTGAAAAGATACAACTTGCTCTAGATACAAGGTAGCTATAGCACTCACTAGGCTTGGAGGAGGAGAAGCAGATTCAGACTCTGGTGCCCGTGTGCCACTATTGTTACCACAGTTTTTTGTTTTTGTTTTTGTTTTTTGAGTCAGAGTCTCTCTGTGTTCCTAGCTAGCCTGGGGCTCACTATGTAGACTAGCCTGGCCTCAAGCTCACAGAGATCTGCCGGCCTCAACCTCCCAAGTGCTAGGATTAAAGGTGTATACCACTACACTCAGCACCTCCATTTTTATCTAGAGAGGTAATGTCTATTTCCCAAACTGGGAAAAGGCATGGGTTCTCTTCTGAGAGTGTTTTTTTTTTTTTTTTTTTGGTTTTTCGAGACAGGGTTTCTCTGTGGCTTTGGAGCCTGTCCTGGAACTAGCTCTGTAGACCAGGCTGGTCTCGAACTCACAGAGATCCACCTGCCTCTGCCTCCCGAGTGCTGGGATTAAAGGCGTGCGCCACCATTGCCCGGCTTCTGAGAGTGTTTTAGAAATGGGACCTGCTGTACACATGTAAGGCTAACTTTTTTATTTATTTAAATTTATGTGCACTGGTGTGAAGGTGTCAGATCCCCTGGAATTGGAGTTACAGACTCCAGCTGTGATGAGGGTGCTAGGAATTGAACCCCGGTCCTCTTAACTGCTGAGCCCCGGGTTAACTGTTTTTATTGAGAAGTAAAAAACTTGAGCATGGGAACACATTCTTGTCCCAACCTGAAAAATCAGGTCTGGTTTGGCTCAAGAGCTGGGTGGATAAGAGACAGAGTCCAGATGAGGCATCGCCCCCTGCACTTCCCGCCTTGGGACTGCCCTGAGAAGGGGCACTAAGGAGACCGTGAAAGGGTGACTGAATGGAGAGGGGAGAGTTGGGCTTTCCCAGCAGGATGGGAGGGAAGGCTTAGCCACACGCACAGGGCAGGTATTCTGACTCATCCTCATTCTGTGCTTCTGCTTACAGAGGAGGCATGATCCAGACTGCAGAACAGTACCAGTTCGTGCACCACACACTGGCCCTGTATGCAGCCCAAATGCCCCAGGAGCCCAGCTCCTGATCCCGCCTGGGACGGTGGATCTGGGGAAGTGGGCTGTGTGCACTGGGACAGCTTCTTCATAGGCACAGGAAAGGGGACTTCATTAATGAGGATGCTTACAGTCCCAGGAAACTGCTCCAGCAAGCAACAGGAGCTTGGTCATGGGGCTTCACCACCAACCACTTCTCTGCCTTCTCCAGTGACCCCCGGTGGACTATAGGGGAGCTTCCAGTGGCTCTAAACTTACAGACAGGAGCTGGTACTTGAAATGGACTGAGAAAGAAGCTGGGGTGCTCATCTTATCTCATGTGCTCTCTGTGGGCTTTTTTCCCATTGATGACACCAAGAGTCAGCCCTTTGCTACCATCATAGACGCAAACAGAATGTTCCTGAAAACCATTCAAGATGTAGCCACGCTGCTGGGGCTGCTGAGACAGTAACTGCCAAATCCTCTTCCATTAAGGCCTTGCCCACACACGGGACAGATGCGAGAGCAGGGAAAAGTCTGGTCTAACTTTGGCTAAATCCTCTACATCCTACAAAGATTGCTCCACCCCATATACCTGTGACCCCGCCCCCAGAAGACAACAAGGACCCCGATTGGCCCGCCTCTACACGTGTCATAAGAGGAGATGCAGCTGAGATCACTGGAAGAGCCAGGTGTGACGTTGCAAGCCTGTCATCCCAGGGGCAATCAGGAGCAGAAGCAGGGGGATTGTTGCAAGTTAGAGCCTGGCTAGATCTACATTTTTTGAGTTCCAAGCCAGCCAGAACAACATAGTAAAACCTTATTTTAAATTGAAAAAAAAAAATCAATCTTGAGCTCTCTGGGAGAGACAATGTATAGAGGCAATGTATAGGAGCCATTCAGAGATCAGGCAGCTCCTGCTGCCTCTGTGGCTTCCTGCCATCTGCTCCCCAACCACTCTCTAGGGAAGCACTCCCTGCTTTTCTTCCAGGACTTTAGAGCATGCCCTGGGTATCCACGAAGTACCAAAGAAAGAAGAGAGAAGAGACGAAGGGCTGTGTATGGTTCTAGAAAACCTACCCGCCATGTCTTCCCGGGCCTGTATTTACTTATTTGCAGAGCACACCTGGATAGCTTAGCTCATTCCAGAAACAGGCTGGGCTATCACCACTGCACACAGCACAGGGCTAAAACCAAACCTCAGGCCTCATCCATTTCTGGGGATCCACAACCTATCTCTGGGTTGAACTATATACCCCAGAAAGCCAGACAAGCCCTGAGTCACCCTTGATCCAGTTTGGGCTGCCTGTGGGGATGAAGATGGAACAGTATTCCTGCTGTCTGGTCCTAGCTCCTGGACGTGCTGTGGCTCGCATGAGTTCTCCGTGAAAACCGCAAGGATCTCAGTCCTGTTGAGTGACTGCCCTCTCTGAAGGACACGCAGTGCTGTTGGGCAGGGAGGCACAAGCCTGAGATTCGTACTTGGAAAGCAGAGGCAAGAGAATCAAGAGTTCCAAACTAGCCCTGGCTACCTGTCTAAAAAACAAATAAACAAAAAGAAACAAAAAACAAGCGAACAAAAAGTGTAGCTTTGGTGCATGTCCTGGAACTAGCTCTTATAGACCAGGTTGGCCTTGAACTCACAGAGATGCGCCTGTCTCTGCCTCCTGAGTGCTGGAATTAAAGGTGTGCGCCACCTCCGCCCAACCAAGGTTGAATTTCTTAATGTTCCTCCTCAGCTTAACTAGGCATTCCACTTCAGCCTTGGGGTGATGGGCGCTTGCTCTTCCACTTTCTGAAGCTCCCTGAAAGATCTGTGCTGCCCAAGCAGGCTCTAAAGTACCCGATGCTGCCGTGAGCTCAGAGCTAGTCTGGAAGGGAACAATTGCACAGCCCTATGGGCACCCTCCCCTCACTGCCACCCCAACCCTGTTCTAGGGGACACGGGCTCTAGAAAAAAAAATAAAGACTTCTTGGTTGTCCAGCTAATTCTTTTTTTCCATCTTCTTAGGCGTCTAGGGCTCTCTCTAGCAATACAGTAGGGCTCCCTGGAGCAGGAACAGGCTGCAGCACCCGTACCCTTGTGATCCACTCTTTCCCAGTATTTCTAAGGACATGCGACAAAACTGCAGTCCATGCAGGCAGCGAGACACAGCGGTACCAGCTTACCCATCCGTGGTGCTGTAACAACCACACAGCGAGTCACCAACGAGCCACAGAAATGTGCTGCTCAGGAAGTGAACAATGGGAAAGCCACCAACCAAGGTACCAAGAGATTGAGAGTCTGGACTCACTTTTTTTTTTTTTTTTTTTTTTTTTTTTTTTTTTTTTTTTCGAGACAGGGTTTCTCTGTGGTTTTGGAGCCTGTCCTGGAACTAGCTCTGTAGACCAGGCTGGTCTCGAACTCACAGAGATCCGCCTGCCTCTGCCTCCCAAGTGCTGGGATTAAAGGCGTGCGCCACCACCGCCCGGCTTGGACTCACTTTTTGACTTATAGATACAGCCTTCTCTTTGCAACCTCACAATGGGAGAAGTATGGATCTGGTTGGCCTCTTGCCCTCTCCTGATAAAAGGGCACTGATCTTATTTGGGAGGGCTCCCCCCTCATAACCTAGTCATCTCACGAGGCTGTCACTTTGAGGACTGGGATTTCAGTGTATGGATCTGGAGCAAGGACACAGAAATGTTGAGCAATGAAACTATTACTTTGTATGATAGCTTAAACTTTAAGTTAAAAAAATTCCAGACTACAGCATGTCCCTTCAGAGCAGGGGAAGAATTACAAACGGCAGATGCTCCTTAATATGGAGGAACAATAGGCAGACCCGAGAAGTTGAGAGTCTAACTCCTGGGTGGGTTTGATTCCTAACAGTCGTTGTGAACAATTCACCTTTGGCTAAGACAACAGACCCTATCTGAGTACGCTTGAAAATCGAACCCAAAGCAGTGACTTATGGTACTCCACTGTCCAGGACCAGGAAGGTACAGCCAGGTGACTGAACAGACCCTGGGATTAGCTCCTGCGAGGGAGGGTGGGGACATCTTGAGAGGCCCTCCACCGCCCACTATCAGAAAACTTCACTTTCTGCCAAAACAGCACACATTTTTCTTTTGCCACCGATGTTCCTCACTGGGAATCCCCTGCCCTGATTTTGCCTGTTTCCATAAGGTAAAAATACTGGTTAAGATCAGC
>NC_022013.1:25711527-25725953 GCF_000317375.1 Microtus ochrogaster
CGCTCCGGGCCGCAACGCGAGGGCAGCGAGGGCGGCGGGGACCCGGCACCGGGCGCGGCCGGCGGCAGCGACCATGATCGCTTTGTTTAACAAGCTGCTGGACTGGTTCAAGGCCCTGTTCTGGAAGGAGGAAATGGAGCTCACGCTGGTGGGGCTGCAGTACTCGGGCAAGACCACCTTCGTCAACGTGATCGCGGTACGAGGGCAGATGTGGCAGCCCGCGCCGCGCCCTAGGCAGCCCAAGTCGCCGCCTGGCGTGGCCGGGCACCGCCGGGCGCCGGGCAGGGAGGAGCCGGCTCCGGGCGATTGGGGCCTAGCACGGTTCTTGGGGGACCAGCTGGCATGCTACCCGTTCTCAGGCCTGGGCTGGGATGGCAGGGCTGGGGGCGGGGTAGCGAGAACGAGGGGACCGAGCTGGAGTTCCGTTGCTGGTGGCACCGAGAGGTCTCCAAGCATCGGGAGTCCGCCGCAGGCTGACAGGCCCCCGTGGCTCGCGCACAGGGGGCATGACAGGGCGAAAGTGCCCGGGCCTTCCCGCTCCGCGCGTGGAGGGTCACGGGACGCGCAGCCCGAGCGTGTTACCAGGGGTCCCTGCCAGCCCAGCCCCACCCTGAAGGCTCTGCCTCCCCCTGGCTTGACGCGGAAGCCCCGGCCCATCTGGGCGGGGGAAGCTTGAATCCCTAGAGGCAGAGGAGTCAGCTGAGGTCCCAACTCTAGCCCAGACTCCTCCCCGGAACCTGTCCCGGGCCTGCGGTATCGCGGGGGTCCAGGATGGATGACACCATAAAGGGAGTTGGGAGACTCCACTTGGCTCAGAAGTTGCAGGAGTAGATACTGTGGACCCGAGAGCAGTAGCTGGAGGGGCGCCATCCACCTGGGGACCAGGGCAGAGCAGCTCCGAGGGCTTTGGGGAGTCAGGACTGGGGGTGGGGTGACTGCAGTTGTATGTCTGTGCCAGAGGAATGGTGGAGAAGGAGTTAAATTTTCTCTTTAAAAAAGAGGAAGATGAGCTCCCTGGGTGTGTGAGCTGAGCTGCAGTAATGGCTGCAGCCTGTATTTCAAAGATAGGCAGGACTGGGCTTTTGGGACCCGGGAAAGCTTAGGACAGGGGCATAGTTTTTCCCAGAACCTAACGCCGTTCCCAAAGATGGGTTTTTTAAGAGAGCTGTGAATTAGCCATATACAGGTAAAAAAAAGATGCTGTTGTGTAGGTCTGCAAAGGTGTGTGGCCAGTCAGCTTCGGTACAGCCACTTGCCTGTATTGTATTGTTGCCCAACCTTGAAGCCCCACAGAGCCCTTCAGAGGGGATATTAGTACATTGGGCAGATGGAAGGCTGGATGGATTTGGGACTTAATGGATTGGGCATGGGCACGCGCACTCTCTCCCCTAAACATGCTCTGCCATTGACATCTACACACCCCTCTGCCCAGTGTCCCTTTTTATTCCACAGAACCTCTGCTGAGGTTTGGGACATGTTTTTCTGAGCTAACACATGCCCCTGGCTTTCTGTCTGCCATGCTGTGTCCCCTAGGATCAGAAACCCTGGTTAGACTTGGTGTTGACTTGCCTCTTGGGCTAACGGTACAGGAAATCAACACCTGGATTTCCATCTGTCTCTGCAGATCTAGGTGGCTTGGTTTGGGGCATTTAGGTCTGGGAGATGTTTCTGGTATTTCTCAAAAGGAGAAACTAGCTGCTTGCGCTCAGCCTAGATATCCCCTCCTGTCCCGAGGGAGTGTTACTAAAGCCATGCTTCTGTATAGGGATAGGCAGACACCTAGGTGAGTTCAACTTCCTGGCCTGGTTCTGCCCTTCAAGACTAGCATCTTCTCGGAGTATGGAAGGTCAGGGATAGAAGCCAAATTCTTCAATTCTCCTGCCAGAGTCAAGAGGTTCTTTGAAACTAAGCACCATGAAGCATGTATGTAACCCCATCACTCCGGATATTGAGACAAGATCCCAAGTTGAGAGCAGCCTGGGCCATAGAGAGAGACTTAGTCTCAAAAAAAAAGTTTCTATGATATTCAACCTTCCTTGGGTCCCCAGCCTCTGTATTCTCCATTTTGATATAAAATTTACCACTGAAAGATAAGCCAAATTTCCCTTTTCTGAAGAGACTAACTACCCCTTCGGGGGCTGCAGGAAATTCCAGCATCCAGGTAACTCCAGCCTTCTCAAGCCCACCAGAGCCCCCATAGGCACTGTGCCACTCCCTATACAATCACAGGAAGGTTCGAGACCCCTGGGCTCTGTGCCCATGCCCACCGCTGACTTTCTGAATTGCCTTTGCTGTCCCTTGGCCTCTGTTTGTCTCAGCAAACAGAGAAAACTCCTTGTGTTTTTCTCCCGACTCTGGGGTCTGAGTGTAAATAGGAATTGTGTTCAGTGAGCCCAGATGCTCAGCAGGTTAACGTCAACTAGAGAGAAAGTATATACAGAGCCATTGCGTACATCCAGGAAACTGAAACTACTGAGTACAAGAAAGCTGTGATACTAGAAAAAATGGGAGATATGTTTTTGTCCAAGAGCAGCAGAAAGGTCCTTCTTTTCTCTTTGAGGCATAGTCTGGTCTTGAGCTCTTGTGCTCCGTGGGTGTATGTTGCTGTGCCCATGAAGGAGGTAATTTCAGATGTCTTAAAATATGGAAGGCTGTCACCATAGAAGAACTGGTCTTGGAGTACCCAAAAGGACTAGAGAACAAAGGGGAGCAGTCACAGGAAGATGCGTTTTTGAGTCATAAAGAACTCTCAGATAGTTTGAACTAACCTAGGATGGAGTGAAAGCCTCACACAGCGGAGCACACCTGTAGTCCTAACCCAGGCAGGAGGAAAATGGAGGCGCTCAGAACATAGCTTAGTTGGTAGAGGGCTTGCCTAACGTGTATGATGCTCCAGCACCACATAAAACTAGACACAGGGGCGCATGCCTGTCATCCTAGCACCAAGGAGGTGGAGTCAAGAGGACAAAAAGTTCACAGTCATCTTTGGCTACGTGCCAGCTTGGGATACGTGAGACCCTAGCTCGCAAATGAAAACAGAAAGAATGACTTAGAGAGGATTCAAGTAGGAGACAAAAGATGGGGTTACATGACGTGAAGTTGCCCCCATCCTTACAGGAAGAATCTGAGTCATTAGCAGGGAAATTAAATCATAGTCTGATTGCAGCCTAACTCCAAATTCACAACTGAGCAGAAACGGAGTGGTGGAGGGCGTGGCCGTCTGATAGCCCCCCACTATCCCTCTTTCTGCTAGTGGTCCGTATGCCCTCATCTGTTTGGGAACATGTGGATCTTCTGGTTCCCAGAGATCAACGACAGGTCCCTGCTCAGAGCCACTCCCAAGCACTTGTGAGCCATATCCATCAGTTGCAGCTCTCCTGGTCCTGACGGAGGATTACTTGAGCCCAGGAGTTGTCGCCCATCCAAGTGCTAGCCAGGCCCAGCCCTGCTTAGCTTCTGAGATCAGAGGCATCAGGCCCTTTCAGGTACTACAGCTTAATTATCTCTAAGCAAGCCTGGCAACATAGCCTGAATTCAATACCAGGATCCCACAAAGGTTGCAGGAGAGAACCAGCTCCCAGAAGTTAGCCTCTGACCTCCACAGGCATGCTGCGACACACACACTACACACAGATAGATAGAAAGATAGATAGATAGATAGATAGATAGATAGATAGATAGATAGATAGATAGATAGATAGATAGGAATTAAATTATAAGGTGTGTGCAGGCTTTGTTTTTGATTTTGGTTTTGGTTTTTGAGCTAGGATCTCATATAGCCCAGGCTGACCTCAAACTTACTATTTAGCTGAGACTGACCTTGAACTCTTGATTCTTCCCTCCTCCCCCTCCCTGCCTCCTGAGTGCTGGGATTTCAGGAGTGTACTGATACACTCTGTAGTGTACACTACAGTGCCATTTCCATAAAGGACTTGAGTATCTTCAGATGCAGGTAATTGAGGCAGGCCCTGGACCAACCCTGTGGATACCAAAGGATGAGTATACATCCAGGGGGCTCAGAAGACCTCCAAAACCCAGCTGTGGTTCTCAAATGCGGAACCCCTGCTATACATTGTCACCGGGCATGATTCCTGCAGATGCAAGGGAGTGGCACACTCATCCTGTCTGCCTGGGGGACTTCACTGAGGCTCCCAGGCACCGAGTGAGAGCTGGTTATCTGCTGCTCCTTGGCTAGTGGTCAGAGCCCCTGGCCTCTGTGTGGGAGCCAAGCAAATTAGTGTACTATCGGGTAGGAGACAAAAAGGCACTAACTGTCACTCTCGGCTTAAAGATAAAGTCAGCCCCCTCCCCTATGGCCTTCACCCTCTCACCTGTTCTTAGCTTGAAAGTGAAGATGGCCTGGCAGGAGTTGGGTCTGGCCTTATTTAAAGCCTGTGGCTACTTTAGGATAGTTCAGAGATTTTAGAAACATTGTATAGGGGGAAAGGGAAAATTACTAGAAATGGAAAGGAATTGTGGGAAGTGGAATCACTGTCCCCTCCCAGATAGTCAGCGAGCACTAATGTTGTTACTATAGACCTGGCTCCTCCCCTGAAGAAGTTTCAACCCAATAGGGAAACACGTATGTACGTGAATAACAGAGATTATGGCTTACCCGTGGTGGAGTACAAGTCAACACTTTCAATAGTCCTGCAATTATTTAGTGTGAACAGCATTTTGAGGTTAGTGAATTCAGTTCCAACCCATCCATCCAGACAGGGTCTCTTTCTACAGCCCAAGCTGTCCTGAGTCTCTCTATGTAGACCAGGCTGCCCTCAAACTCTCAGAGGTCCATCTGCCTCTGCCTCCCCAGTTCTGGGATTAAAGGCGTGCGCCATCATGCCCACCTCCTAATTTTTAAAAAAACAGTTCACTACTAATTTGACAATATGTCTGCTTTCTTTCCTTGCTGTCACTTTTGTTGGGCCTCATTCTCTGGGAAGTAATGATTGTCCTTCTAGCTCAGCTAGAACTGTAGGCTAGACCTTGGGAAGTCCTTTCTCCCTGTTTGGACTGAGAGACTCTGAGATTGCCTAGGGACTTTGGGCCTCCTCCCCATAGAGCTGCAGGTGTGGATGGTACCTCTGCTGATAACCACCCATCTTGCCTGAAAGCGGGAGACAGTCAAGAGATACCTCCTGTGAAAACTCTGAGAAAGTCTGGCCTGACGGATGCATTACCTTGCAGACTGTTGTTCTGTACCCACCAGGGAGGGCATATCTGGGTCCTGTCCATGTTGGCATCTTTTCCAATCTGGCTTTTCTTTCTAGTCAGGACAGTTCAATGAGGACATGATCCCCACTGTGGGTTTCAACATGCGCAAAATCACCAAAGGGAACGTGACCATCAAGGTGAGGGCAGAGTGGCATCCTATTGCTGGGGAGCTGGGAGAAGAGAACCAAAGAACTGGATGCTGGAGGGCTGGGCAAGAGGGAAACCAGGAGGGAGAAAAAGAGATGTGCCCCACAGGGTAGCCCACAGGGTAGCAGGGACAGCGGAAGGGAAGCTTGGGAGATGAAATTGCTTTCCGTTGTCTGCCTGCTCCTGAGGCTACCCTCTCCCCACCCTCTTCTCACTCAGCTCTGGGACATTGGGGGGCAACCCCGATTCCGCAGCATGTGGGAGCGTTACTGCAGAGGAGTGAGCGCCATCGTGTAAGTAGGATCTCCCATCCTCCCGCCTGCAAGGACTTCAGACCTAATGTAGAATCACATAGACATGGTCTCTCCATCATAGCTGGTGCCTGGACATAGCCTGATTTTATTTTGCATGCTGTTTATTTTAGTAAATATGTACTCTGGGCAGTAGCACCCAATTAGAGAACTGGCCAGCCAGGCCTGCAGTATCACTTAGGGTATTGTCCCCCAACTCAAATCATCATGTCTTGAATTTGGGGTGAGTTAAATGATTCCTTCCCTTGCCTCTTAATTCTATCTAGACAGCAGATGTAACTTGGTCGGAAAGCTGTTGCCTAGCGTGTACGAGGCTCTGAATTCAACTTTAGTGCCACGTGCAGAAACCAAAAAAGAAAGAAAAGAAAGACGGGGGGGATGTATAATCTATGCACAGCTTAGTTTTTCTTAACAGAAAACATTTTTTTTCTTTTGTGACAGGGTCTCCCTGTGTACGCCTGGCTGGCCTGAATCTCACTGTGTCTCACTATGCAGACAAGGCTGACTTCTAACTCGCAGACTCCAACTCTCAAGTCCTGGGATTCGGTGCATGCACATCATGCCCAGCTTAAACCTGATGTTTATATTTTTAAGAAACAAGCATCATAGCTGGATGGTGGCACACACCTTTAATCCCAGCACTCAGGAGGCAGAGGCAGGTGGATCTCTGTGAGTTCAAGGCCAGCCTGGTCTACAGAGCAAGTTCCAGGACAGCCAGGATTACACAGAGAAACGCTGTCTTAAAAAAAGAAAGAAAGAAAGAAAGAAAGAAAGAAAGAAAGAAAGAAAGAAAGAAAGAAAGAGAAAAGAAAGAAACAGACTTCATACCCTGCTAGGAGAGAACCCTTTTCTTTATCTCTAGCCCTATCTAGGCCAGATTTACAGCTAACCATACAGGCAGGCCCCAGCTTCCCAGAGGGCAGAAGCCTGCAGCACGTTGCCCTGTGGGTTGGGGAAGGTGTTGCCCTGAGTCAGACCAGGGTGGTCCACTTCTCCAGAGGTGACCAGGTGTTGGAGGAGGAGGAGGAACCAGAGGCGTTCTTCCCCTCGGCTGCTCCTCTTCCTGCCCGCCTCAGCCCGCGGTGTCCCCATGCTGTCCCTGCCTGCCTTCCCCAGGTATATGGTGGATGCTGCAGATCAGGAGAAGATCGAGGCCTCCAAAAACGAGCTCCACAACCTGCTAGACAAGCCCCAGCTGCAAGGCATCCCGGTCAGCGATGGTGGAGTGGGTGGGAGAGGGAGCGGGCCGGAAGTCACTGGGGGAGATGGCCCCATGCAAGCATGCTCCATGCCCTTGTCCTAACCCTCCTTGGCTTCTCTTCTGAATAGGTCTTAGTCCTCGGTAACAAGCGAGACCTAGCGGGAGCGCTAGATGAGAAGGAGCTGATTGAGAAAATGTAAGCTGGGGTGGCCTTTCTTTGTGTGCTTCAGCTCCCCAAATACCCCAGCTGACGAACACGTCTGGGCTGGGCCGGTTGCTATTCTCAGTGTTCACCACATGGTGGCAGCAAAACACATCTTTCCAGGAGCCTCGCCCTCCTCTTTGACCAAGAAAAAGACCCTGCTTTCCCCCAGCCCATACCCCTTGGCTGCCCCAGCCTCTGCAGATTCTGCTCTGATCTCCCCCCTGCAGGAATCTGTCTGCTATCCAGGACCGAGAGATCTGCTGCTACTCCATCTCCTGCAAGGAGAAAGACAACATAGGTGCGTGGCTTTTGGAAGTTGTTGGCACTCTACCAGGAGTGGCCTTGCAGAAGGGAGAAGAGAGGAGAGGGCTACTTCCGGTGTGGTAGCATAGGACTCTGCAGAGTTCCTGCCCTGCCACTTGTTTTTAGTCCTGGGGTGCAGCGGGCAGCTGGGAGGCCCAGTTCTGAACTTTACCTCAGTTCTACATTCCGAGAGGAATCACCCACTCACTCTTGTACTTCTGAGATTATCATAGGTTGAGCCAGGTATTCCAGGCCCTTCTGCTGTGCTTGCTGGGCTTTGTGTCTTTCCCATCATAGTCGGGAGCTGTTACAGGGGTCACAGCTCTTGGCTTGATCCTGGCTGCAGTCTCAGGAACCAGGATTAACTGTTTATGCCTCTCAGGCCTTATGGGCTGCTGCAGGATGCTGCAGGCAGCAGGCCTGATGACCTTCTCTCTTGTCTCACTCAGACATCACCCTACAGTGGCTTATTCAACACTCAAAGTCACGGAGAAGCTGAGACTGTGGCTCTTCTCCTTCGGACCAGGGACCACAGTCACCTAACCTGAAGCCGAGCTCCCCGCCCACCAATGTCTCCCCCAAACCCACTACTCCTCACCCAGTGTGGGGAGGGCCCTCTGGGGCTCCTAGAGTCCCGTTCTGCTGAGGTTTGAACTCCTGTTTTTATTGTAAAATAACCCCCCCCCAATCTGGTCCCCTAACCTCTCTCTTTCTCTCTTTGTCCCTCACCTCACCCCGCTTCCCTCCCCTCCCATCAGCCCGGGCCCCGCAACCCCTGTCCTCACTTTCTGTCCCCCCCCACCTCCCTTTTCAACACCTCTGTTATTGTCCTGTGTGTACAGTATATATATGTATATATATTTTAATTTTTTAATTTAAGCAAAGACTTAAGATCAACCATTTGATGCTGCAGGGGCCAATCAGGACCTGGGAGGGGCAAACTGGAAAGATGGGAAGAGATGCAGGGTCAACTTGGGGCAAGTTCAGATGCAAAACGGTGGTCACTGGCTGGCACTCGGGGCATGTACCGGCCTGGCCACTGGTGATTGTCCCCATGTCCTGTAAAGTATTTCTGTCTCCCAGTAAAGGGCCGGCAGGAGCCTCCTTTCTGTCCCAGCCTTGGTAGGGCCACCAGGCACAACCAGGTAGCAGAGACCACCAGGCCTAAGAGGGAGGAAGCCAGTGTCCATGCCATCTGAGCGACCCCCATCCTCACTATTCCCAGCCCCAGCTCCTGCCTCTGCCCAGGGCCTCCACCTCCATGGCCCATTTCATTTTCTGTTCTCATCTCACCGAGTTGTACAAGGAGAGAACTCAGCATGGGGGATTGGTTCTTTGGGGTTTGTTTGTTTGTTTATTTGTTTAATTTAATGATTTGTAAAGTGATGTTCCTCTTCCTTTTTACACTTTCCAGCTCATATTTAACCTCTGTTTGGAAAATGATTCTTGTAACTGTACATTTTTTTTTTTTTGCCTCCTAATAACGACAATAATAAATTACCAATTTTGTGTTGGGGGCGTGTGTGGTGCTGGGTGTTTGCCACTGACCAGCAGACTCATAGGGACAGCAGTGCCCCTCTCACAGGGAAGGCCACGGGGTACCACACCCACAGGGAACATGTGCTCACACTGGGAGCACAATGGCCTATCACAAAACAGCCTCCCACACGTGTCTGGACTCTGGTGTCGCCTGCTCCTCATTCTCTTCGGCCTTGTAGGCTGGCAGCACTTAGCAGGTAGTCAGAGGAACTACTCAGACCTGGCCCATGCTTCACTGTTCAAACAGAACTGCTATTTCTTGACAGTACTTCAATCTGTGGCCCCTCTCCCCTCTCCATTCCGTGCCTGCTTGGTCCCCATAGCCAGAGTTGAGCCAGAGCCAGAATTCTGCCTCTACCTCTTCATTCCCAGTTCCCACTAGGAAGAAATCAAATGTCCTCCAGGGGTATACTGGGCCTGTGAAGTCTCCTTTGCTGTCTTAGTGTTCAGGTCTCTTGGAAAGGACCAACCGTTACTCTATGGATGGAGCTCCTACCCTGCCTGACAGTGCCTGTGGGCCCTCCTTGGTTCAGTGTGGATCCAATCTTATTTCGTTTTACACTCAACTCTCAGACATCCCCCGCCCCATCACTCCCTCGTGTTCTGTCTCCCGTCAGCCTGGAAAATAGAGACTGTAGAATGCCCAATCTCTTTTCACCCTACCTCAGCAGCCACCTTTGTCCTTGGTTTGTGAGAGGCCTTGGGCTAGGCCACTCTCCAACCATGACGAGGATTTCCTATTGCTGAGGGACTTTGAGGAACGGGTCTGAGAATTGAGCTCAATGGCAGAGTGCTGATCTAGTGTGCAATAGACCAGGCCCTGGCTTCCATTGACCATGTGGGGAGAAGGTTTGAGAATGGAGTTAGCCACCAGCTAACTGATTCCCCGAGTCTTCCTCCTCCTTAAGAGTATGAGGTGTGCCCCTTGGTTAAGGATGATGGTGGCCCAGGCTCTGTCCCCTGCCCTGCATCTAGGAGAGGACCACTGTCCTCATTCATGGGAATGTTTCAACGCTGACCTGCTTCTTGGGTTCTGTGTTCTCCAGATGAGATTTTTGTGAGAGAAGACAAGCTGATTATTAGGACATGCAAAACCATTGCCCTACACTGGGAACTCCTGCAACAGATATGCAGCAGGGCCCAAACCATGCAACAGATATGCAGTGGGGCCCAAACCATGCCGTGGATATGCAGTGGGGCCCAAACCATGCAACGGATATGCAGCAGGGCCCAAACTATGCAGCATATATGCAGCGGGGCCCAAAACATGCAGCGGATATGCAGCAGGGCCCAAACCATGCAACAGATATGCAGCAGGGCCCAAGCCACCTCTTCCTTGAATGGGGACAAACCATGTAAACCATCGTGTTTGGGTTCTCTGATGTCAAACGAATGAGTTCATACCTGACCAAGGGACTGGAGAGGTGGCTCAGAGTTAAAGAACACGTACTGCTCTTGTAGAGGACATTGGCTCCTAGCACCCACGTCAGGTGGTTCCAGAAAGAGCTAACACTTCTGACCTTTGTAGGCTCTGAACCCCTGCTCACATAACACAGACGGACACACACAGACAATTAAAAATTATTAAAAAATATTTAAAAACACCTGACTAAGTCCACTCTATATTGCTCAAGATCTGGATTCCCAAAAGCATGGAGCCTTGCACTCTGCCAGATGCTTAAGCCCCACCCCATCTCCCAACCCCCTTTTTAGTGGTGGAGGTGGAGCCCAGGACCTCGAACATCCCAGGCAAGCAGTCTGCCACTGGTCTCCAGCTCCAGCACAGAGCATGTCTGGCCTCTGTGAAGGACTGATTGTTCTGTTTCCCAGAGTGGGGAGTGGAGACAGGTACACTCAAGGGTTAGAGCTGAGCTAGGATGAAGATAGCAGTGAAGACCTAGCAGAGGACACCCCCCCACCGACCTCAGGCTCTGATGACTGTCCTACTATGGATGTCAGCATCTCTCTCTGAGCCTCACAGCTCAAGTCCATTGCCCACCCTTGAGCCAGCCACCCCACCCCCTTAGCCTGGGACCCCAGAGCAACAAATCCCACATTGTTCCCTGGCTGGCACAGACTGGAGGGACAGTGGCTCTTTCCCAAGGCTGGCTAGTCTGCCGGCTAGTTTTGCAAGCCATTAGCAGGCTTGGGAAGCGGCAGCAGGGTAGGGTCTAGGAGCCACCATCTCTCCCCTTGAGTTCTGGGCCAGCCAGCGGTCAGGAGGGAGGTCCAAAGTGTGCCCTTTGTGGAAGAGGCCACCAAACAGGATGCTGAACCACCACCACCCCTCCAAGCCTTCCACCACAGTCCTCTCCCTGCCCCTGATTTCACCTCAGATCACCCCGGCCCACTTCCTCCCCACTTAGAAAGTTATTGGTGCGTGCTAGACGGGGTGGGGGGAGGAGTTGGGAAAGCACCCCCTTTCTGGTTCTGCTCAGAGACAAGGGTCCACCTTTGCTCCCTATCCAACTAACGCACACACACACACACACAAAGTTTCTAAAGAAAAAGCTGGAGACTGGTCACTGTAGCAACAGGTCTGCCGAGAAATGGGTGGGTGTCATTCTCCAGCACAAAGGGTGTGTGTGCAGGGCAGTTCCATCACTTAGCAACAGCCTCCCTCTCTCTTGGCCAGCATCACTGGCCCTGGGGGGTGGGTGGGGGTGGGTGCCAGGGATCAAGAACAAGGCTGTTCAGATTCCAAGTAAGTGGGGAGGGAGACTTGGATGCTGAGTGGACCAAAGCCCAAGGGAATGGGCGCCTGGGCAAAGAAGAATAGAGTTGGGCTACTGATGACCCCGTACCCTTGGGGACCTAAGCTGGTGGAGGTTCTAGGCTGGCCTGATGAGCAAGTCTTTGTGGAACCCAGAACTGAGCTCCAGATAAGGGTGGCTGCCGAGAAAGCTGGGCATGGGGGAAAGGAATGCCAGTGGCCTAGGCTGATAACCCAGCAGAGAGAAGGGGCCTGTGGAGGTGCCTCAGGGGCAGAGCTGGGGAAATGACTTAAAGAGCAGGCCCAATAGGAGGCGCTACTGGCTGTGCTGGGAGCTACTGTAGAACTCTGCTGGGAAGGGTGGGGGCGGGGGTGGTGGGGGCAGTGCGGGTAGGCAGCTGGGCCATCTCAGAGCCAAACAGTCCATTCTAAGAAACTGAACAAGAGCCACTGTTAGAGAGAGGGAGGCTGAGAAGCTCTGTGGCCCACGAAAGGAAAACCCCTGGATTCCCTCAAATGGGGGCTTTGTGGAGAGGACGAACTGAGCGACGCAGGGACTCCAGAGAGCGAGCTGACTTCCCAGGGGCAGCGGGGTTTAGCTCTAGATAAGGGTTTAGCCCCCATTTCCTGACCCCTTCCCTCCTCTCTGTCCCCAAGGCAGGACAACAAATACAGGCCCAGGCCAAGGAGACTGCCCGGTTAGGAAAAGCCTGTCTACCTGTCTAGGTTCTGTCTCTCATGGACAAGGAAGCTCACTGGGCACAGGGCTGTGGTACCTACTTTATTGTTTTTCCAGAATGGCCTTCTACAGGAAAGCACCTAACAGGAGGCGGGGGCTGGATGATGTGAGATGTGACAGGCGCCTCACAGAATGGAAGACAGGAGTGAGAGGATCCTCTGGGAAGAGACCGGGGGCTAAGACAGACCCTCTTAAGAGGACGGGGTGCTGAGCCTGCTTAGGTTGGCCCTCAAGCGGCCCCTGGTCCGAGATGGGGCCTAGTGGGACTAGAGAAATGATGTTTGGGGAGGGGCCCAGCCAACCTAGAGTCGGATTCCAAGATCAAAGGCTAAACCCTGGCTCGGAGATGGCCAGATTGAGATTCTAGGCAGCTCTAATGACCTAGAGAGATCTCCACCTACTAGTGGGAGGGACAAGGCTGACAGGTCCCTCAGAGCATAAGATTGTCACTGTCTTCCCATGGTGCTTTGACAAGCCCAACTCTGACTCAATGAACCAAGTCCATCTCTACACGGCAGGATGAGAAGTCGAAGTGAGACCTGTAAGAAAGAACCAGCAGACCGTCTTGAGTGGGATGGCACCCCTCCCCACTTGCTCCCATGCCCCCCTAGACTCAGCAAGGTGTGCCCAGGGGCAGGAGTGGGGGTGACTCCCTGGGCTTATGGAAGTAAATGGAGGAGGACACTTCGGTCTTAAGCTTGCCATCCGCGCCACCTGTCGCCGAAGAGTCTGAGGCCCCGCCGCACTCCTCACAGCAGCAGCAACAGCAGCAATCCAGGAAGGCCTGGCCCAGGGGCCTGCAGATACACAGGAGGAGCACGGGGGTGATGGCGCCCTTGAAGAAGGCAGAGAACTGGTTGATGAGGCCCAGGAGGTCCAGGGTCTGCCGGGTGAGCTCGGTGGAGAGGTAGGCCACCACGATATTGCAGACGTTCTCAGGGAGTGTACAAAAGGCATAGACCACGGTCAGGCCCACCACAGTGCTGTTGAGCTGGCTCTCACACTGCTCATGCTTGCCTGCCCTACACTCGGGCTTCCTGCCCGGCGGGCCCCGCACCCGCCATGTCACCAGCTGGCAGGTGACGGTGAAGAGGATGGGCAGACAGAAGTAGCAGCCAAAGTACCACCACATGCGAGCATTCTGGTAGGTCATCACCAGCGAGTAGATGGACTCGGGTAGGTTGGCTGAAGGTTTCATGATGCACGAATCTACCGTCCCCATGGTGGGAGCAGGCTCTTGTGCCAACTGCCACAGCAGGAGTTCAGGAACGGCCAGCATCATGGAGCCCACCCAGATGACAGCCAGTTTAGCCAGGATTGATTGGCATCGCTCAATGGGCCTCACCTTCGGCAGGGTGCTGGTGGCCACGTGAAAGCGGTCTATGCCCAGAGCACAGAGGCTAAAGGTTGTGACTCCCAGGGAGGAGACCTGCGAACAAGGATGTAGAAGACAGAGGGCTCAGTTGATGGGGGCAAAGAGGTTTCAGGCTGAAGAGGAGCATGGGTTGCACATGAACAGCATGACAATAGCTGCTATTGGTGAAACATTTTCTACCCATCAGGCACTCCCTATATGACATAAACTCTCAGCTGTGTCCCACTGGGGTCAATGCACACTTATAATCCTAGCACTCCAATCAGCCATCATACAGGAGAAATGGATGCAGAAGCGTAAAAAGTGACTTGTCCTCAACCATACAGCTGATGAATGGTAAAATTGAGGTGGGTATACACCCCTTGTTCTTTTTTCCACTTCCCAAGCTAGAGTGTGCTAGGCCTCCCTCCCATAGACCCCGATGCCCCCCAGGACACTGGAAGCCACCTCTGGGGAAGAACCAGGACAAAGACGGAAACTGGGCTTAGCCTGGGTGTGGTGCTGTGTGCGCGTTGTCCCAGAACTTGACAGAGGCAGGAAGATCAGGAGTTCAAGGCCAGACTTGGCCACACAAAAAGTTCAAGGCGCCTTTAATCCCAGCACTCGGGAGGCAGAGGCAGGCGGATCTCTGTGAGTTCGAGACCAGCCTGGTCTACAGAGCTAGTTCCAGGACAGGCTC
>NC_022013.1:25726053-25729183 GCF_000317375.1 Microtus ochrogaster
AAAAAAAAAAAAAAAAAAAAAAAAAAAAAAGTTCAAGGCTAGTCTAAGAAGCGTAAGACCCTGTCTCCAAACAGAAGGAGGAAAGGAAGGAAGTGGGGAGGGAGGAAAAGAAGGAATGGACAAATTTGGATCTTTGCAGTTCCTTCTCCTTCCTTCACAGGCTCGTGTGAGATCTTCAGGCTATGCCGGGGAATGTGGCCTGCTTGCCATTGCTTTCAGTCTGCCTGTGTTGACCTGGGCAGACCAACATTGTGGGGAGCAGGCCCTGCAAGCAGCCTGTGCCCACCATCCTTGCGCACTCAGAAAAAGCCCCCTTTGAGCCAAGAGGAAGAGGCCAGAGCCGCAGGGAAGGAAGTGCCAACTCGCCTGAAAGGAGAGCCCTCCTGAGCTGCTAGCTGATGGAACTCACTGGGGGTTGTGCTCCCCCCTCCTCCTGCTGCTTAAATTCTTCCCTTCTCTGGCTGGGGCGACACAATCCAGGGCTTATTTGCACTGCCACCAAGTGTCCTTTGTAAGAACCCCAACCCCCTTTCTTGGCAGGGGACTCCAGGCCTGCAGAGGAGCAGCCTCCAGTGTCTGGCAAAATATCATTCTCTCTCTCTCTCTCTCTCTCTCTCTCTCTCTCTCTCTCTCTCTCTTTCTCTTCTCCCACATCTCAGAAACTTTTCCAAAGCTTACCAAGGGGCTGTGCTGGGGTCTTCCCTACAGGAGAATTCTGGGCAGCAGCAGAGGCTTATAGCCATGGGAATGAGCTCCAGTGTGTCTGACCCCTTCCCTCTTCTCCTAAAGCTAAGCTCAAACAAAAGCCAACATGGTCTACATTAATTCTAAGCACTTCGTGGACATTACCCATTTTAATCCTTTAAAAATGGGGACTAACCAGCTGTAGTGACACACGCCTGTATCCTAGCACTCAGGGAGACCAGGAGGTCAAGAGCATCCTCCATTACTTAGTGAATTTGGGGCCAGCTGGAGCTATGGAAGACCCTGTCTTAAAAAATGAAAACAGAGAAAGGAAGGAAAGGAAGATTTGGAGCTAAACTTTGGGTGACTGGGTGTGATGGCTCATGTCTGTCAATCCAGCACTCAAAGCTGAGACTACAAAATCAGGAGTTCAAGGTTATCTTTGGCAATGTAGCAAATTTGAGGTCAGCCTGGGCTACATAAGAGCCTTTCTAAAATAATAAAATAGAAGCCGGGTGGTGGGTGGCACATGCCTTTAATCCCAGCACTCAAGAGACAGAGACAGGCAGATCTCTGTGAGTTCAAGTTCAGCCTAGTCTACAGAATGAGTTTCAGGACAGGCTCCAAAGCTACAGAGAAACTCTGTCTCAAAAAAAAAAAAAAAAAACTAAAACACTAACACTAATCAGGTCTACAAAACCTCAACCAATTGGGTGGCTAAAGCAAAAGAACCATAAACTCAAGGTCTACCTAGACTACTACAGAGAGCGTTCAAGTCGAGCTGGAGCGAACCTGTCTCAAGAGTAATAAAACTGGCAATATAGCTCAGTAGTAGTGGTAGCATGCACAAGGCCTTGCGTTCAATCCCCACGGCTTAAAGGAGGGCGGGGTGGCAGCCGGGGGTTTAACTCGGCGATCGAATGCTTGCTTATGTGAAAAGTCTTGGGTTCAACCCCAAGTACTGCCCAAAAGAAAAATAGTCAGCTAGATATTGTGGCACACACCTACATCCCCAGCCCTTTGGAGGAGGAGGTAGGAAGATGGCCATTAGCTTGAATCTGGGCTACAGATGTAGGTAAGGACCAGGTCAGCCAGGGTTACAATGGGAAACCTAGTCTCAAAACAACAGCGATAAGAGTAAAAAGCTTTGGGACTCCAAGTGCGCATGATTAGTATATGTGAAGCCCTAGGTTTATCTGCAGCTCCTTCAGACAGTTATCACCCCAGATGAGAACACCGAGGTGTAGGCAGGTTAACTAACTTACCCAGGCTGCTTGGCCAGTCATGAAAAGAGCCCAGTTTCTAATATACTCTGTCTGATTCCAAAGCAATGTGTTGACCCAGCACAGTGGGGCCCTTATTTTCAAACTCAGGAGACAGAGGCAGGCAGATCTCTGTGAGTTCTAGACCAGCCTGGTTTACATAGTGAGTTCCAGGCCAGCCAGGGCTACATAGTGAGACCCTATCTAAAACAAAACCAACCAACAAAAACCCCACCCAAAGTTTGTGTGCCTAACCACTTAGCTCGCCTAGGCAGTGTGTACCAGATGACAGATAAGGTTTAAAGACCAATGTCAGGCGTGGAGGCACACATCTTTAGTCCTAGCACTCAGGAGGCAGAGACAGGTGGATCTCGGTGAGTTTGAGGCCAGCCTGGTCTACATACCAAGTTCCAGGCTGGGAAGCGCCACATAATGAGATGGTCTACCAAACAATAAGAAGACACAAAGATCACATTGAATCTTGGGGTCTCTTTTGATCTGGGAGGCCTTTGGACCACCAGATAGATGGCGTGCATGGGCTGGGAGTACAGGAAAAAAACATTTCAACTGCTATGCCTCACAGAGTGACCAGTGTTGAAATAATCCCTAACATGTAGCTAACTGGGAGCTTGGACCTTTGTCAAATGCGTGGCTCTGATTCCAGCTCATGGGGGAAGCTATTATTCTGTTCATTATTTCACTTGTAGCTAAGGTTCTTTTATTTATTTTTAAATGTGTTTATTTTACTTATGTGAATGATTGTGTCTGCCTGTATGTATTTCTGTACCCATGGAATTCAGAAGGGGGCATAAGATCCCTTGCAACTGGAGTTATGGATGATTGTGAACCACTATGTGGGTACTAGGAACCAAACCCAGGTTCTCTGGAAGAGCAGCCAGTGCTCTTAACTCGCAAACCACCTCTCCAGCCCCCTGTAGCCGTGATTTAAAACTGTTCCCACCGAATGTGTTGGTGTGTGCTTTAGTCCCAACACTAAGGAGGAAGAAGCAAGAGGTTTTCTGTGAGTTTGAGGCCAGACTGGTCTACATACTGAGTTCCCAAACAGCCAAGACTATATAGAAAACCCTGTCTCAAAGAGAGAGAGAGAAAGAGAGAGAGAGACAGAGAGAGAGACAGAGAGAGAGACAGAGAGAGACAGAGAGAGAGAGAGAGAGAGAGAGAGA
>NC_022013.1:25729928-25742079 GCF_000317375.1 Microtus ochrogaster
AAAAAAAAAAAAAAAAGAATAAAAACAAAAAACAAAGGAAAGCTGCTATCATAGATACCTTCACACGTATCATAGATATCATAGATACCATCACACATGGGTAGATGTGTGCAAAGATCTGAAAGTTGTCTCCTTTCAGCCATTCTCACAGCCCTTCTCATCCAGGTGTTTAACATAATATGGAAGCCCCCAGTCAGGGGTGCTCAATGCCACACTTTAGAGTTGCAGAACAAGCCAGTTAGAAGGGCCATCTGGTGTACCCTCCATGCTTGCTAGCTAAGGAAATGAGGAGAGATGGGATCTGTCCAGGGACAAGCAAAATATAGTAACAGAACTAGTGCTTCTATAAGCTCTAGTAACCAAAGGCGGAGCTTGCCTTTCAGAGCTGCCTTAGGAGGAGAGTGACGGAGATGACCTTGAAGGTGACAATAAACTTGGTCAGGAGGGAAGAAGAGCCTGTCCTGGTGTTTGCATCCACAGAAAGTAGACACTGACTCAACCTGGTAGGAAACTGGGGTCTCCCTCAAGTATTTCTAGGTTTTCAGGATACAGAAGGGTTAAAAAGAGGAGCCATGGGTACAGGGCAAGCAGGATGCACAATAAAAGAAAAGGGGAGGCCGGCAGACAGTGGCAGTGTACACCTTTAATTCCAGCACTCAGGAGGCAGAGCCAGGAGGATCTGTGAGTTTGAGGCCAGCCTGGTTTACCAAGCAAGTTCCAGGATAGGTTCCAAAACTACACAGAGAAAAAATAAGAGAGAGAGAGAGAAGAAGAAGAAGGAGGAGGAAGAAGAAGAAAAAGAAGAAGAGAAAGAGAAAGAAAAGAAAAGAAAAGAAAAGAAAAGAAAAGAAAAGAAAAGAAAAGGGGGACTTCAGAAGAGAGAGGGATTTTGGGGGTGGATCAGAGACAGACAGCTTGGAATATAGAAAAAAGGGTGTAGCCTCTGTGTGGTTACTCCTAAAGCAGAAGCCCAGGTTGGACTCAAGCCAGTGGTCTTGCACATCTGCCTATCTGCCTATTCACTGGCCTGACTTTCTTTCCTGAGAGCTACCAGAAGCCAATACTGAGTTTGTTCCCTTCCCTGATAGAGTTTGCCTCCTCCCACAGTGACACAGAGAAAACTAGTTGAGTGGGAACCTGCAGATCTGCTCTCTGGGTCTCAGCAGGGACTGGAGCCCCTTTCCTGAACTGCAAGCCTACAACTGAGCTATAGAAAGACATACTTACCTCCATGAAGGGCACAGCCCGGCAAGAAATATCCCCCAGGAGCCTCTGCTTGGTGATCTCATTGAAGATGACAATGGGGAGGCAGAAGAAGAGGACCAGGAAATCCCAGAGAGCCAGGCTGGCAAGGATGGAGTTCCATGCACTCTTCAGATAGTAGCTGTGCCACACAATACACATGACAGACAGATTGCCTACGATACCCACAGCAAACACCACCAGAGCCAGGAGCATGACAGCGTAGGCACTGTAGGAGCTCTCAGTCACCGGATACAAAGGGTTCTGAATCTGCAGCCTCTGACTTGGTGTCCCGGTCAAGTTGGCCCTCAGCTCTTGTCCACTATCTGCGGTGGCCCCATCTTTGTCTGGGTTGGGGCTAGTGGCCACCAAAGTCTTGGTGGGCTGCAAGCCAGCAGGATGGATGGGCCTGGGGTACTCAGCCCACTCCTCAGGTACATACTGTTGTACCTCCTTGGGCCCCTCGTCCTTGGTGTCTCTTCGGGGTCGACTCTGCTGCTCCTGGACCTTCGCTCTATGCCCACCCAAAGATGAGTTGGCAGCCCCAGAGACCCCAGTCAGCCCCACAGCCAACACTACAGCAAGAGAGACAGCCAGGGGCCACAGCCACCGCATGGCCGGGAAAGCAGGGTGTAGCTGCCTCAGAGAGGTGAGGGCAAGGGACCTAAGGGCTGCGTGGAATTAAAAGAGGCAGCTGGCAGCTGGGTCCGCCTCCAGTCAGGCGTCTGGCATGGCTGGCCCTTCCTCCCATCCCCTTGGCCATGGTCTGGCCAGGGCCCTCTGCTGGACACTTAGAGGTCTGTGCTGACCTCATACACCATGTCCTCCATCACACCCCTTCTCAGGCTCCAAGGACAGACTGAACAGCCCTCAAAGGGACCAGCTACAATCACTGGTACCAGGGAAATGAGGTTTGCTAAGTGATGTCGAGGCAGACTGTTACTGGAGTATAATTCTTCAATTCTAAGGCAGATCCCGAATGATAGGCCAGGCATGGTGGCTATTCCTGTAATCCCAGCATTTGGGAGGTTGAGAAAGAAAGACAGGAGTTCAAGGTTACCTTAAGCTACATAGCAAGATCCTGTTTTTGTTTTATTAAAAAGAAAAAGTGCCAAGATGAAAACAGAAGTGTAATTGCTGAAACTATAGGATACTTAGTTAGGTGTGCCACTCAGATGGGTTCTTTTTTATTCCTAATGATTTATTTACATTCTATGTGAATTTGTATTTTTCCTGCATTTATGTCTGTGTGAGGGTGTTAGATACCTGGTGCTGAAGTCACAGACAGTTGTGAGGCACCTGTGAGTGATAGGAATTGAACTTGGGTCCACTGGAAGAACAGCCAGTTCTCTTAACTGCTGAGCCATCTCTCCAGCCCTATTTTGAACATTCTTAACTGAATGATAAATGTTTGAACTAATAACATACTAATTTACCATGCAATATCATACTGTGAAACATACATACATACAGATGGTTCTTCTTAGGGGTTAATTTTGTTTTGTTTTGTTTGTTTTTCAAGACAGGGTTTCTCCCTTTTTTATATAACATTTTTTATTGATATTTATTGACCTCTACATTTTTCTCTGCTCCCCTCCCTGCCTCTCTCCTCCCCCCTTCAATCCTCCCACCAAGGTCAGAGACAGGGTTTCTCTATAGCTTTTTAGAGCCTGTTCTGGAACTAGCTCTTGTAGACCAGGCTGGCCTCGAACTCACAGAGATCAGCAGGCCTCTGCCTCCCGAGTACTGTGATTAAAGGTGTATGCCACCACCGCCCAGCAGAGGGTTAATTTTTAAAATTGTTTTTATTGAGCTATATGTGATAACACATTTTGAGAAGTGCTGCTGTGATCCATTTCCTGGATTCCAAATATGAAGTTTGTGGTTGTACACTGATGACTATGTATTTGACCCAAAGCAGACAGGCTCACAGCTGGATCTGACTCCATAGCCTTTCAACTCAGTGCTGGTCTCAGCAGGCAAGAGCCCACTCCTTGCCTCCTAGCCACACAAACTTAAAACACCACACCCTGGCATGGGGCATGACTTAGTGGTAGTATTTGCCCAGCAGTTTTGAGGCTCTGGGTTCCATCCCAGTACTGGACCCACAATATAATAAACAAAATAAAATAAAAATTATGGAAGTGTCGTTAAAAGTGCAAAAATTCAGGCCTGGCTCCATAGCTACTGAGAGACCCTATCTTGAAAAAGAAAAAAGTGCAAAAGACCAAGAATTTTCAAATACGAAAAGGAAATAAATATGAAAATGAATAACTACACCTCTGACGTGATAGGTGTATGAAAGGCAGGGTCAAGGTCAGAGGAGCCTGGGGCCATCTGGAAGGTCAGAAGTTCTGCAAAGCAAGATGACACTTGAGCAAAGCCTTAAAGGCTTCCAGAAGAAGGTTGGAAGGATGCTCCAGGCAGAAGATATAGCACACGCAATGGTGCAATGGTGCAATGGTGCAATGGTGTGTGTGTGTGTGTGTGTGTGTGTGTGTGTGTGTGTGTGTGTGTGTGAAAGTAGGTGATATTCCTGCCAAAGAGCAATAATGTGCAGGAGGCTGGGGAGCTAGGGAAATGAAGACGAGATGAGGGCATTGGGTTTGAAGCAAGAGGCCAGCAGATGAAGAAGCAAGAAGGCTTTTTGTTTTTGTTTCTTTGTTTTGTTTTTTGTGTTTTTTTGTTTGTTTTTTGGGTTTGTTTTGGTAGGGTTTTTTTTTTGTTTTTTTTTTTTTTTTTTTTTTTTTTGTTTTTCAAGACAGGGTTTCTCTGTGGTTTTGGAGCCTGTCCTGGAACTAGCTCTTGTAGACCAGGCTGGCTTCGAACTCACAGAGATCCGCCTGCCTCTGCCTCCCGAGTGCTGGGATTAAAGGCATGTGCCACCATCGCCCGGCTTGCAAGAAGGTTTTTGTATGCTAGACTAGGAGTTAAGATGTTATTCCAAAGACAAGGGAGAATATTACATGTTGAAACACAAGGGAGCAGTGACTGGACCAAGTTTCTTTAGTGGGTTGAGGATGGGCAGTGGGCAGTGAAGAGCCAGCAACACTGAGGGGTCAGGCTGCAGGAATGTGGGAAAGTTGAGGGTGAATGGATGGACTCTGCCCACCCATTGCTGCAGGACAGAGGTAGGAGCAGGGACACTAGACGCTGCTATGTACAGGTGGAAATCTGTATGCCAAGGGTCACTGGGATGGAGATTCAGGGAGATGGTACTGTAGCTAAGGAGAGAAAAAGGCCAAAGCAAACAGGAGCCGGGGCTGGCTGGGTGTTATTTACACAGTCCGCTGGCAGTGACCCGCAGCACTCCTACCAAGACTGTCAATCTGGAAGCGCTTTCCCAGAGAACTTCCTGACCAGGATCCTTGCCACCCTACCCAGTAGGTCCCAACATGCTGTGTAAAACTAGGAGTCCCAGGAGAAAAAAAAAGACAGAAGGAGGAGGAGTCAAAGAGAAAGAAGCAATCACCCTCTGCTGAGAAGTCAGGGGCAGCTGCCAGAGCGCTGTTTGGAGTCTAGCATATCAGCCAGAATTTAACTTTGTCACCACCACAACCCAGACCATGTCACCAGAGAGAGGAAGCTGGGACTCCACATCCTGTGTCCTCAGGAAGCTTAGGAGAAGTGCCAAGACCCACCCTGAGCCCCACGTGCTCCTCTGTGCACAGCACCAGGGTCTTCTAATCCTCCTGGAGCTGGAGAGCCGCAGCAAGCACCTGCCCCAGAGTCTTTTTATACTTTCCCCACCTTCCCCACTCCTGAGACAGGAACCCACCACCTTCTGCCTTTTGTTGTCGCTAGTTGGGTACAGAGGAGTCATCACTGTGTGTGCTGAGCGTTCACCAAGCACCGGGCTCTGTCCTAGACACTCAGAATGACCGCAGACTTGGGGAAACCTGTTCAGGGACACGCAGCTAGGAAGGGACTGCAGAGATCTGAGGGAGGTCTGTGTGACATCCAAGGCTAAGCCCTCACCTGCTCCTTTGTAGTTTGCAGAGCTGAGACAGTGAAGAGCTCAGGGGTAACCTACACCAACCCCCTTACTGTTCAGAAGTGAAAACTGAAGACCTGAGAATCCGGTCCTCAGTCGACAGACAGCGAGCGCACTGCTACTTTCGCTGCACCGCTACTGTGGGATCCTCAGTTGCTTCCCAGGCAGCTGGCAGAACTGTGTGGATCTTAACACAGACGGAACGAAGCCTAGGTCTCTGCTCACACATATGGCCCGTCCCACGCCACACTGTGTTCGCACATGCTAGGCAGTCCATGAACCCTGAGGGACTGGGAAGATGGCTCAGTGGGGAAGAGCCCTTACTGTGCAAGCGCAGGAACCTGAGTTCAATCCCAGCACCATAAAAAGCATGAGTGTGTTGGGAGCTGGAGAAATGCTCAGTGGGTAAGGGTACCTGTTCTTGCAAAGGACCTGGTTCAATTCCTGGAACCCACATAATGGCTCACAACCATCTGCAACCCCAGTTTTAGGGGACCCAACAGGCACACACACACACGTAGTGTACATATATGTATTCAAGCAAAGAATTTATACACAGAGTAAATAAATCTTAAAAAATCTTTTAATCAGTGGCTGCATACAAAGGAATAAGGAAGAGTAATGCAGCAGGACACACTATAGCTTTCTCCGGTCTGTATACACTGACTTTCACACACTAGTGTGCATGCACATGTGCGCGCGCTTGCACACACACACACACACACTCCTTCAAATGCTTAAAATGGCACATCACCCCCTTGCTGGTCTCCATTAGGATAGTTGGAATGCCAGAGGCCACTAGGTGGAACCAAACGTTCAGAGTTGGAGGCTAAGTCCAGTCTCAGGCCTTAGTCTTCTCCTGTCCAGACTCTTAGCCATTTCACACTATCCAAACCCAACCGACAACTTTTGTGAGCTGCGTGCAGATGTGGTCCAGAGAGAGAAGATGGTGCAGTGTGCTCATTGTCCCTTCCTCCTGAGGGTCCACCTACCAGCAAAGTGCTTTTTGCTCGACCATTGGCTGCATCTGCTTCACAAGACTCCCGCTTCTGGACTGGGCGGAGGAGAATCCCAGGCAGGCGCTGAAGAGTTTCCACTCCTGGGAATGTCACCCCCTAGAGTGTCCATGACCGTGGGAATTCCCCATGCTTCCACCTGGGAGTTTCCCCACTGATGGCTAAAGACACGATACTTGGGTGAGAGGGAGTGAGAAAGAGGCTGGAGCTGTCCCTGGCAATAAGGTGGGTGTGGGCGCCTCCCCAAGGAAAATAATCCAAGCCCATATTTCACTGAGCAAACACCCTTAGCCTGCGCTAGGCTCCCAGCGAGAAGATCTGTGCAAACGCAGGGAGCAATACCCGACTTGCTTTCTAAAGCATAGCCACAGCCAGATGGTGGCGGAGCACACCTTTAATCCCAACACCCGAGAGGCAGGTGGCTCTCTATGAGTTTGAGGCCAGCCTGGTCTATAGAGCAAGTTTCCAAGACAGCCAGGGCTGTGTAGAGAAACCCTGTCTTGGAAGAAGATAGAAAGAAAAAAAGAAAAGAAAAAAAGCCACTACAAGAATGAATTCACTTTTTCGCTCCACAGCCTTTGTGAGACAGGGTACTATGCTTTATCTTCATTTAAAAGGACTGGAAATCAAAGCAGAAAAGCAGAAAGGCAGTACTAAAATCAAATATGACGGATTCTGACCGGGAGTTCCTGTCACAAGAAGCCAAAAAAAAAAAAAAACTTAAAAAGTTAAAAGTTGTATATGTTATATGTTGTTATTTTGCAAATATCAGTTGAGCACCTGCTGTGTGTTAGGCTTTGTCCTAGTTGCTCAGAGACAGAGAGGAGCAGGAGGCACCTACCTGGGGAAAATCACCTTTGAGCTTTGAACCAAGTACGAAGCAGCAGCCTGCATTCTATAGCAAATTCCAGGCCAGCGAAGGGCTACATATAGTGACCCTGTTTCAAGAAGAAAAGTAAAGAGGAAGTTGGAGAGATGGGTCGGTGGTTAAGGACATTGATTTCCTCTCAGAGGACCTGAAAGGACCACCATTCAGTCCCCTGTACCTGCCGCACCAGGGCCTTACAACCGGCTCTAACTCTAGCTCCAGGGAATCCAGAGCCCTCTTCGCACAAGCGCAAATTCACACAGAGACATACAAATAATTAAAAATAACAAATAAAAATTTAAAAAGAGAGGGAGGGAGAGGGAAGCTCACCTTCTCATGAAGAACACAACCACTAAAAACCTAAATCCCAATAACACCATTAATCAGTGGTTCTGGAAATTTCTAAAGCCATTAATACAGCTCCCCATGTTGTGGTGACCCCCACCGTGAAATTATTTTGTTGTTGCTTTGTAATTGTAATTTTGCTACTGTTATGAATTGTAATGCAAATATCAGATATGCAGGCTATCCAATATGTGGCCCCAAAGGGGTCACAACTCAGAGATTGAGAACCAGCACTTTAAATTGTAGTGAAACACTTGGAGGAAAGTGATAGGGAACCAAACATTCTTGGGACCTCCCCACCTTTGGCAAGAGGTGGAGGTGCTATCCCGAGGCCACACAGGAAACAGTCACAGTAAGATGTGGTCATTGTGTGGCCATTTACGTATAAATGACAAGACTTCACACTGGGGTGTGGATCAGAGGAAAAGTAATTTGCCTACAATGTACAAAGCCCTGGGTTCTATGCCCTGCTAACCAAAGGAAAAAATATAAACAAACAAAAAAAACCCTCAAAATTAAGTAAATTTGGTGGTGGTGTTTCTGCTTGGGGGAAGGGTTTTTTGTTGTTGGTTTTGGTTTTTTGTTTTTGTTTTTGTTTTTTGAGGTAGGGTTTCACTAGGTAGCCTTAGGCTGACTTAGAACTCCTTCAATAGACCAGGCTGACCTCGAACTCACAGAGATCCACCGCCTCTGCCTCCAGAGTGCTGGGATTAAAGGTGTGCGCCACCTTTCTTGGCAAAATTAAACAAAACTTTGAATGGTGAGCCTTCTATGACAATGAAAGTCAGTACTCATCAAAGTGTAGAAGAAGTGGCAAGATGCAAGCAATGTGCATCCAGCACCTTACCCTGCCGTTGCAGGCCGACATTGTTAGGGTGGGACCAGAGGCTTACCAAGACATCTGATGTTCCCTCCCATGCAAGTTGGAGTTCAAAACCCACTCTGTAAGATGTTCCCATTATATTCAGAGGGTCTTCTGCACAGCACTGAGGGAGGCTGCACTGGTCCTAGAAGAACCCAGATAACTGGATCACTGAGCATCTGGTGAGCACAGCCAATGTCCTCCTAACTGGGTCCTCAATGCCTGGCATTCAGTAGATACTGAAAGTGTTCACAACGTGGCTTATTAGATAAAGGCGCTTGCCTCTAAGCTCAACCTGAGTTGCACCCCTGAACCCATGTGGTAGGAGAGAACCGACACCTGCCGGCTGGCTGCTGGCTTCCATGCTCGCTGTTGCACGAGTGCCTACACACCAACACGCGTACACAAATAAATAAACGCAGTCAAAAACCTTTTTAAAGGCAAGTATTTATTGAAGTGCTAGGATGTCGTTCAAATGGTAGAGTGTTTGCCTCGCATGCATGAAGGGTTCTAGCCTCAATTTCTTTAGAACCAGTAACCAGGTGTGGAGAAAAGAAACTGTAACCCCAGCAGTTGGGAGACTAAACCTGAAGAATCAGAAGTTGAAGGTCATTCACAGGTTTCCTTGTTGTTTTGCCTTATGTATATGTGTGTGTGCCTGCTTGTCTGTATGTTTAACGCATGCTTACAGGCGTCCAAAGAAGCCAGAAGAGGGCATCTGATTCCTTGGAGCTGGAGTTACTGGCAGCTGTGAGCCACTTGATGTGGGTACTGGAGATCCAACCTGAGTTCTTTGCAAAAGCCACAAATACTCTGTTTGTTTGTTTCGTTCTTTTGAGACAGGGTCTCACTATGTAGACCAGGCTGGCTTGGAACTCACAAAGATCCATTAGCCTCTGCCTCCCAAATGCTGGGGTTGAAGGTATGTGCTATTTTACCGAGCCAGCAAGAGCTTTTAACTGCTAAGCTTTCCCTCCAGGACTGAGACTCTGTTATAAAAATTGTATGAGGGCCGGGCGGTGGTGGCGCACACCTTTAATCCCAGCACTTGGGAGGCAGAGGCAGGTGGATCTCTGTGAGTTCGAGACCAGCCTGGTCTACAGAGCTAGTTCCAGGACAGGCTCCAAAGCCACAGAGAAACCCTGTCTCGAAAAACCAAAAAAAAAAAAAAAAAATTGTATGAGGAGTGTACAGAGGTGGCACACTCCTTTAATCCCTGTATTTTAGAAGCAGAGGCAGGTGAATCTCTGGGTTCAAGGACAGCCTGGTCTACAGAGCAAGTTCCAGGACAGTCAAGGCTACACAGAGAAACCCTGTCTCCAAAACGAAATTGTTAGGTTGGGAGCATAGGCCCTGGCATCTATCTCAGCCCCTAGGCCTGGTCTGGACTTCAAATCCCATATATATGGGTTGAAGACATGGCTTTGGGGTTAAGAGCATTGGTTGCTCTTTCAGAGAACCTGGGTTCAAGTTCTAGCACCCACATGGCAGTTCACAACTGTCTAACTCCAGTCCCAGTCCAAGGGCATCCACATGATGTACAAGCATACATATAGGCAGAACATTTTATTCACATAAAATAAAAATACAGGTTAAAAACATCTAAAAATAAAATAAAGAAAGAAAGAAAACACAGCTTTCTAAATGTGTATCAAGTACCAGACACATGACTGTGTGTGCTAGCTAGATATTTGTCAATTTGATACAAGCGAGGGTCATCAGGGAAGAGGAAATCTCAGTTGAGGAAATACTTCCATCACATTGGCCTGTAGCCAAGTCTGTGGGGAATTTTTTTAATGCATGGTTGATGTGAGAGGGCCCAGCCCACTATGGGTAGTGCCAGCCCTGAGTCCCAGGTGTTATAAGAAGGAAGGCTGAGCAAACCATGGGAAGCAAGCCAGTCAACAGCACTCCTAAGTCTTCTGTTTGAGTTCCTGCCTCTCGAGGTTCCTGCCTGAGTTCCTGCCTAAGTTCCCTCAGTGTCTGACTGGGCTGAGGAAGTGTAAGGTAAACACACACACACACACACACACACACACACCCAAGTGCTTCTGGTCAGTGTTTTATCACAGCCGCAGAAACCAAGCTAGGACACTACTCCAGTGTCTGTTCCTGGGATGGGGACGTAGCTCAGCTAAGTCTGGGATGCAGTGGGCAGAGGCCAAGTCACCACGTCTCTGCAGACACCTCGAGGCGGTTCTTGGACTTGGGCTGCTCCAAGGATCTTGAGGAAGCTAGATTCCGATTCTGCAGCTATGGGGTAGGTGAAGAGAGCTGAAATAAAAAAATCTCAGCTGAGACAGCTGCAGACACCGCTCGGCGGTAGAGCGTCTGCCTAGTACATGCGAGGTTCACTGAGTGTCAGCCTGGGCTCCATGAGATCCATGAAAAGCTCAGCACTGTGGCATATTTCTGTATCCTTAGTCAGTGTTCTACTGCTGTGAAGAGACAGGACGAGTACGGTAACTCTTATAAAAGAAAGCATTTAATTGAGGCGTGCTTACAGTTCGAGGAGCTTAGTCTACTATCAGTATGACGGGATGTGAAGAAGCACAAGGGCGGACAGAGTCCTGGAGAAGTAGCTGAGAGTTCTGCATCCAGAACAGCAGGCAGCAGGAAAAGAGAGACACTGGCCTTGTCTTGGACTTCTGAAACCTTAAAGCCCACCACATGCCCTCCAATAAGACCACCCCCACACCAGCAAGGCCACACCTCCCAGTCCTTTTAATCCTTTCAAATAGTGGCACTGGCTATAATTCCAGCACTTTGGAGGCAGAGGCAGGAGTATTCGAGTTCAGGCCAGATTGCTTTATATAGTTCATTCCAAGCTACAGACTTTGTCTCAACAAAGCAAAAGAGCCTACGCACATACACAACAAAGCAAAAAGTCTCAGTGGAGTCACACCCGAGACTGTGGCAGCAGCTGGCAGGTGCAGAATTCTGGCTACCACAGTTTTTGCGTGAAATCATAACTGAGATGAATGAAGCAAGCTCCAGGCCTTACAGCTGGCCAGCCTGTAAGTCCTTTGCTCCCAGGCCCTAGTGCCATCTTCCCCTTTACACCCGGCATCACACAGCCAGAGGACAATAGGGCTGGGATAAGCAGATATCCACTACCAAGCGCCCAGGCCTTGTCCTTTCTGCTTTCTTGCTCTGATGTCCCCTCTTGCCAGCCCCAACGCTCAGCACAAAAGAATGCATCTCAGAGTCGACCAGGAGGAGTTAACCCTTCACTGGCAGCATCTGACCAAACTGGGCAGCCTTCAGGCCAGTGTGGTGATAGTTGATGTGAAAGATGAACTTCCACTCTGGAGCGCTCCTGAGCCAAAGCACAACACCCACTTCTATTCTGCATTGGTGGGTTACTCTGAACACCACAGCATGAAAATGCAAATTCCCAGCCGGGCAATGCTGGTGCACACCTTCAACCCCAGCATTCCAGGAGGGAGAGGCAAATGATCTCTCTGAATCTCTCTGAGTTTGAGGACAGCCTGGTCTACAAAGTGAGTTCTAAGATAGCCAGGGCTACACAGAGAAACCCTGTCTCAAAAAAATAAAAACAAACAAAAAAAATAAGCAAAAAAAAAATAAGAGAACTAACATATTTCATGAATGAAATGGACTTAACAGATAACTATAGAACATTCTACCCAAACACAAAAGAATATACCTTCTCGGCACCTCATGGAACCTTCTCTAAAATTGACCACATACTCGGTAACAAAGCAAATTTTGACAGATACAAAAAAAAACAATTGGAGTAACCCCCTGTGTCTTATTGGATCACCATGGATTAAAGTTAGAATTTAACAATAATACTACTC
>NC_022013.1:25742219-25760796 GCF_000317375.1 Microtus ochrogaster
CAAGGCAATCTGGGAAGAATATCTCACACCTGCGCGCAGGTGTGCGCACAGGCAACCATAGTCCAGGGGGAGTCTGGGAGTTGTAGTTTTCCAAAAGAACAACAAGTTGTGTTGTTGTTTGTTTGTTTGGAGACAGAGTCTCACCATATAACCCTGGCTGGCCTAGAATCCACTATGTAGACTGGCTGATCTCAAACACAGAGATCCACCTGCCTCTGCCACCTGAGTGCTGGAATTAAAGGTGTAAGGCACCATGCACAGTTCAGACCTCGTGCTTTTAACTTGTAAATGTGGACAATAGCATGAACATCCAGCACATCAGCCTGGACAGCTAAGTGACACAACTTAGGTGTCACGGCATATTCCTGACATAAAGTTTGCCAAGTCTTGCTCTCCCTACCCCACCCAGGGTGTGAGTTGGGATCTCGTAGGTCTGTTGAGTAGCCCAGGCTGGCTTTGAACTCCAAATCCTCCTTCCTTTTCTGAGTTCTGGGATTACAGGTGCCTGCCTCAATGCCCAGCCACTGTCAGTCCCTCCCCCCAGCCCGTGTGTGTGTGTGTGTGTGTGTCTGTCTGTCTGTCTGTCTGTCACTTTCTCTGTCTCTCACCTCTCTCTTCCAGCATTACACCTGTTTCATCTCCCTGATGATACTAAGGACGCTGCCTGAGTGCCCTGCACCTTGCTCCTCCCAGGTGCCTCTGACCAGACAAGAGCCCAGAGGACTCCCAGAAGGCCAGGCTAGCAATGTGGCTCTGACTCAGCCTTGCACTTCAAAGTGGGGGTTCAAAGGTCCCTGGTCACACCTTTTTGTGGGAAACGCAAAGGAAATTCCCAGCATGCAAAAGAGACTAAAGTTAGACACAAAGACCCACCCCCAGTTCTGTCCTGTCACGTCTTGGAATCACAGTTCAGCTTCTGTTACCTAGAATAGGCAGGGCTTCAATTGGCTGCCCAATATCTTAGGACAAACTTGACCTAGACAAGGACAGGATAATCTCCAACCACAGACCAAATTTCTTCCACCTCTGCCTGCTGCGCACCTGCCAGTTAGAGGTAAAATCTCCCCTGGCTCTACCCTATGGTTTTGGCCTTAACCACACCAGGTTAAGGCTAGGTTCCTTTTCTGGGATCCCTCTGTCAAATCTAGCATCAAAATCCTGTGGGGATACAGGACTTACCTACAGCCTTGGTTTTGGGTTTGTGATCGTAGGGGCTGGAAGGTGTCTTTGCTAAAGCTGCCATACCTCCCCTCACGAGAGACAACTGCCAGGGCAGAAGCACTTGCATCATCCCTGTCTTCCTATGGTTGACACAAAGTGTCACCTCAGGCCGAGGATGGAACTCAGTGGTAGAACACCTGCGTAAGCCTCTGAGTCCCACCCTAACACAATCAGTTAATCAATGTACAATAAATAAGTGTGTACTTCATGGACAGTGCTAGTTTCGGTCTCTGCAGGCCTCTGCTGAAGCGTGAGTCAGGCTTCTGGCAAGGACTAAGGTTTGGTCCCAGGTAGCCTGAGTGCCCCGTATAACGCAGGACTGAACTCCGGCACCTTTGATCTAACATTTCTTCTCAGTTGGACATGCAGGTCTTTGGCAGGGAGGTGAAGAGGCCAATACAAGCAGTGTTCAGAGCCCCTTTCCCAGGCCTCCCTCTGGTCATGCTTGATCTATCATCTTCAGTGGGGGCACCCAACCAGGAGGGCCTCCAGAAAGAAACAGGAGCCAATATTTTGTTGTTTTGAGACAGGGTCTCACGATGAAGATCTGGCTGGCCTGGAACTCACTATGCAGACCAGGCTGATCTCAAACACACAAAGATCCACCAGCCTCTGCTTCCTGAGTGCTGGGCTGTACAACTTGGCACCACGATGCCCAGCAGCAGCCAATATTCGACTCCCTCCTGGAACTTTAGCAAGAGAACCTGGCCAATAACAGTGAGAAGACCATTCCTCAGTGCAGAGAACACTCCGTCTCTGTGCCTGAGCCCTCCCCTCCCCCCCCAGGAGAGCTCTCATTGCCTTCCCAGTCCCGTGTTCTCAGAGCAGCCGCTAGGGACGATTTCTCGGTGGCTGTTGTTACTTTGGTCTCTGTGTTTGTTGACAGAGAATGAGGGAGACTTTAAGGGGAAATATCTGGAGTGCCTGCTAACCTAATAGTTCCTAAGAAGCTATTGCCGACCGTGGAAGAGATATCTATATCAATTGCAATATCAAGGCTTTATCTGGATTACCTGTTTCTGACCTGGGCGGTGGAGAACAGAGACAGGAAAGAAGGAGGCTGTGAGAGGTGTGTTTTGAGCTAGGCAGGTGCACATCTATGCATTGTTTCTATCTAGAATCACTATGTGCCGGTGTGAAACTCCCTCCATCTTAGAGTTACAGAGATCCACACATGCAGCTGTACAAGTTTTTATTTCTTTCTAGAATGGCTGGGGCAAGGGTGTGGTTCAACAGATGGCTAGCAGGTTACAGGTGTGTCTGGCTGAAAGCGGTACCTGGCTGGGCCTCCCAATTGGCTGTAGTTGAGTCACGGCGGTTGGGTTCCTGGAGCGGAGCTAATGGGCTGTCATGGAGTCGGGTTCATGCCCTGCCTTATCTTTAGGGCCTTCTCTTGCCTGCCAACCCAGACGGACAATGTTCCCCGGATTGGCAATGACGCTCACAGGCTGCTGACTCCGGGTCAGTGGGACGTGCCCTTAGAGGAGCTTTCCCAGCACTGGGTGTGGTTTTACCCTGACCTCATCACACTCTGAGTCCTTGGACCTTCAGTTATAGAAATATGGCATGCTCATGAGGGGCCAGCAGGCTGTGGCCTCAGTTCCGGATGGCCCCCTGAGCTGACTGACAACGTTAAAGTATTTGTGGATAAACATTCTAGAAACTAATTCCAGGTCCTAGGAAAACCTCCATAAGGATGAGCAGGAGGTGTCGCCATGGTAACTCAGAGATCTGCGAGTCTGAACGGAGAGAGCAGGAAAAGGGCAGGAGCAATGAACCCTGCCCTGACGCTTCAGACCCTAATCCTCGGGCATGTGGGCATGAGACTTGTTTTGCCTCCCAGCCTGGAGTCACATGTATACATGACTGTTTACTTTCCTGCATGGGTGTGGCATCGTGCCCTTCATGAGGACAGGGACAGACAGTTGTCCCCGGGTTTGGATGGGCAAGTCAAGGACTGAAGGGTGCTAGCACGGCTCAAGGTCACAGACCCCAAGAAACACACACCACAGGACATTCGTTCCTGCAGCCCTTAGCAAAGCTTTCTTTCTGCTTGTCCTCTGAAATGCTACAGCCTCCAGGCCTCTATTAGAGTCCCAAGGACCCCTGGACCCGGGTACCAGGAGGAGCAGGCACAACAGTGATCATGGCTTAGGATGCAATTCCTGAGAATCACAGAGACTTTATAACAAACTTCCCATCCTCCTTCCGCCCACCCAAATAGAGCACGTTTTCTGAGACTGAACAGTGAAGGGCAGCTGAGCAACGGTGACTTCAAAGCAGCTACCAGACTATCTGTTGGTACCCCAGACTCCCAGCTCTTGCCCGCCCATGCTGGCACAGCTGAGATCCAGGGCGCCTGGGCAGAGCCAGAAGGAATTTTCCACCTGCCTGTCTGTGTTGTCTGCTCTGTGGTCTGGAGCCTGGCCTGGGGAGGGGCAGGTCCCCTAGGGTTCTGGAATGGAACCCCTGGGTTGTTTGGGAACCTTTCCCTTACTCACAGTTCAGTGTCTGTCACCACCTGCCTGTCCTCCTAAGAAGTCTCCCTCCCCAGCTTCTTGCCTCCATCCAAATCTGAAGCAGGCTTAGTGGGAGAAAGACAAGACACCCTCCTTACCTATCCCTAGGATGGAGCCGGCACAACTATAACAAAAGGCAGGTCAGCAAGAGCAAAGTGTAACGCACATAGCCAGGCAACGCTTTACATAGCCTGGAGCCTTCCGAAACCCGGAGGACGGGGGAGCAGCTTTCTCTGCTAAGGTTGGATGGACAGCCTTCAGCTAGAGAGAAATACATCCATCTGGACACAGGGAAGGGATGGGACTAGACTGAGGGGACCCAGGAAGGCCAGTGCATTTGGATCCCTCCTGTCTTCACAGTAGCTTTCTTCCTGGATGCGGGACCAGGATCCCGAGGAACAAGGGTCCAGAGGAGAAGGGGGAAGAGACCCAACTTTCCTAAGTTTTATGTGACTTTCAGTGAGAGAGCCCCTAGTGTCTGTGATCTACCTTGGGAAAGATTTCTGATGTTTATTACTGAGTTTTGGAGAACAAGGTGTTAGGAGACCTAAAGGCGGGCACTGCCAAGAACCGTGCCTTAGAGCCTTCAGGACTCCTACAGAGTTCGCAGTATGTTACGATACCATACTTTAGGGTGTCGTGTTCTTTCTTTTATTTTAGGAATATATTTTTATGAATATAATTAATATAATTTGTTTATTATGTATACAGTGTTCGGCCTGTATGTCTACCTGCAGGCCAGAAGAGGGCACCAGATCTCATTATGGATGGTGGTGAGCCGCCATGTGATTGCTGGGAATTGAACTCAGGACATCTGGAATAGCAGCCAGTGTTATTAACTTCTGAGCTGTCTCTCCAGCCCTGGGTGTCATGTTCTGAACCCCAACACAAGGCTATTAGTGTCCCGGTCCAATCACCTCTGATATCAGTTCTTGACACAGAGAGTGTTCAGGCCCAACCCAGCCCTGCACACCTCCTCAGAGTGAACAGCAGAGGCCTTGCTGGCCCCTGCCACGTTCAGGGTGTCTTTACCTCTGCCAGGTGTCCTCGGGCTGAGGGTGGGGCAGGACTGCTTTGCCAGTAACACTGGATGGGGGGGGGGGACTGAAACCACTGGTGACCCTGGAAGGCTAAGGGCGGGGGAGGAGATTGGAGACTAGAGACTCAGGTGCTAAGCGGCTTGATGGGGCCCACTTGGAACCTTTTTCTCCCTACTCCCTTTTCCTAGCTAGGAAAAAACTCTACCCTATCTTTACCCTGGGTCACCTGTGGGAGTGGGGCCAGCAGAGTCCCAGGTCCCAAGCCTGGAGTCTGTATCTCTTCCCCGCCGCTGGGGTTAGGTGACCAGGTACACCTATACCTCCCTCCCTGGAGTAAACAGTAAATGGAAGGCCCAGGGCAGGGGTGGGTGAGGCTGAAACTGGGCGTTGAGAGCAGAATGAGTCACGTTCTTGCACCGCAGCTATCAGGGCCTAGAGGGGGCGTGGAGATGGGAAGGACAGAACTGATCTGGAATGGGGACAACTGGGTCCCACACGCCTCGCCCCCGGGACTCTTGAGCCAGCATTTGGAAACTGATCCTCCAGCCTCTTTGTTTCATTGAGGTAGGAGGCTGACCCCTAGAGATGTTCCATAGAGGGCAAATGGCTTATCTAGAGACACAGAAAACGGTCTCGGGTTTCCAAAACCATTCATGAGTTCAAATCCCAGAGCCAGACGATGTTCTCTGTCCTGCTGGGAAGAGGATTCCGGAGGGCCTGCAAGTACACTCCTTGCTAGGATGCAGCCAAACCACATGACTTCCTGGGTGGAGTAGATCAGCAGCTCCTCTGCCTCCCCGATGTCAGCTGAATGTCACCAAGCCCTAGAAGCCCCGCCCAGTGCTATGACATCACAGGGCTGGAGCCCTCGTGAAGGAGTCCACCCTGAGAGGGGGAGGGAAGACCCAATCCTGCCCCCTGGAGCTGCACAATCCAATCTGTAGTGTAGGTCTGCTGACTGTGGGGTGACCGGCCACTCCCTCTGCTGCCCATCCCCACTCCCCCGAGACTCAGAATCCCAGGAGTTCCTGCCCTGGGTGGCTGAGTGAGTCAGCTCTTCACTGGCATGAGTTGTGAAGAACCCAATTCCAGCTTTTGCTCACAGCGCATAGTATCGTGGTTAAGTGGTGGAATTCTGAGAATTCACAGTATCGGTCATTGAGGTTCTTCACCCTTCAGCTGTGATCTCTGGGCTGGGCCTGACCTCACCGAATGTCTTCTGTAAATCGGGACTGACAATGCCTACGCATGGATTGTTGTGTGGATGAAATGAAACATTGTTCCTCAGGCACAATGCCTGGCATGGGCTCAACGTGTGTGTGTGTGTGTGTGTGTGTGTGTGTGTGTGTGTGTGTGTGTGTGTGTACATGCGTGCTGCGAGTAGGGATTGGACCCAGGACATGCTAGGCTTGCATCCTGCTGCGGAGCTAACATCCTCAGGGCCTGGGCTCCATGTTTGTGAGAAAACACACAGACACAAGCGTATGCATAAGTACAGTTAAGTTTTTAAATGTGTTTAAAAGTTTATGTTATTTACATGAGTGTTTTGTCCGAATGCATGTATGTGCACTACGTGCATGCCTGGAGCCTACAGAAGACAGAACAAAGAAAGCCTCCCCTAGAACAGGGAGCTGTGAGCTGCCATGTGGGTGCTGGGAATCGAACCCAAGTCCTCTGGATGATCAGCTAGTGTGAGAATGTGGGTCCTGGGAATCGAACCCAAGTCCTCTGGATGATCAGCTAGTGTGAGAATGTGGGTCCTGGGAATCGAACCCAAGTCCTCTGGATGATCAGCTAGTGTTCTTGATTGCTGAGTCATCTCCCTACAGTTGACTTTTTTTTTTAGATCTCCAAAAAAATAACAATAATAAACCAAAGTCCTAGGCTTTGCGTTCACAGAAAGAATGGTACTATACCCTTCTTGGCCTTCCCTTCCTCAACCTGCTTTCCTAAAGCCAAAGGGAACATCCTCTGAACAGGTGGCTGCTGAGTGTCCCGCTGGTTCTTCTGAACTGTGGACTATTGGACCGGGATCTACAGAGGAGCGGTGTGAATGGAGAAACCAGCTTACCCTGTCTTCTTCCTGACTGGAACTCTCTGCTGTCCCCGACAGACATCTTTACCTGTGTGTGTCATGCCTACTTCTTCAGAGCCCAACACAGGCTTCAGCTCCCCTAGGAAACTCACCCTGATCAGCTCCTCTCAAGGAAGGGTGAAGCGTCCCTCCACAGGCTTTGGTAGGACCCCTCCCTCCGGACCCCACATCCTTCTCTCCATCTGTCAGTCTGTCCTTGCAGCCTACCTAACTCTTGTCATGAACTGTCTCTTGATTTAGACTGTGGACCAGTAACTACAGAGTGGAAGACACGGGAAGGACGGGGTACTCCAGGAGACAGTGTTTTGTACTTCTGTGCCTGCTGAGGGGCTCCCTGTGACCCAGGGCGTTCATTTCATACTCATGCTGTTGTCTTGTCACAATTGTTGGTGGCATCTCCTTTCGCTCTCCAAACCGTCTTCGTTTAAAGATTAAATTGAAACAGAGAGGGCTGGACAGGAATCACTGACTCTCCGAACCAGAACCGAAAGTTTCTTGGTTGATGTCTAGGTTTTCTCTTTGCCTTGGCTTTGTTGCTGAAATGTAGGCTGGAGTACTGTCGCCAAGTCTAAACTGTAACGGGGGGGGGGGGGGCAACAATAAAGACACCAGGGCAGGACAAAGCCCACCCTGAGGGTCTGGGGTCTAGCAGCCCAATTAACAAGCCAAAGGAACAAAAGACACTTGAGGGACAAAGAATTCAGTAGCCCAGCAAGTAGTGAGGAGGAAATTACCACAGAATGCAACTCTTTGTCTCCCCAAACACCACGGGACCTCAGAGAGGCCAGCCCAAGGGCAAAGCTCTGACCACACAGCCCCCAAGTGCACGGGGGTTTTAAAGGTGTGAGGGCCTGCTGGGTTAGTCTTTTGATTCCGGCTAGGTGTTGGAAGACCTGTCTCCAACAAATAAACAAAAAACAATAGGTGTGAAGAGGCAAGCTTCCTACTCCTTAAAATGGGAGGTTGTGACTTTTGCCACCAGGCCTACCAAGGAGATTCGTACACACAGGGGCTCTCCCAGCCCCCTACCCCCACCCCTCCACTCTGGCTGTGTTTCTCTCCCATGGAGAATGAAGGAGAGAAAAGCATGGGGATTGCTTTATGAATGGATGCTCATCAAAAAGTTTGGAAGAAATCTAGAGGAAGCATCTAGCCAGTGTCCCATTCAGCAGAGATTCGCTAAACCATGTAGGGTGCCAGTGGCCCTCAGGATACAGAAATGAAAAATCAGCCAGTGTTTCCGGAGAGGAAGCCAGCAAGCCAAAGGACGCTGGCAGCGACTGGCAGGGATGCTGAAACAGAAGTCTGCAGCGACACAGGAGCCAAGAAAGTGCCCAAAGCCAGTAAGGGCAGGGGGTGACAGATATGACCCCTGACCTTAGGCCAGGAGAGGAACGGTAGTGGGCAGTGGCAGCGAATAGAGGCAGACAGGGCAGGAGGTGGAGGAGCATCTCCCACACAGAGAGAAGCCGTGTGTTGGGAGAGATGGGTATGGTGTGCACAGCCTTGCACACAACACTTTGCTTTGCTGGAGATGAAATCCAGGGCCTTGTGCATGCTAGGCAAACACTCGGATATCTCCTAGTCCACATTAATTTTTCTTTGTTAAGTATTTTTCTTAAGTGACCAACCTCTCCGCTGACACAATAATCCCAGTTAGACCAAATCAGAGCAAATTAAAAAATACTCAGGTTTATTGGCTGCCAGCACTCCCTGGTGGCCTGGGGGAAACAAGGAAAGGAAAAGAGAAAAGAGGGATGCAGTTTAAATAGTCAGTGGGAGTGGTCTTGACCCTCCCTGGGGAGGGGTCACCGTTTGGTGGGCTTTCTCAGAGGTGGAGTTTGGATTGAGGCAAACTCCCAGGGGAGTGAGCTTATGCCAGGAGCTGGGTGAAGCCCCCAACTAAACATTCTTTCCTCTTCTCAAAGCCTTGCTGTTTCACTGACTGGCTTGGAACTCACCCTGTAGCCTAGGCTAGATTCAAACTCATGTAATTGTTCTGTCTTGGTCTCCTGTGCCCTAGATCACAGGCAGGCATGTACTACACACTCAGCTCCAGGATGGCTTCCTTTTCTTAAAAAAAAAAAAAAAATCAGTTTTGATGTGTATGGGTCATGTATGTCTGTACACCACATACATGAAGTGCCCTAGATAATCAGAAGAGGGTATCAGATCCCTTGTACTGTATTTATAGACAGTTGTAAGCCTTCATGTGGACGCTGGGAATTGACTCTTGGACCTCTAGAAAAGCAACCAGTGCTCTTAACCACTGAGCCATCTCCTCAAACTGGTCCAGTTGATTATTTGTCCTTCTTCTTCTTCCTCTTCCTCTTTTCCCTCCTCCTCCTTCCTCCTTCTCAACTTTTAAAATTTTGAGACAAGGTTTCTTTCTGTGGTCCTGGCTGTCTTGTAGACTCAAATTCAGAGTCTGCCTGACTTTACCTCCTAAATACTGGAATTAAAGGCGACATGCACCACAATGCCCAGCTCTCAGTATGCCTTCATAAGAAAAAGGCGTTCTCTATCAATTTTAGTATTAATGTCACATTTCTTCACAGAGTGAAGGCCACTGGGTTCTTTTTTTTTTTTTTTTTTTTTTTTTTGGTTTTTCGAGACAGGGTTTCTCTGTGGCTTTGGAGCCTGCCCTGAACTAGCTCTTGTAGACCAGGCTGGTCTCAAACTCACAGAGATCCGCCTGCCTCTGCCTCCCAAGTGCTGGGATTAAAGGCGTGCGCCACCACCGCCCGGCCACTGGGTTCTTTTTAAAGTGGACAAATTTTCTATTGAACACTCAAAGTATGATATAGTCAATAAGAAGAAAGAAAGAAAGAAAGAAAGAAAGAAAGAAAGAAAGAAAGAAAGAAAGGAAGGAAGGAAGGAAGGAAGGAAGAAAGGGTGTTCAGGCAGGTATGGTGGCACTAACTTTTAAACTCAGCACTCAGGAGGCAGAGGCAGGAGGATCCTTGAATTCTAGGCCAGCCTGGTCTACAGACCAAGTTCCAGGACAGCCAGGACTACGCAGGGAAATCTTGTCTCAAAAGAGGTGGGGGGTGGGGAGAAAAGAGAAAGGAAGAAAGGAAAAGAGAACTCGCCCAGGTTGGCACGGAAGGGTATACCTTAGTGATAGAGCACTTGTCTACCATATTTTAGACCCCGGCTTCAGTCCCTAATAATGCAGATTTTTTTTTTCCTCTCAAGACAGGGTCTCTCTGTGTAGCCCTGGCTGTCCTGGAACTCACTCTGTAAACCAGGCTGGCCTTGAACTCACAGATTCCATCTGACTCTGTCTCCTGAGTGCTCGGATTAAAGGCATGTGTCACCATGCTTGACTGAAAAAAATAAATAAATAATAAAATAAACACAGAGAAACCCTATCTCAAAAAACCCAAAATTAGTTAATTAACTAAAAATTTGGTGGCTATTGTTCATGTTACCAGTTAATATTTTGAAATTCTGCTTTGATGGAGGCCATAGTGGAAAGGTTTTGTACACTGAATGAAAGTGAGGGGAGAAAATGTGTTTGACGTTATTAAACACCAACAAACCATCTGGCATGTTGTTTCTAGTGAACATACAAGTTAGAAATGTGTGCCATTCCTAGCACACATCCAAGAAAAATGGCCTGTTCACGACAGGTTTCACATCAGTCGAAATGTCTACCAATGGTTAAATGTATAAGAATACAGTATAATGTATCTCATAGTGGAAGACTACTAGTCAAAAATAAACTAATTAATTAATTAATGCTATATGTATTAATGGGGAAACTATCAACTGATAGTTTCAACCAATCACATTTAGTTAAGGGTGTGGCCACCTGGAGCCCAGGTAGAAAACTCTCTCCACGGTGCCCGCCAGACCTATCGGATTTCGGAACTCCCATTCTTAAAGTGTAAGTTTCCCCTCTTTAACCATTAAAGTATTCCTGTTACTCTTGAGTTAGCCTAGTTACTTATGGTAACGACCTAATTCAGCAACAATGTATTACATTAGAGAGGGCTCCATCACCCTCATGATAATGTAAAAATTAAAGGCACAAGCAATGGGTGGACCTCAAGGCAACCAGACACGAAACAGTTCATACTGCAAAATTCTACTTATATAAAAAGCTAAACAATAGTATTGGAACGAATCCTCATCTAGGGATAAGAGGAGATGCAAGCTTACCCCAAAGCAGCTCTGGGGAATCTGAGAGCTGGACATGCTTCAGCCTTGACGGTTGGCAGATGACCCAGGGGCAAAGACTTGGCGTGTACGCATGGTGACAGACCCACCCTAAAGTAATGGACTCTGTGAAGTTGTCCTCTGACCTCCATGCATGTTGTGGTATGAGCACACACACACACACACACACACACACACACACAAAGTCATTTTCTCTAAGATTATTTTATTTTTAACTGTGTTTCTGTGTGTGTTTGTGTGTCCTCTGAGGCTAGGAGAGGGTGTCAGATCCCCTGGCGTTCGAGTTTCAGGTGCTTGGGAGCCACCCAGTGTGCTGGGAACAGAACTGGGGTCCTCTGTGAAAGCACCAACCATTCCTTTCTTTCGTCTTTTCCTTTTTCTTTGTTTTGTTTTTATTTTTGTTTATCAAGACAGGGTTTTTCTGTGTAGCCCTGACTGTCCTGGCACTCTGTAGACCAGGTTGGCCTCAAACCCACAGGGATCTGCCTGCCCCGCCTCCCAAGAGCTGGGATTAAGGGTGTGTGCCACCACTGCCCAGCCCGAACCAAGCACTTTCAACTGCTGAGCCATCTCTCCAGCACAAATACCATTTAATTTTTTTTGAAAATTTTTTATTCATTTTTATAAGAACAGTTGGTTTTGTTTGCTTGTTTGTTTCCTATATATGTCTTTGTACCATACGAATGCAGCGCCCATGGGTTCAATTCTCAGTACCTACATTTCAATGGCTCTCAACTGTCTGTGATGCCCTTTTCTGACCTCTGCAGACACCAGGCACACACATGATACACAGACATACATTCAGGCAAAACATGCATACACATTACATTCAAAAAAGGAAAGAAATGCCCTAGACTTGATTGTGTGCCGAGCAGAGGATTAGTGGTACTTCTGCCGCTGATCTGGAACTCACTGTGTAGATTAGACTGGCCTTGAACTCAGAGAGATTGCCTGCCTCTGCTTCTCCTACTGCTTGGATTAAAAGGGAGCACCACCACACCCAGGCTAGTAATTCATTTAGTGTAGAAGTGTGTGGCACAGGTGTGGAGGACACAGGACAATTTCTAGGAGTTAGTACCCTGCTTCCATCATGTGGGTTCTGTGGACTGATCTCAGATGGTCAGACTAGTCAGCAAGCCCCTTCAGCCACTGAGCCATCTCATCAGCCCATGGCTTAAAAAAGAAAATTAGTATGCGTATGCGTACGCATGCGTGCAAACACACACACACTTCCTCCTCTCTCTGTGTGACACTGCTTCCATGGTGGTCAGGGGGCAAATCAGAGTTTCAGCTTCCACTTTATCTGAGCCAGGGTCTCTCCTTCACTGCATGCAAACCAGGCTAGCTAGCAAGAAAGCTAGGGATTCCCCTTGCTCAGCTTGCTTCGGGGGAGTAGAGCCTGCAGGAGCCCATGCGACCGTATCTGGCTTTGTGTGACTTTAGGAAGATCTTTGCCCCTGAAGACATTTTGGTGGAGAAAATAGAAAGGTTTGAGAAGTTAGCTTAGCACTGGCAGATGACTGTATTGAGAGGATGCTCAGGCCACCAAGGCCTGGAGCAATGGCTCCTCTGTTAAGGGCACTGCCGCTCTTCCAGACGACCCAGGTTCAAGTCTCTGCATGCACACTGTCAGTAACTTCAGTTCCAGGTGGGCACCGAACAAAACACCCATACCATACACATAAGTAAAATTAAAATAATTTTAAACAGAAGACAAAGAAGGTGGAAGAGCAATCCAAGAAGATTCTCGAAATCAACCTTGGTCTCCACACATACATGAGTATACATGCATGCACACATATGTCACATATATGTATGAACATGCACATACACAGAAATACACAAAAAGAAGGAAAAGAAAGAAAAAAGGGAGAACCTTTATCTATAAAACCTCAGCATTTCAGCCTTTGGGAGACTAAGCAGTATGACCCTCAGTTCAAGGTTACCTTTGGCTACGTAGCAAGATCAGGCTGGCTTATGCTGGTCTGAGCTTGAGAGACCCTGCCTCAAAAACATTGAAAACCAAGCTAAAACTTCCGAAAGAACAACAAAAGAAGTGTAGCTGCGATTTCAGACAAAAGTTAAAATAAGTGGACTTATCTGGCTATACGACCCAAGGTAGGATTTCCGTAAACAGCGGCTGTTGTTACTGTTATTGTAATTAGATCCCCGAGGGATGGGCAGAGGTTTGGATGAAGAGATAATAAAGTCAGGACTTAGATTGAAAAACCTCAAGTTACAACCCAAGTCCTCCAGCTCTCCTTCACCCTCCTCCTAGCCTCGTGGTGAAGCTTACTCCTGCTTACAGCAACCTGAATCTTCACCGTCCCTCAAGTTAGGGCCCAGAAAAAGGGGCTTCTGTGCCAAGACAGGAGGCAAAGACTGCTGGAACCCACTGCCCAGGCGAGCTCTAAGGTTTTGGCCCACGAAGCTCACTGACTATAGCCAGGTAAACTCTTGGCTGTCAGACTGACTACCGACGGGCAGCAGCAGCTGAACAGGAAGCCCTGCACTGGCCATCTTCACTGCCCAAAGGAAAGCCCTGGTCTGTGTCTTGTGTCTGGTTCCTGCCCATCTCTCCTGCCCCCCCCCCCCCATTGCTGCTCCTTTCTCTCCGCCAGAAAAGCATAGACTCTGAATTCTGCACCTGTCCTGCCTCTCTGTCCTTTGCTGATTGCCTCACAGCACCTTCTACCATTCAGATCGCACTCCGAAAAGAACAGGGGCTATGACGACCTTCAAAGTGTGATACTGGGCTGGGTTTGGAGCTACACACCTGTAATCAAAACACTGGAAGACCACAAGTTCAAGGCCAGCTGGGCAAACAATAAATACATTTTTTTCAGTGTTCTGGGGTGTAGCTCAATTGGTACAGTGCTTGCCTGGCATGCAGAAGCTCTGGCTTCCAGCACCAGCATGACGTAAAACTGGGCATGGTGGTTCAGGCCTATAATGCCAACACTGTAATTCTAGTAGTGGGGAGGTATAGGCAGGAGGATCAGGAGTTCAAGGCCAGTTTGGGATAAGTGAGACAATAGTAAAACTTTTCTTTTTTTTTTTTAATATTAAGGCCTGATGCAGTGGTATATGTCTTTAATACCTTCACTCCAGAGGCAGAAGCAATTGGAACTCTTAAGAGTTCAAGCCAGATTGGTCTACACAGTGAGTTCCAGACTAGCCACGGCTATGTGGGGGACTTTGTCTCAAAATAATAAGTATATGCACTCATGCATATACACATTACATTTGTGTATATGCACACATGCACGTACACAAGTTCTCTAGCACAGACATCACACACACACACACACACACACACACACACACACACACACACACTCATACCCCATCTTGCCTATCTTTCTGAATTGAATGCCCTTTTCCTTCTTCCCAGTGGTGGCTTCTACCTCGTCCTTCAAGTCAGGAATAACTGAGTTGTCCTCTTGTGCCCACAGGAATGAGATGCCTACTGAGCCCAAGAGGATGCTGCCCAGTGGTACAACAGTTAGCTTTGCCTTTGAGTTCCTTCTTAGTCAGCCTGGTTGTGGGCAACCACCACACCTGTTTCTTTATCTGGAATGATTTGTTGTGGTGGTTAATTAACACTTATCTAGATTTCAGGCCCCTGGGGGTACACCCTAAAGACCTAAGAGGACAGTTATCTTCTCAAATTCTTCTCTCTCCTTGCCTTTGTCTGGGTGTTCAGTCTGAGAAAAAGAGACCAATCATTCAGTCTTGATGTCCCTCAGCCCGGGCCTTCACCTGCTGGACCCAGGTACCAACCCCTTCTGCAGCAACCTTATCTCTCAAGCCCTTCTGCAGGCCAGGAGAGCAAGCAGCCTGCTGAAGCTGGCCTGAACACGACAGGACTGGGAACATCTCCAACCCCCAGCAGGGCCAGTGTCAGTTTCAGGCCCTTCTGGGGCAGGAGGAGGCCAAGGGTGGGGCTGCCAAAGTCAACAAAGCTGTTTCCATGGGCAAGGACCTGTTTGGCACCCACAATCCTGTTTGCCAGGCCAGGAGCCTGGGTCTCGGCTTCTTCTGGGGTCAACTGAAGGTCCTCTCCCTCTAGTTCCCTAACTCCAAGCCTCTGAGTCTCTATCATGAGGTCTGCTTCCTGTTCTACAAACCCACAGACCTGTGACGACACCCCAGTGTGAGCCCCAACTGCCCCTAGAGGTTCTCAACCTTCATTGATGCTGCAACTCTTTAATACAATTGTGGTGACTCCCAACCATAAAATTATATTTGTTGCTACTTTATAGCTGTAATTTTGCTACTGTTATGAATCGGAACGTAAATATGCATGTTTTCTGGTGTCTTAAGGGACCCCTGTGAAGGGTTTGCAACCCACATGTTGAGAAGCATTGTTGTAGAACACTCCTACCCTCTGGTGTTAGACTCCGACTTCCAGTGGGCTGCAGGCCTGACCCACAATCAGGGCTATTTGCATGACTTATTTTACGTGGTTTTAATTTTTTTAAGATTTGCTTATTTTATGTGCATGAGTGTTTTGACTGCACGTATGTAGGTATACCTTGTGTTTCCCTATGGATAGTTGTAAGCCTCCACCACGTGGGTGCTGGGAACTGACCAGATCCTAGGCAAGATCAGCAAGTGCTCCTAACTGCCGAGCCATCTCAGCAGCCACCATTTACATGATTTTATTTCAATCTCCTACAGTAGCATGGCCATAGTATTTGTTTCTCCTGATGAACTAAGAGACTATATTTTATCTAAGGAATTCTCCAAAGGCCATAGCCAGTAGAGGCACCCACAAGCCACTGCCTGGTTTCCCAGCAGTTACTTTTTAAATCCTCCCTCCCCCCCCCAAGACAAGGTCTCACTATGTAGCTCCAGCTGTCTCTGGAACTCATTATATAGACCGGGCTGGCCTTGAATTCACAGAGATCTCCCTGCCTCTGCCTCCCAAATGCTGGGATTAAACACATGTGCCACTAGGCCCAATCAATTTTTCCTAGCAATTATTGAACCCGTGGTGGTTTAGTCTGACTGTTATTTGGTGATTCATACCTGACCTCCTTCTTCAAACCAGTGAAAGGCCCATGTATTCATGATTTATTTATTTTGTGTGTGAGAAACCAGGGCTTCATGTATGTTAGGCAAGCGCTCGACCCCTGAGCCCCAGCCCTTATTTAGTCTTCATTATTTTTTATTAAAACTATTTATTTAAACCGGGTGGTGGTGGCGCACAGCTTTAATCCCAGCACTCTGCAAGAATAACAAATGCTCTTGACCACTGAGCCATCTCTCCAGCCCCTATTTATTCATTTCTGAGAGCCCTTCTGTCCTAGCCCTGCTTCAAACTCACTATGGAGCTGAGCATGGATTTGAACTGCTACTCCTACCTTCACCTCCCAAGAGTGGGGATCCCTGGGCTCTGCCACTGTTTAGTTCTAGTCCTGCTGAGGTCTGGAACCCAGGGCTTCGTGCATTTTCTCTACCAACAGAGGTTCATTCCCCAGTCCTGGTGCTACGCTCATTTATTCTGTTAATTAATTTATTATTTACTTAAACTTAGAAGCAAGGACTCACTATATAGCTCAGTCTCCCAGTGCTGAGATGACAAGTGTCACCAAGTCTGTCTAAAAAGATGAAAACAAAAGCAACAACCAACCAATCAAATACCTTCAACCTAAACTCCCACTTCTCAATGCCCTCTCCCTCCAAGGTGAGTACTAACTTGAGCTAGGAATTATCGCTAGGTTGGTAAGAAATGTATGTGGAGCTGACATTCAAGTGTTTATCTCCTTAAATAAGCCGCTCTGGTTTCTGCAGGGGCAGCTTTGGTAAGCTCCCAAGCCTGGCCTTGGTTCTCCTCAATTCCTAAGGGTCAGACAAGACTCCCCAGCTTACAACTGCCTCTGTGTGGGAAGGAGCCTCAGGTCAATCCCAGACCTCCTGGCCAATGCATGCAGAAGCGAGGCAAGAAAGAAGGGGTTGATTTAACTAACAAATGCACAAGGGGGTGTAGCAAGCATGGGCACAAGTGCCATCAATCCACGTGCCTCTTCCTAACTCAGGAAGGACGGCAAAGCTCTAGCCCCTGCAACAGACTGATTTGCTTGGCAAAGTCTGAGGGTGTTATGTGGTTATGACCCAGGGAAGCTTTCCGCAGCTGCAGATGGGTGCCATCTGCAAGACAGCGCCAAGGTCCATACCCTCACAGCTGTGCTTACCTCCCCACCATTCCTCCTTCTTCATTAGCTTCCAAATTCTCTCCCTACTCGGATGCCCGTTTGCTCAGGTGTTGAAACCCGGCAGAGGAGCCAGCTCTTCCCCAAACATAGGGGAGGGGGACGGGGTGAGGGGCAACATCAGCCCTTACAGGGATAAAGACTAGGGGTATGTTGAGCTCAAGGCTAGGGCAGTTCAGCAGGAGCCCCCCTCCTCTGAGCCTGGGCGTGCCCTTTGGGCGGAGCATAAGACGTCACTAATGGCCTTTGCCCATCTCCCCCACGCTTGGCGGGAGCCATGGTACTGCCTCGCCCCAGCACTGCCTAGCCTCATCACCCCCCCCTTCTTGCCCTGGGTGGGGTTGTCCTACCTCCCCCAGGAGGCTCCTGGGGCGCGGGTCCCAGGTCTGTACAAAGACTTCTTTGTCTGGGCTGGAAACAATTGTTCTCCCCTTTATGGAAACATGGGCTGGGCCTTATAATCAAGCTTTCAGAGGCTGGCTCAAAGGGCACTGAAGCTTGGAGTGCTGAGATTACGGAGCTGTCCTCCGAGTCGCTGACAACCTGTCATCGGGCCCCTAATCCTTGCACCCTTTCTGCGTGGGCTGGGTCTGTGTGAGCCTTGGGGTGCGCAGGAAGCTGGGGGAGACGGCTCTCTCCCCCTCCTGGCACTCAGGGTTCAGGTTACAGCCTTTGCCAGCAGGGCACTGGGTGTGAACGTGCAGAGAGGCACTACCTGGTGAGAAAGGGTGGTGACTGATTTGGCCCAGAGCCACCTGAATCTCCCATATCCTCAGTCAAAGTGGGTGGAGGTGGGGGCACGAGCCCTCCGATTCAGAGGCTTTTTTCTCCCCCTCTCTGTCTGGGTATGGCTTCCTTCTCGGCTCAGACAGAGGGGCCGGGTCCCCTTGCCCACAGCTTTCTACCACTCTGCCTGTGGCACCCTCAACCTCTTCCACCTCTCCTCCACCTGCCTTAAGGTCCTCCTCATCACTCCTTGCACCTCTTGTTTTGGAACAAGTGGTAGCCCTTCACCGTATGGGCCTTCCCTTCTCCATCCCACAAGCAGACTTCCTGGATCCCCAGGGTTCCAGACCCGAAAACTGATGGCTTGCAGGCTCTAGACACAAATTTCTTTGTCTCTACTGACCTAGTCCACAAGCCTGTTTTAAAACTCATGGGAAGCAAGACCTGGGGCAGGTGAGATAGCTTAGTGATTTTTGGGTTTTTTGTTTTTGTTTTATTTTTTTTTTTGGTTTTTCGAGACAGGGTTTCTCTGTGGTTTTGGAGCCTGTCCTGGAACTAGCTCTTGTAGACCAG
>NC_022013.1:25761052-25781279 GCF_000317375.1 Microtus ochrogaster
GCTGGTCTCGAACTCACAGAGATCCGCCTGCCTCTGCCTCCTGAGTGCTGGGATTAAAGGCGTGCGCCACCACCGCCCGGCCACCTTTTTTTTTTTTTTCAATTGATTGATTTTTTTTTGAGACAAGGTAGCCCTGGCTGGCCTTGAACTCACAGAGATCCACCTGCCTCTGCCTCCCAAGTGCCGAGATTGAAGGCTTGCGCCAGCACCGCCCAGCTTTTGCTCAGAGCCACCTTTAACCCTAGCTCCCTGTGCTACCTCTGGCCTCTCATGTGCACATACCCGCACACAGATATGCACACATAGGCACATAGTTAAAAATAGTACAAGCCAGAGTGGGGGGTGGTTTAAACCTTTAATCCCAGCCCTTGAGAGGCAGAGGCAGGCTGGATCTCTGAGTTCAGAGACTAGGCTGGTCTAAAGAAGAGGTCAGCGAGGGCTACACAGAGAAACCTTGTCTTGAAAAACCAAACCAAAAGAAAACAAAATCAAACTAAAAAAGAGCCACCATGTGAGCCAGCAGAGTCACTTCAGCCGGGTGTGATTGCATGCCTTTAGTCCCAGCACTCGGGAAGCAGAGGCAGGTGGATCTCTGTGAGTTCGAGGCCAGCCTGGTCTACAGAGTGAGAGTGAGTTCTAGGACAGCCAGGGCTACACAGAGAAACCCTGTCTCAAAGAAAACCAAAAAACAAAAAGAATCAATCAATAAAATAAACCTTGGAAAAATCCCAAGTCCTAAGTTACTCATTTTTCTCAAGGCTGATGACACAGTCAGAGCCAATTAAAAAAAAAAAAAGAGGCCTTAGGCTCCTCTTAGGAAACAATTCAGAGACCTCCTGCTTCTCTAATGGCATGCAAACTGTTTTATACCTAATTGTCGTTCTAGGTGGGGGACCCCCCAGATTTTGTTCGGTAATTCTTTTTTTTTTTTTAATTTTATTAATTATATATACAACATTCTGCCTCCCTGTATGCCTGCAGGCCAGAAGAGGGCTCCAGATCTCATTACAGATGGTTGTGAGCCACCATGTGGTTGCTGGGAATTGAACTCAGGTCCTCTGGAAGAACAGTCAGTGCTCTTAACCGCTGAGCCATCTCTCCAGCCCCCTAGGTATTTCTTTTCTTTTCTTTTTTTTTTTTTAAGATTTATTTATTTATTATGTATATAGTGTTCTGTGTGCATGCATGCCTACGGGCCAGAAGAGGGCACCAAGTCTCATTAAAGATGGTTGTGAGCCACCATGTGGTTGCTGGGAATTGAACTCAGGACCTTTGGAAGAGCAGTAAGGGTCTCTCATCCTCTAAGCCATCTCTATAAATCACTAACCTCGCCCACTCCACTTGGTTTTACTGATGGGGAAATTGAGGTTTACAGTGGAGAACTCACTTAGCAAGTTTAATGGCACAACTGAGGCCAGAGGTTAACTACTGCCCATGAATTTGGACCCCTTCCCCAGCTTGCCTCCCAGCCAGAGGCCACCCACAAGGGTTCATGACTTCCAAAAGGATCTGGATTAATTCAGCTCCTTTCCTGAGGAAGCTTAGAGTCAAGCAGAGACTAAAGAAGGCCTGACAGAAAGGGACATGAATAAATGCAGGGACCCAAGTACCGGCAGGTAACATCAAAGACCTGACTGCTACAGCCCTCTAGAAAGCCCTGGGAGGAGTCAGGCCGCCAGCGCCTCTCTGCCCCCTTCCTTCAGTCGGGCTGTGGTCAAGTGAGGGTCAAACCAGTGGATGGTATGTGTGCACAGGAGACTGCCTGAACTAAAGCCTCAGAGTCTTGCCCCCAAGGACTTTAGTATGCTGGGCCGTAGGAGTGTCCTGTTATCAGCTCAGTTCTCTTTTTCTCAACCCCACTTCTTTCCCGTTTTGCCCAAAGTGTGCACGGGAATGTCCTGTTGAGAGATCAAGATAGAAGCTTCTGCACACCTTCCTCACACTGCAGTCAAAGTTGCAGCCGTCCAGGTCTCCTCACCGGCAACGGAAAGTCCAGTGTTGCAAAGGCTGCACCCTCCCCGCTCTGCAGAGGCCATGCCCCAACATTCTGCACTGTTCCTGCTGTGTGCTGTGTCCCCTTACTGCTCCTCACACATGCCCCCTACTCAACTGGGATGCCTCGTTCCCAAGATCCCTCCCATGGCAGAGTCCTTCGGCAGTGAACCTACACGACAGCCACACACAGCTACACGACAGCCACACGCAGCTTACACGACAGCCACACGCAGCTACACAGCAGCTACACGCAACACTGCTCTCCTCCAGTCCCTTCTGCATTGTAGCAGCGGCACAGGTCAGGCTTTCTGTGTACTGGTTAATTAGATTTGAATCACCAGTCTCTGCAGATAGAGTGTTAGCTTTCCAAAGACGGGATATCTATCTTTCCTTTGCTGCTCTCCTGACAGCATATAAAGCGGCACACAGTAGGACTCAGGATATATGCCAATAACTATATTTGAAAGGCTATAGAAAAATGAAAAATAAAAATAAAAAATTTAAAATTAAAAAATAGTTTTTGAATAAATTTATTATGTTCATGAACAAAGTCCCAGGCCTCGGACATGCTAGGCAAATGTATCAAAGAGCTACATCTCCAGCCCAGGAAAGGGATATTAAAAAAATAACTAACAAAAAGCACGTGACCCCAGTTTCCCTACACGGCAAACTGGTAGCAGGTGGGTGTGTCAGATTTCATTGATCTCTGGAGTCAGGCAGCCACAGGTGCAGCAAGGTCAAGTATGGAGGAGGCATACTTGCTAAGAGACCCCACTAAAGTCCTTTCAGGATCCAGAATCCTGCATGATGAGAAGTTAAAGTTCCAGCAGCCCCTGAGGCCATGAAACGGAGGCCCTAGGCAGCCCTGAGTTCATCCTTCATCCCCAGATCTGCTCAACGTCCCAACCCGATTCTTCCCAGTTCTGCTACTGTAACTGTAAAGTTTATAAACACTAACAGCTGGCCAGCTGTGCAGCACAGGTTTGTAATTGCAGCTGAAGGCAGACACAGTCAGATAATGCCTTAAAAACAAACAATGAACAGCAACATGGCTTGATGGGTACCACCGAGTCCGCGGACCTGAGTGTGTCCCAGGATCTACCTGGTGGAAGGTGAGAACCTAATCTTTTGAAAGTTGCCCTCTGACTTGTGTGCGAGCACACACACACACACACACACACACACACACACACACACACACACACAGAGCAAAAACAGACTAGTGAATCCAGAGCCAGTCTGAGTTACACAGACTTGTCCCAAAATAACAACAACAACAAAAACCCAATATCCCTTGAGCAGCACTGCAGGCCAGAGGCTGTTCCAAGCCTTCAACTGTCCCCATGGAAAAGGTTCAGGGATCCAGGCTCTGTGTGTTCCCCTGAAGTTTCTATCTGCTCGTTTGTGCCTGTCGCCATAGAAGGTCCCTCCCATGTCATCTGGGTCCCCAGCAAACTGTGACCTCCGCATAGTGGTCTCTGACCATATCTAGAGCAGACTTCTGACAACACTAATTTCCCACCTAGCCTTGGCATCCCTTGTGGGTTCTCCGCTTTGGATGCGGGACTCTTTGTTTAGAATGAGCCCCGCAGGATCTTCCATGTTGAAGCAGGACCAGGACACAGAAGGCATTTGATAGACTGGTGGAGTAGACACCTATTCTGTAGCTGTGGGCAGAGAACACAGAGCGGTGAAACATCTGGCCTAGGATCTAAGGGTATGTGGTGGAGCCTGTGTTCATCTTTCCGAACTTGTGCTTGTAGCTGGTCACACCTGTCCTTGATCTGCTTCCACCTGGTGCCAAAGTGAGAACTTCAAATTAGAAACTTTCTTAGGATGGCCTTCCTATGGGCTTCCTTTTTTGCAATTATATATTTTTCATTTTTCAAGACAGGGTTTCTCTGTGTAGTCCTGGCTGTCCTGGAACTATCTCTGTAGATTAGGCTGGCTTTAAACTCACAGAGATCTGCCTGCCTCCCCAAGTCCTGGGATTAGAGGCGTGTGCAAAACAGGGTCTCTCTGTGTAGCATTGGAGCCTGTTCTGTAACTCATTCTGTAGACCAGGCTGGCCTCGGACTCACAGAGATCCTCCTGCCTCTGCCTTCTGAGGGCTGGGACTAAAGGTATGTACCACCACCACCCTTTATTATTTTTAATTTTTTTTTAATTATTTCTAATTGTGTGTGTGTGTGTGTGTGTGCGCGCGCGCTTGTGCATGTGCGTGTGTGTGTGCATGTCTGCATGTGATTATATGCATGAGAATGTAGATGCCCAAGAAGGCTTTGGATCCCTTGGAGCTGGAGTTACAGATGTCTGTGGGCTGCCTGATGTGGGTGCAGACACTGAACTCAGGTTCTCTAGAAGAGCAGTAAATACTCTTATCTTCCAAGTCATCTCTTTAACCCCCTCCCTCCATTTAAACAAACAAACAAAAATGGTGCTGGGATTACACCTACGGCCACCACCACCGAAGTACAAGCCAAGCCAGGCCATCTCTGAACAGATCCAGGCCCCTGCTGCCTCCTCCATCCGACCTCTGTCCACCTTCACTTCCTACCAGTCTCACCTTCTTCCCTGCTCTTGATCAGACAACCCCCAGTTCCTATCCCAGAAAGGCTGTGCCTGGGTTCCTTCTTCCCCACCAAATCTCTTTGGAAAGGTCATTCTGACTCCCAGACGGCAGCCCAGCCTTCTCTGTCTAATTACCTCCACTGCACCCCCTGGCATTTCCTCCTTGGCCTTCACCACCCACTAGGGTTAGTGGTTTATTGTTTTTCCCCAGCCATCCAGATCATGAGCCTTGTGAGAACAGACACGGTGCTGGTGCTGCTGACTGCCCTGAGTCTTTCTGGAATCCAGAACTCTGTCTGGCACGGAGTGCGCGTTGAATGTGCGCCGAAGATATTTGTTAGCGTGTGACTCCAGAGAGCATGCCTTTGGAAGGGAAGGAGGCTGCTGAGGTCGGAAGGCCGCTGATGGACTCCCATCAGCCAAAGCAGAGCTTGCTGGACCCAGACATCCACTAACAATGAGCCATTGCCTGACCATCAGAGGACCAGTGCCACGAGCCTCCTCACGGTGCTGGGGGATCTGATTTGGGAGTTAAGAGCTGTGTTAGAATTGGCAAAAGGCACGCAGGCAAGGCTGGCCAGTTTAACCCATGCTTTTCACCACCTTAATCGACTTGTTCTGAAGCTGTTATCACCCTGGACTTCAAACAGCTGCCTCTTATCAGTGGCGCAGCCCAGCCCAGGCCGTTATCGGGTTCTAGAATAACAGCTTCCCAGGCTGCCAAGAGCCCAGTGCCAAATCTCCTGCCGGGCATAGGAAAGGCCTCCTGGGCCCTCATCACAGGAGGAGCCTGAGACAAGCTGAATGTCCACGAAGCCACCTTTGCTAGAATCGGGGCTGAAAAGTGCAGCCCACAAAGTTCCCGGAGTCCTGCTGGTTGCATTAAGATGTTAAGGGTGGTGGTGGCACAGGCCTTTAATCCCAGCCCTTGGGAGGCAGAGGCTGGCAGATCTCAGTGAGTTCAAGGCCAGCCTGATCTACAGAGTGAGTTGTCCTGTCTCAGAAAAAAAAAAATCTTAAGGGACAGGTGCCAGGCCTCTTCTTGGCACCTGAGCCATTAGTTATCCTTTTGGTTTTGTTTTGTTTTAATTTTTAGGCAGGGTCTTATGCTGTAGTGCAGCAGCTTGGAACTCATATCCCTCCTGCCTCAGCTTCCTGAGAGCTGGGATTACAGGTGTATACCATCACGCCTGGCACTGGGTTTGGTCTCACAGGGTGCTCCCAAGCCTATTTCATGTTAGGCTCCCTCTGAGAACATTCCAGATGGCAGAGCCCTTCAGTGGAGGACACCTGGCCAGGGAGAAGAATGCCAATATGATTTTCTCAGTGTCCTGAGAAAGCACCTTCCCCTGCTCAGGCCAAGATGGCAGGACTTTGAGGCAGATGGGCAAGGAGAATGGGTCTCTCTGCAGGACAGACTGGGTAAGGGAAACCTTTATCATTCCCAGCAGGACCCAGACTCCCACAGGTTCAAAGTTCAGAGTGGGGTGTGGTGGTACACACCTGTAATTCCAGCACTTGAGAAACTGCGCCAGGCATGAGGATCTGGAATTCCAGGCTGGACTGGACAATCTATAGCCAATTCTGTCCCAAAACACTAAACAAATCTAGGGGACCATTGACTGATATCCACCTGCCCTCAGGCGGTGCATTGTTAATCCTGGCCCTTTGAGATTGGAAAACCAAGGCTACGCCCAGGATGGGAGCCTGAGAGAGGTCAGAGCGGGCACGTGACGTGCCCCAAAGGACTCTGCACCACCTTATTCTGATTCTCCCCGTTAGCTATCGGAATATGTGTATGCTTGGGAAATATTCCTAAGGATTATTTATTTACTTACTTATTTCATTGATTACTTTTTAAATGTTATTTATCTTAATTTTTAACTTTAATTCTTTTGAGACAGGGCTTTTCTGTGTAGCCCTGCCTGTCCTGGAACTCTCAGTAGACTTGGCTAGCCTCAGACTCAGAGATCTGCTCGCCTCTGCCTCCAAAGTGTTGGGATTAAAAGCTTGTGTTACCACCCTCAGTTTTGATTTTATTTTATGTCATGGTGTTTTTGTTTTGGTTTGTTTTTGGTTTTTTTGAGACAGTTTCATTACGTAGCATGGGTTGGTCTAAACTCATCACGTAGACCAGGCCGGCCATAACTGCACAGAGATCCTTTTGCCTCTGTCTCTTGAGTGCTGAGATTAAAAGCTTGTGTGACCACCCTCAGTTAACTTATTTACTGAGAGAAGTTCTTACTATGTTGCCCGGGCTAGCCCGGAATTAGTAGACTCAAGTGATCCACAGTGGCAGACACATGGAAGCTTCGGTTCGAACCTCATCACTGAAACAAAACAAAATGTGACCAGCTATTCTCCTTCTCCCCGCTGCACCTTGGAGCTGCCAGCATGCCTGTGAGGAAAGGGAGTATGTGAAGGGCTGAAGAGATGGTTCAGCAGTTAAGAGTACTTGCTGCTCTTCAGAGGACCTGGGTTCATTCCTGGAATCCACATATCGCTTCCAACCATCTGTAGCTCTGGTTCCAGGGTATCTGAGGGTCTCTGATCTTCTTGGGCACCAGGCATGTGTGCACATACATACATGTAGGCAAAACATTCATACACATAAAATAAATAAATCTTTAAAAAAGAAAAAAAAGAAAAAAAGGAGAAGCACGTGGTGCCCACACTTGTCACTGTCACACTTGTCACTGAGAAGGTGGATGTGGACGAGCAGAGAGAAAGAGAAAAGGTAAAGATGGAAGACGGGCCAACAGGCTAAAGCATGGGCAAGCTCTGGATGGTGGATGGTCTGCAGAGATGAACTAAAGAGCTCACCCCTGAGCGTGGGCAGAAAGTCCAGGGTGAGCAGTACTGGGTTTGCAGATTGGTAAAACACTCCACCTGCTGTGAGTAAGGGGATGCCCGGAGCCAGGGCGCACAGACCTGGAGCAAGAGACAGTGTGGTGCACAGACATGTGTGTCCAGCACTCAGGAGACAGAGGCAGGGAGTCGCCAAGTGCTTAAGGCCAACCTGGTCTACAGAGAGAGTTTTAGGTCTGCCAGTGATAAATGCCAAGACTCTACAAAGCAAAAAAGGGAGCAGCTCATGGTGGCGCACCTTTAATTCTATCACTTGGGAGGCAAAGGGGGGTGGATCTCTGAGTTGGAGGCCAGCCTGGTCTACAAGAGCTAGTTCCAGGACAGGCTTTAAAGCTACAGAAAAACCCTGTCTCAAAAAACAAAAGGAAACAAACAAAACAAACAAACACAAAAAGCAAAACCAAGAAAGCGAGAGGAAGAGGGGATTATCATACTATCGTCCTTAGGTTTATGGCGGCTTTGTTCACGCTGAGTGTGTGTAGATTTTCTTTCTGGTCTTATATAACAACCATTTGTACAGCATTTACATTGTATTAAGTATTACACGTAATCTACAGATTGTTTAAAGTGTCTGGGAAGGGGGGCTGGAGAGATGGCTCAGTGGTTAAGAGCATTGCCTGCTCTTCCAAAGGTCATGAGTTCAATTCCCGACAACCACATGGTGGCTCACAACCATCTGTAACGAGGTCTGCTGTCCTCTTCTGGTCTGCAAACACACACAGATTGAATATTGTATACATAATAAATAAATATTTTTTTAAAAAAGTGTCTGGAAAGATGTGTGTATGTACACACAAACATTGCACCACTTTATCTGAAATATGGGTATCTAGATTTTGGTGTCTGCAGGAGTGCTGGAGCCAATCCTGGTTGGTTGTTTATGAGACAGAATCTCATTATATAGCCCTGGCTGAACTTGAGCTTGCTATGTAGACCAGGCTGGCCTTGAACTCACAGAGATCTGCCTCCCAGTAACTGGAATTAAATGTACACACCACTATACCTGACTGATTTTTTTGTTTTTAAAGATTTATTTATTTAGTACGTGTGAGTGTTCACTTGTATGCCCGTATGTACACGACATGTGTGCCTGGTGCCCTCGGAGACCAGAAGAGGACATTATCCTCTGGAACACCAGAGTCACAGGCAGCTGTGAGCCATCATGTGAGTGCTGGGGTTCGAACTTGTGTCCTTTACAAGAGCAGCCAGTATTCTTAACTGCTGTGCCACCTACACCCACAGTTTGTATGTGTGGGTGGGTGGGGGGGGGAGAGTGTTTGTTATTTAGTTTTGTTTCATTTTTGAGACACAGTCTCACACCATAACCTAGGCTAGCCTGGAACTCACTTTGTAGCCTAGGTTTACCTCCATATACTGGAAATCCTCCTGCCTCAGATTTCCCAGGGTTGGGATTAGAGGCATAAACCACCATGACTGGCTTGAAGCCAATCTTTTCCAAATGTCAAGAGACCCCCGAACTCAATAAGTATACTGAATGAGTGGATGGATACTGCACCCTCTGAAACCTTCAGCGATCTTGGTGTGAGCCCAGGGCCTCGGGAGTGCTAACCCAGTGCTCTATCACGCGGTCCTGCCCCACCTACCGCTGCCATAACCAGAGCGCATTTACTCTCCTTCCTCTGTGTCCATCCTCACACTTAATCCAGGGCCCACTGACAAGTCAGGGCCAGAATCCTAGCTAACCTCTCTGATGACGACAGAGCATCCTATCATACTCGGTTTCCACTGGGTAAAGAGGGGACGCGAACAAAACATATTCCAGCAGGGCAGTGAAAGAGTGGACCTGGGTAAGGGGTGGACAGAGCTCGATGACCAGCAACTCAGTGGCGTGTGCTCGGCTTCAGCCCCAGTCCCACCGAAAAGAAAAAGGAGTAGATACATGGCAGCTTGGTCATTTTGGCCTCGTCCACTGTTCCTTTCCCTGTGGAATCCTAGAGTCTCGAGGACCTTAGTGCCTTGAGGAACTTCCTCACTGTGGGTAAGATATCCAAGCTGTGTTTAGGCAGCGGGAAAAGTGAAAACATTTGTTTAGAATTGGAAAATGGAAGAATGAGATAAAAAGGATCGGAAGGCCTGCAGGGGCAGTGACCAACTTGGGAGGGGACTTCGGGTTTCCTAGGAGTACCCGTGTGTTTTGGTGTGGCAGGGCTAACCATCCCAGCCTGACCACCAGCCGGCTGGCAGCTAGGCTCTGCAGGGGCTCTTCCGGTCCAGGCTGGACACCTCCCATCTCTATTCCTCTTGATCTCGGACTTTCCCAACAAGTCTGCTGGGCGTCCTGCTGGGATTTGCTTTTTTGGTTGGCACAGGGGTCCTTGCAAGTTAAGGGCAAAACTGTCATCAAGAATCCAGATGGGCCACCTTATAACTGGGGGAGCATTATTTCCAGATGTTTGTGAGTTGGGATAGCAGTATCTAAAACTGGCTAGCTTTTCCGTAATGGAGTTGGAACTCAGCCTTCATACATGCAAGGCAGGGGCTCCACCATTAGCAACTTGCCTTGCCTTTCCTCCTAGAATTCTTAGGATCTAAAGTGATCATGTTAGGTGAGGCACTTCAATGATTATCCAAACTAGAATATATCTGAGAGTGAAAGCCCCACCCCGCCCTCCTAACATGGGGACAATAGGTTTAAATCAGGACTGTTTCTTTTGCATAAGCATAAAGAAGAGTAACAAACAGTTGGGTGGTATTCACTGAGTTTTGGTCATAGAGGTGGTGGTAATGTCTTTTTGAAACAGTATTGCTATTTGTGCAAGTCAACCGCAAACACATGGCAATCCCACTGCCTCAGCCTCTTGAGTGCTGGGGTTACAGGTATGAGCCACTATGCCCAGCTACCAACACTCATCGGTTTTTAATATTTATTTATTATGTATACAATATTCTGTCTGCGTGTATGCCTGGAGGCCAGAAGAGGGCACCAGATCCCATTACAGATGGTTGTGAGCCACCATGTGGTTGCTGGGAATTGAACTCAGGACCTTTGGAAGAGCAGGCAATGCTCTTAACCTCTGAGCCATCTCTCCAGCCCCCACTCATCGGTTCTTGATATTGGTGGTGGGTGTTTCCAAGTGCTTTCCTTGTGTGATCCTCACAACAGATGGAAGGCGATGGAGATGTAGCTCAGTTGATAAAATGCTTGCTGAGCAAGCGTGAAGCCCTAGGTCCCATCCACATCGCCACATAAAACCAGGAGTGGTGACACACAACTTCAATCCCAGCACTTTGGAGACAGAGGCAGGTGGATCTCTGAGTTCGAGGCCAACCTGGTCTAAGTTGTGAGTTCTAGGTAAACCGAGCTATTGGGGGACTATCTCAGAAAACCAAACAGTGCCCAGCATGGCAGATAAGCTCTTTAATCCCAACACTCAGGAAGAAGAGGCAGGCTGCCAGGGGAAGAGGGCTCGTGCCCAGTGGAGTGGTCCTTTGCAGCTGGACAAGCCCTGGAGGAGCTGACCGTGGGAGTCACTGGTGTCTAAAGTCAGGGGTCAAGTCCTTCCTCACAGTTCCATCCTTCACCTTCAGTCATTGAGAGTCACTCTTCCACGGTTGCCCAAGTCAAGATGAAAGTCAGGGCAAAAATTACTGCAGTTTCTCCGTGTGTGCATCCAAGTGTGTGTGTGTCTGTGTATCTGTGTATGTGTGGTGTGTATGTACATGTTTATGTTTGTGTCTAGACTAGAGGTCAGTCTCATGTGTCATTCCTCAGAGATCATCCATCTTGCATGGAGACTCTAGGACTTCACCCACTAACTACTGAACCCCAGAGTTTCTCCTGTCTCTGCCTCCCTGTGCTGGGATTATATATGTATGTGCCACTGAGCCTGGCCTTTACAAGGGTTCTGGGGATCGAACTCAGGTCCTCTTGGTTGTACGGCAGGTACTTCACTAACAGAGCCATCTCTCCAACCAGTCGTTCCTCTTTCTGGTTGCTATGATATCCACTCCTAGCTGGTGCCTATGTGGCCACTGATGTTCTTCTGGTACTGAGGGGCTGACCTCTGGTCATAACTGCTTCCTCAGGCAGGGCTTCTGTACTTACTGAGACAAGGGAACTCCAGGAGGTTCCCCTCATTGGCTATGAGGGTCCCACATAAACTCTTCCCTACCCTGTGGGTAACAGCAGTCCAGGCTTTGGATGAGAAAACTCACTCATTCATATAAGACAGTAACTTTTCTTCTGGACTGCTGGCCCTAGGGTCTGCCAAAGCATCAGCTAGCAGCTACGCGTAAGAGTGCACGGGGTACTTGCTGGGTGTCACAACTCTGCAAAGTCCCGAGAGCTAGATCGATTAGCTGTAATCCTTGACTTCTCTTGGCAACCCCGGCTTAGCAGCTGTGCATCTGTCCGTCCCTACAGACATCACGTTCTATGAACCATCTGTGTGGCCCACTACAGGTCAGGCTGCCTGAGCTACCTCTCCAGCATCATGAGTGTTTGTACTATCTGCTCTAGTCTGACTCCTTATCACCAGGGCAGCCAGCTGGGCTCTGCCACTGTTGGGTTCTATCGCCCCCCACTTGTTAGCAACAAGGCTCTGTTCTTGGGGGCTCAACCCAGAGAAAAGTCACCACTTCTGAGTGCTGCTGCTGTCTGCTGTCCCCTCATCCCTGTGTTCTTTCTGGTCATGTGATCACTGATGTGTCTTTGGATTCTCCCTAGAAACAAAGCATGGGGCAAGGCTCCCGACGGCAGCAGTAATGGCAGCATCCTCCCATCACTAGGTCTGTAGGCCTTTCCATCTCCATAGTGTTCCCGGCTCTGCAGATCTGTTCAATACAGGCAGTCACCTTCTCCAACCCCAAGCAGCTGACTGCTAGTGTAGCAAGTTCATATCACTTCCAGGATCCTTTTACTTAGGGAACTAAGTCCTTTCTCTCATGAGATCTCAGTGAAGTCAATAAATCCCAGTTTTATGTCCTGGTGCTTAAATTAGGCATGCTCTGAATGTCCTGGCCCTGCTGGCATCGATGACTGGTGCTTGCAGCTCCTGTGGCTAGAAAAAAGAAATGAGGTCCAACATTCTTTTTATGTCCTCAACCTGACTCAAATGTAGGAGTTTTAACAGTCAGTAGTGGATCTTGATGAGACATAGGTGGTCTTGCTGGAGAGAGGCCCCTGCACTGCTTCCAAGCAATCACTGTGGCTGTGGGTGATGATATTGCTAACTCTCAGGGAAGTAGCCAGCCCTGCATACTCAGAACCTATAGCAGCCTCGGCATGCCTATCTATAGAAGTCTTTACCCTTTGTGTGTGTCCTAGGCTAGGGCTCTGACTTGGTAGAACATGTTTTGGATGACTGACCAGCTTTTAAAAATTTTGTCATCATCATTATCATCATGTGTGTAGGTATGTGTGTGTGTGCACGTGTGTGAGACGGGGGGGGGCATGTGTGTGGAGGTCAAAGGACATCTATCAGAAGTTAGTAGAGATACTGTCTTGACATCCAGGGATTGAACTCATTGTTAAACTTGAGTAGTGTGCTCTTAGCTACAAAACCATTTCATTAGCTCTCTAACTCACTCTGCAGAACAGGCTGGCCTCGAACTCACAGAGATCTGCATGTCTCTGCCTCCCAAGTTCTGGGATTAAAGGCCTGCACCACCACAATCTGGCTATAATATTCTAATGTATATAATTTTATTTATCAGGTGAATGAAAGCCTTTCATATTTTTTCTGTTTTTTTTTCTATTACATATAGTACTACTGAGGATATTTGTTTGCAAGTTTGCATATAGACATGCAGGCAGAAGTGGCAGATCTCTGTGAGGCTGAAGCCAGTCTGCTCTACATAGTGAGTTCCAGGACAGCCAGAGCTACAAAGAGAGGCTCTGTCTCAAAAAATAAATGAATGAATAATGAATGAATGAATGAATGAATGTTGGGCAATGGTGTTACATGCCTTTAATCCTAGCACTTGGGAGCCAAAGGCAGGTAAATCTCTGAGTTTGAGGCCAGCCTGGTTTAGGATGGTCAGGGCTACACAATGAAACCCTATTTTAAAAAACAAGGCCAACCCTAACAAAACCAAAAAGAATATGAGTTGAGCAGAGTTGCCAATTCAGGGTTTTCAACCAGTGGCCACTTGCTTTTCTTTTTTTTTTTTTTTTCGAGACAGGGTTTCTCTGTGGCTTTGGAGCTAGCTCTGTAGATCAGGCTGGTCTCGAACTCACAGAGATCCGCATGCCTCTGCCTCCCGAGTGCTGGGATTAAAGGCATGCCCCACCACTTGCTTTTCTTTTGAGGGTGGAAATATTTGTTCATTTGCTTGTTTTGAAGACAAGGTCTTACTCTCTATCCCTGGCTGTCCTGGGACTCACTATGTAGTTTAGGTTGGTACCAAAGTCTGTGCAATCCCCGTTTCAGCCTCTGGAGTAATGGGACTTCAGGCAAGAGTCACTACATCTGGCCATTTCTGTGTATGTTTAATGCGGTATTTTTATTAACTTTTGAGGATGTTCACACTTATACTGTACATTTTGACTATATTCAACCCCCAACCCCCCTAACTCCCTGTACTTCTAGTCCTTATCTTCCACCCACCCCTAACTTCATATTTTGGGGGATTGGCCTTACCATGTAGCCTTGTCTGGCTGATAACTATGTAGACCAGGCTGGCTCGAACCTGCCTCTGCCTGTCAAGTCCTGGGTGTGAAGATGTGAGCCACCACCGCCTGGCCTCTTTTTCTTTCTTTCTTTCTTTCTTTCTTTCTTTCTTTCTTTCTTTCTTTCTTTCTTTCTTTCTTTCTTTCTTTCTTTCTTTCTTTCTTGCTTTCTCTAATAGCTGACTGATTCCAGTTTGTACTTCCCATATACTCACAGGTGTGGGACCATATACAATACCTACCAGGGGCCACACCCTTAAAGAAAACTGACTCTCCCTTCACCGGAAGCCATCAGCCCCTCATCTGGGGATGAGAGCTCTGAGTCCCTCCTGACTGTGCTTTTGCTGGCCTTGTGCCGGTGATCAGCTGCCATTCATGAGTGCCATGGTCCTATCATGACCAGAAAACACTGTTTCTGTCCAGGCCTTCTCCACCTACAGATTTTACAATTTTACCCCTATTGCACAATGGTCCCCGAGCTTGGGCAGAGAGATTGTGATATAGATGTACCATATGTGGCTGTTGTTTTGTTTGAGAGCAGGTCCTGTCTCACCGCAGAAACAGGCTGGCTTCCAACTCTCTATACAGGCAAGGGTGATCTGAACTCTTGAGTCTCCTGGCTCTGCTTCCCTAGTTCTGGGTTTCAGGTGTGTCGCCACTCTCAGCTGGTGCTCTGGTTTGCTCTGGGAGAAGCCTGTTGTCACTTAGCAGAACAATACAGTCTCGCTAGGAAGTGGGCTAAGAGAAGAACAGCTGGGACTTTTTGCCAAAAGTCATGATGGCTGTGGTTATACATGCCTTGAATCCAACAATTCAGGAGGCAGGTAGATCTGTGAGTTCGAGGCCAGCCTGGTCTAAAGAGTGAGTTCCAGGACAGGAAGACCCTGTTTTTGCTGTTGTTATTTGTTTTTATTAGTTTTTCAGGACAGGGTTTCTTTGGGTAGCCTTGGCTGTTCTAGAACTCACTCTGTAGACCAGATTGGCCTCACAGAGATCTGCCTGGTCACTACACCTGGCCTGAAACCTTGTCTTAAAAAAAAAAAAGCCTCAATTTTTCAGGCATGTAGGTGTGCTGTCTTGGAACTTGTTCTCCACTCCAGCTCATCTGGTGATGACTCCAGGACCAACCAGTGTTTTAACTGCCACCATCAGACACCCTGAGCGTGAGCCCAGCTTCTAGGCACACCAGTGCACCTAGTCCAAGGGCATCATGAAATAATAAATGCTCCTGCGTGGTGGTGGCCCACACCTTTGATTCCAGCACTTGGAGGCAGAGGCAGGTGGATCTCTGTGAGTTCGAGGCCAGCCTGTCCTACAAAGCAAGTCCAGGACAGCCAGGACTGTATAACACAGAGAAAGCCTGTCTCAAAAAACAAGAAGAAGAAGAAGAAGAAGAAGAAGAAGAAGAAGAGGAAGAGGAAGAGGAAGAAGAAGAAGAAGAAGAAGAAGAAGAAGAAGAAGAAGAAGAAGAAGAAGAAGAAGAAGAAGAAGAAGAAGAGAAGAAGAAAATTGGCCAAATTGGGGCTGGAGAGATGGTTCAGCAGTTAAGAGCACTGACTGCTCTCCCAGAGGACCTGGCTTCAATTCCCAGCACCCACATGGGAGCTTACAACTGTCTGTAACTCCAAGATCTGACACCCTCACACAGACATACATGCAAGCAAAGCACCAATGCACATAAAATTTAAAAATACATATCAAAAAATTAAAATTTTGATTTTTGATACTGGGTGTGACAGTCTCCTTTAATCCCAGCTCTTGGAAGGAAGAGGCATTGTTATGCCCAAGTTTCTGGTCCCCAAGTGAATTCACGAAGCTGGATTTCCAATGCAAATTAGATGCGGGTTTTTAATATTCAAACTCAAGTTTAGAGCAACCCTTTTCCAGCACCCCAGCATGGTGGGTGCAGAAAGTGTGGCTGGGAGCCCTGGGAGGGTGGAACTTAAACAGAAAACAGGGGAGTTCATGTCCTGCTGTATTGAAATTGGGTGAGGAGGGCACAGAGTAAGGTGATTTCTGAAACCGTTGGTCAGTTTTTGGATGCGAAAACCTAACAAAGAGCCATTAATAACTGACAAGGTATCTTCAAGGACAGGAGGCCTTCTAGGAGCTTCTGGACTCATTAAATTTTGTGGCCCCGCTCCCTAGTTCCTTAATTGGCTATTTTTAGGGTATCTGTTCAAATTTCTGCTATCACTTCATGTTTTTAGAGCTGAGATCTGCCCATCCCAGCTCATTATATGGCTTAAGATGAAGCCCCTTCTTTAAAATGGGGTTTGCAAAGTCAGGTCCTCATAGTAAGTGGATATCCATGAGTTCTAAGCCAGCCTGGTCTACATAATGAGTTCTAGGTCAGCCAGAGTTACCTAGTGAGACATTGTCTCAAAAAGTCAAAATAAATAAACATGGATTTTATAGTTACCTGTTATACAGTAAATAGAAAACAAATGCCCAACCAGGCAGTGGTGGTGTACGCCTGCAGAGGAAAGCAGATCTCAGAGAGTTTGAGGCCAGCCTGGTCTACAGAGTTCCAGAGCAGCCAGGGCTACACAGAGAAACCCTGTTTCAAAAAACAAACAAAAAAATTAAAAATAAGTAAATAAATTTAGAAAACAAAAAATTAAATAGTTGGGGGTTGTGGTACATGCCTTTAATCCCAGCACTTGGGAGGCAGAGGGAGACAGATCTCTATGAGTTCCAGCTCACTCAAACTACATACTGTCCCAAAACAAAACAATGTTGCCATTTTTTTTCACACTGGCAGGCAGTGGCTGGCAGGTCTCTGTGCTTTCAAGGCCAGCCTGTTCTACAGAGGGAGTTCTAGGAACCAGACTCTGGCCATGGGCAAAAGCAACAAGTGTTCTTAACTGCTGACCCATCTCTCCAACCTTTATTTCCCCTATTGATTGATTGGTTTGTTGAGACAGGGTTTCTCTGTGTAACAAACAGCCTTGGCTGTCCTGGAACTCACTCTGTAGACCAGACTGTCCTCCAACTCACAGAGACCTACCTGCCTCGGCCTCGCAAATGCTGGGATTAAAGGTGTGCACCACCACCCAGCTTCCCCTCCCCTCCTTTTTTTTCTTTGAGACAGGGTTTCTCTGTAGCTTTGGAGCCTATCCTGGAACTAGTTCTTGAAGACTAGGCTGGCCTTGAGCTCACAGAGATCAGCCTGCCTCTGAATCCCAAATGCTGGAATTAAAGGTGTGTGCCACCACCACAGGGCTACTTCCTCCTTTTTAAACACCCCTATTTTTCATTAATTTGTCATTAATTTGTGTCTCCAAAATGAATATTCAAATTCTCTTATCCTGTTTTCCATTTCATTTGTCTCCTACACAGAGAAACTCTGTATCAAAATTAATTAATTAATTAATTGATTGAAAAATTGATTGGGTTGAAAAAAAACCCAAAAAACAAAACAGAAAATAGACTCTGTCTGGTTTAGCTTTGACTTAAGTATGAAGTACTCTTAAAAAAGGTTAAAAGACTGTGAATATGTGTGTGAGTTAATTGCAGAACACTTACTTGTTTTGCAGACACAGAGCCCAGGGTTCCATCTTCAACAGTGCAAAACATGGGGGAATAATAAGGAGCCCTCCAGGGGTGGTTATTGAAAGAATACAGATATTACCTTCCTATTTGTGTCTGGAGGCATCAGGGTACCCCTTCCAGCCTGAAAAGCCCCTGGTCCAAAGACAACCAGAAACTCTAAGCTCTGTTCTCCCTCCTTTTCCTCCTGATCCTTAGTTCGTCTTGGGGCTCAGCCTGAATGCCTGGCCCCTACGGGCAACCCTTCCTTGTCGAATCGATCCCTGCAATACATACAGATTTTCCTCTTTCAAGGAGGGGCTGTGGGGAAAGATACCAGAAAAGACAATTTCACCTGGTCTCCACCTGCCTTCGCTCCCCCCACCCAGGTTTCCAGGAGGCTCCGAGGGTCCTGGGTTCCCCCACTCATCTTTTTTATGGGTCCTCTTGGGGACCCTGTCTCCTAGGATAACCAAAAGCAGGCCAGAACAGGGTCACCCCACCCTGTGCAGTTACAGTTGCTCTCAGTGCTGGCGCTGCGGCCTCAGCGACAAGCCAGCTGAACTCTTTGATGGGTTCGTGACTTCGGTCTGTTTGCAGAGTGCTGGCAGCCAGTACAGCTGACAGAGCTGATGTTGGGCTTCATTCAATGGCCCAGGGCCCACAGGACCACACCCGCCCACACACAAATGAGGGGGGTTCAGGTTACACCAACCATGGGATCCATGGCTACAAAGGAGGTTGGAAGCTGGGTAGAAGCGCCGCACCCCACCCCCCAGGTGGCTTGGGTGGCGGAGGAACACAATTTGGCCCATTCTAGAGCTCTGGGAGAGCAAAAGCAAGTGGCAGCCCTGGTTGTCTTGGATACCAGAAGGCACGGGGAAAACCCCACTCCCTTTCTCCCAGGGTCCGCGGTACAGTACCTCACCAAGCCACCCAGGGCTTGCCCATACTTGCCCTGTGCATCTAAGGCTAGCCTTAGTGCTGAGTTTAGCCCTTCCCTACTGTGACCCTGAAGCCTAGAGAGGATGTCGCAGACAGCCTTAGCAGCTGCGAGGAACGTCTAGAATCTATGAGCACCGCGCCCATGGTGTTCTTGCATCTGTGCCCACGGCGCATCACCATCCTCCCTTAAGCCCTCTGCTCCATGGCAGGTTCCATGGTTTCCTCTGTCTCACCTCTCTTTCTCCAGCAAAGCCCTCAAGCTTTACTGCCAGGGAGAATCCTAACCTTCCCACTTTTTTCACCATCATGACTGGTACAAGTCCAATGTACCACACAAATTCTGATTTACCAACGCTTGGGGTGTAACTCATTTGATAGCTGCTTAACTAGCAAGTATCAAGCCCTGGGTTTGACCTACTGCACCACATAAATAGGGTGTGGTCCATGCTTGGAATCCTAACACTCAGAAAGAGAGACAGGAGGGTCAGAAATTCAAAGTTATCCTCAGATCCCTCGCCACCAGAATGCACGAGGATCTATCTCCATCCCACCCACCAAAATATAAAACAAACAAAAAAAAAAAAAACAAAAAACAAAAAAAAACCAAATTGATTTACAAGCCAGAGGTATTTATAGCAGCCTATCACATAACCCTGTCACTTGAAAGACTGGGAAAATAAAATCAGGTCAGCCTGGGCTCTACAGTGACAACCTGTCTCAAACAAAACAGACCAAGACAAAACAATAGCCAACAAACCCACAAAACACAGATTTTCTGAGAGACAGAGGCAAATGGATCTCTGTGAGTGCAAGAGCAGCCTTATCTACAGAGCGAGTTCCAGGACAGCCAGGATTACACAGAGAAACCCTGTCTTGAAAAACCAAAGTCAAAACAACAAGAAAAAAAGCAGATATATTCCCTGATCTAAACTGCGGACCTTTTCTTTTTAATTTAATTTACATTAATTGTATGTGTATGAGTATTTTGCCTGTATGTATATGTACCATATACTCTGTATGTTTGTGCACGGTATGCAAACCGAGTGCCCACAGAGACCAGAAGAGGGTATCAGATCCTCAGAACTGGAGTTGCGGACAGCTGTAAGCCACCACGTGGGTGCTGGGAATTTAACCTAGGTCTAACCTCAAGGGCATGACCTTTACGTCACTCTTTTAAAATGACACCCTGGAGCCCAGCTGATAAAGAATTTGCTGCAAACCCTACAACAAGCCCTGGATTTGATTCCAGTACTATACAGAAGGCCTTGCTCCAGACCAGCCTTGACTACATAAGACCTTGGCTTTAAAAAGTAGATGGTAGCCAGCCAGGCAGTTAATGGTGGCACACACCTTTAATCCCAGAACAGGCAGATCTTTGTGAGTTTGAGTCCAGCCTGGTCTACAGAATGAGCTCCAAATTAGACAAAGCTACACAGAAAAATCATCTTGAAAAACTAAAAAAACAACAAAAAAATGGGTGGTGAGGGGAGATGAACTTGTCAAAGCAAGTGAAAAACCCATGTATTGTATAAGTCCATTGATGCGAAACGTCCAGAATAGGCCAGTCTATAGGGAGAGCAAAGATTCCCACTACCGCCGGGCGATGGTGGCGCACGCCTTTAATCCCAGCACTTGGGAGGCAGAGGCAGGCGGATCTCTGTGAGTTCGAGACCAGCCTGGTCTACA
>NC_022013.1:25782133-25793793 GCF_000317375.1 Microtus ochrogaster
TGGAATAATTGTTTTTTATGATGTGAAGATTTGTATCTCAGACTGGTTTAATAAAAAGCTGAACAACAAATAGCTAGGCAGGATTTGGGGGACAGAGAGGATGCTGGGAAGAAAAAGGGTGGAGATGCAGAAGTCACCAGAGGACTAGAAGAAACAGCTATGCAAGAGAAAAGGTAAAAGTCACAAGTCACACAGCAACACATAGATAGCATAGAATAGAAATGGGTTAAATTATTAGTTAGGAACAAACACAAGCTATCGGCCAAGATTTCATAATTAATAAGAAGTCTCCACGTGTCTATTTAGGTGTTGGTTGGTGGGACAGAAAAATCCGCCTACACCTCGAAGTCCCCCTTTCTCCAAGAAGGCCACACCTCCTAATCCTACCCAAACAGTTCCGCCAACTGGGGACCAAGTATCCAAACATATGAGCCTATGGGGCCATTCTCACTCACAGCACCACAGGTTGGTTGTTGTGTGATGTTTTACTCTTTCAACTTTTTGGGGGGTTCCAAATAAATCACACACAGAGGCTTATTCTTAGTTAGAAATGCCTGGTCTTAGCTTGGCTTATTTTTTTGCCAGTTTTTCTTAATTGAAGTTATCCTGACTGCCTTTTGCCTTTGGGCTTTTTCCTTTTCTTACTTCTGTATATCTTATTTTCGCTCTTACTCTGTGGCTGGTGGGTGGTGGGGTGGCGGGGTGGCTGACCCTTGAGGCATCTTCATCCCTCTTATTCTCTCATTGTTCTGTCTCTTGCTTCTCTCTCTATTTATACCACCTGCCTGCCAGCCCCACCTGTCCTTGCTCCTGCTTCGCTATTGGCCATTCAGCTCTTTATTAGACCAAAAGGTGTTTTAGACAGGCAAAGAATCACAGCTTCACGGCGTTAAACAAAAGCAGCACATCTTTACATCATTAAACAAATGTTCCACAGCAGAAACAAAAGCAACACACCTCAAAATAACTTTTCACAACAGGTTACCTCTCGAGCCAGGTTCTTGTATAATCCAGGCTGACTTGGATTTTACTGTGTAGCCCAGTTTGACTCTAATTCATGATCCTCCTGCCTCTTCCCACGCAATACTGGGGTTATGGACACAAACAACACTGTTAGATCAGTGACACTATTAGATCAGGAAGTAAAAACAAAACAAACTCCTGAGATTTTAAGCTTCTAATCAAGGGCCCATCCTTAAACTAAATAAGAGACGAGCAGAGAGGTCCTTCATGGCAAAAAGTCTGAGAGGCTCTGAAAATCTGGGGCTGGGGTCCAGGCTCCGCTCTGGGTGCTTACAACCCAGCCTTGGGTAATTGGCCTCACCCTGTGGCTCTTGGGGTTTCCTCACACGAAGAAAGGGATCATCATAGTACCTACCCCAAAGGAATTCTGCGGGAGTTAGGTGAGATAACACATGTAAAACACGTCTGTAGCTAAAAAGTGGTGGCTTTCCCTGACCCTCCTTCTGCTGACTCTGAAAGAAAATATTTTGAAACAGGAAGAGAAACCCACAGGAAAACCAAGATGGAGAAATCATAGTTGGAGACAGGTGGAGTCAAGGTGAGCTGGAATGCCCTTTCCAGAAAGAGCAAGAACAGTAAGGTGTGACAGCTCACCCCTGTAAACTCAGCACTGGGGAGGCTGAGGCAGGAGGATCAGGAGAGCAAAGCTACCCTTGGCTATATGTTAAGTTCAAAGTCAGCGTGGACTCCATTCAATTCTATCTCAAAATAAAACTAATAAATGGTCCAGGCAGCGGTGGTGCACGCCTTTGATACCAGCACTTGGGAGGCAGTGGCAGGCAAACCCCCGAGTTCGAGGCCAGCCTGGTCTACAGAGTAAATTCTAGAACATCAGGGTTACACAGAGAAACCCTGTCTTGAAAAAAGCAAATGAACAAATCAATTAATAAAACTAAAGTCAAACAAACACAACCCCTAAAAATAAACCTAATAAATGAATAATTAGTAACACATCTCCTGCACGGAGTCGGCCCATTGACCAGCAGGAAGGGTAGTATGCGCCCTTTTTCTGGAGATGGATGATGTTACCCAGAGGAAGCCTGTTTGTTACACAACCCTTATCAGCTGAGAGATGGAAATCACTGGTAAAGGGCTTGCTTATTAGATTAGATTAAATATTAAATTGAGGCCCCTGCTTCTTTAATTTAAAAGTGATTTTATGAGTGAGTTTTGCTTACCTGTGTCATTGCCCAATTGTGTGCTTGGTGCCTGAGGAGGCTAGGAGAGGAGATTGGATCCCCATGAAACTAGAGTCACAGACGATTGCGAACTGCTGTATGGACGCTGGGACTCGAACCAAGCTCTCTGGAAGAGCAGCAAGTGCTCTAAATCCATGGCCATCTCTCCATCTCCTAAATAATAATCTAAAAAAAAATCCTATCAGCTGGGTTTGGTGACTTCACCCTACAAACCCAGCATTCAGGAGGCTGAGGCAGGAGGGTTACTGCAAAGCCTGAGGGGAGCCGGGTCGACACAGGGAGTTCCAGGGGTAGTCACAGCTGAGTAAAGCAACCCACTCTGCCCCACCCAACAAAGCGTGCCACTCGCTTCTCTACAGATCTCCTTTTTCAGAACTGGCCACTGCAAAGAGTGAGGAGCATTTCTCTCTCTCTCTCTCTCTCTCTCTCTCTCTCTCTCTCTCTCTCTCTCTCTCTCTTCCCCAGACAGGGTTTCTCTGTAGCTTTAGAACCTGTCTTGGAACTAGCTCTTGTAGACCAGGCTGGCCTTGAACTCACAGATCCATCTACCTCTACCTCACCCATTTCCTCTTCTCCCTGATACAGGGACCCTAACCTAGGACTCTGACTGCTAGCCAGACATTCTACCACTGTGCTAGCTTCCCAACCCCCACCCTTCATTGCCTTTTGTTAACTCGGTGTTTATAAGCCTCTGAGACTAAGGGCTTCTTTGCAGCTGCCACCGCCTCCTCCTCTTCCTTTGATAGACTTTGGCTTTGTAGCCCTGGCTGTTTTCCATCCTGCTGTATAATCCAGACTGGTTTCAGATTTATGATGCTTCTTCTGCTCCAACCTCCTGAGGTCTGGGATTGGAAGCACGAATCACCTTACCTGGTTGGGCACTCGTGTACATAAAGTTTAAAACATCAATTAAAGTGTAATGCCTTTCTTCTGTCTGATAGTCTGTCTGCCTTTATCAGTTTACTGTGTGGTCTCCAGGAACACACAGGGCAGAGGAGAGGCCTTGCAGCTGCTCCCCTTATCTTAATGAGCTCCTTGAAGGCAGAGATCCTGCCTGTTCTCTTCCACTCAGCCTAGGCCTCTGTCAGCAGTCCGTACCTGAGGTGCCCTGTGGAAACCCTGCGGCTTCCTCAGTCACTGCCAGGCCACTAGGTGCTAGGGACAGAGTCAGGTAGAAGAGGGGACGTCCAGCTGCTCCGACCTGCATATTCAGCAGAGGTAACATGAGAGACTCATGTAGATTGGAGAGGTGGCCAAATTTCTGGTGCCAAGAGCAGAGGCAGACAGATTTCTGTGAGTTCGAGGCCAGCCTGGTCTACAAGAGCTAGTTCCAGGACAGACTCCAAAGCCACAGAGATACCCTGTCTTGAAAAACAAAAAGCAAAAACAACAACAACAACAACAAAAGGGTATTTGTGACTCTTGCAAAGAACTTAGGTTTGAGTCCCAGCACCTACCTAGCAGCTACAAAGGTCTGTAACTTCCAGGGGAACCAATTTCCTCTTCTGACCTCCAGAAGCACCAGGCATGCATGTGGTGCACATACATACATGCAAGCACTCATACACCTAAAATAATAAAATAAATAATAATAATAACTTAAAAGGCTCAGAGAGACCCAAGAAGCAAGGATCCTCAATGGACAGTAGGCTCTCTGTCTAGGGTATGTGACCCTGACACAACCTGGGGGTAGAAACCCTTCCCTAGGAACCCAACTGCCCATCACCCAGCATTCCGTTAGGAAAAGTCCTTCCGGACAGCTGTTTAGGAAACCCACCATATCAGGACCTGTGTGGGTCTGTGGCAAGGAACAAGTGAAGTCCTATGTCCCGGGACACTCAGGATGACATAGCAGCTGTTAGGCCTCAAAGAGGCCTCTCGGGGGCACTGGGAGAGGATGAGCAAAGCCAGTAGAGCTCCCTAAAGGTGACCCCGAGCCTGTATGCTGACTGATTGACTCTCCCCAGGAGCTGAGCAAGGGAAGGTCCCCCTCCCCAGCTCAGAGGTGAGGGTTAGCACTCTTTTTGAAGGGAAAAAAAAATAGGTAGTTGCAGGTGTGTTCTGCAAGGTCCTTGGTGAGAGTCCATTAGGACGTGACGATGCAGAGGCAGGAGGAGAGAAATCGGGGTGTGATGGGGGCGGGGATAGAGCTGACCCAGAAAGCCCTCACAAATGCCAAGTGCTAGTAGTCACCAGTGAACACAGACAGCTATGATCTGAGCATTTACCCAAGGGCTGGGCACATAGTAGGCAGACAGTACATACTCGGTGACAGAGTGACCTGTCATCGTGGTCGAGAGAGAGAGAAGAGGCAGGTGGAAAACAATCTGACGTAAGCTGGTCAGTTAATCCTCTGACAGGGGCAGAAGCCTCTTTCTCAGACTGAGTCACACGTGTCCCATGCTTCCTACCCTCACCCGGTTCTGAACTGTGACCCTCCCTAAAGTAAACCTGAGGGTGGCAGATGCCCTGGCTGCAGACACCAACACTTCTCCTTTAGGGTAGAGGCTCTTCCCTGGCCCTTACAGCTCTGGACCCCTTTCCTGAAGCTTACCCTCTCCCCTGGTCCATTCCAGAGAGACGTGACAGGGTTCATTCTGACTTATTCAAGTCCTCCACTCTGGGCCCAGAGCAGGGAAGAGCCCCCGAGGATACCTCAGTTACCAAGCAGGATAGCGCCTCACTCCAGGCCAGCCAGATCTGCCTAAGGCACTGTCTGGTCTCACTTCAAGGAGCCAGGCAATCAAGCATGGGATCTGAGTGCCACTCTGTCCTTCTCCAGGCCTTCGTTCTCTCTAGGAAATGCCCACCAAGGACAAAGAACCTTTGGTCCACCCACCTCTTAATCATTGCTACAGAACTTCCTGGCTTTCTCTAGAGGAGGGAGCTCCCAGGAAGCATCCTGTCATTTTAGAACGGGCCAAGAATCCCTGGCTTACGGCAGCAGCAAGGCCTGGCTGCCATGGGAAGGAACAGCTTGCACCCCAAGGGCCTGAACCACCTGCCAGTACCGCCACCCACTCTCCACCCACGAGCTCTCAGTCCAACCTGTCCTGCAGGTGTGTCTGGCTCTTGGCCACCAGGGCCCAGTGCCCAACTCATTTACGGGAAGGGAGGATGTAAACAGAGGACAAGGGGCAGGAGGAGGACAAAGGCAACAGGTCTTTTGTTTGCACCTCGCTGGGCTCAGAGTCTGTTCGCATCACGCTGCAGTGGGGCCGGTGCACAGTGCAAAGAGCCCCATTTGCCTTCCAAGACTCCTCCACCCCCGTCACCTGTTGGCAGGGCTTTGCTTGGTCCACTTGCCCTCCCTCCCAGCCATGGTCCAGGTCTTATGGTCATAACCAACACCTAGCCTGCTCAGCCCAGGACCGGGGCTCAACTGGAGAGCTGTAGGCGCTGTCATTGGCTAGAGTCTGCTGAGCAACTGCTCAGAAGGGCAGGGCACTTAGGTTTCATTTTCCCACTTCAAGGTGTCTGAAGTGGTAGAGGGCAACAGGCCCTTGTCCTACGACAGGGCCTCAGCCACCAGTCAGGGGAACTGGGTAAAGTGAAAATATGCTACTGCCTCTCAGGGTTTACCTGTGCAGAAGACTTCCAATACTTAGGCTACAGAAGTTCAAAACCTTCCATCGGGTCAACAGATACTTTTTGGCTAGCCACCAGATTCCAGGCATCCTTCTGGGTGGGTGGGGGATTACACCAGAGAAGAAAGCAAAGTGACCTGCCACCCCACCCAGCCTCCATTCCGGAGGGGCACCAAACATCAGCCAAGATATACACGCAAGTGGACCATGGATTAGACACTGAACAATGTTTGTGGAAAGAGCAAGGAGGTCCCAGAGACTGTACTCTTGCCCAGGGTATTCAGTAAAAGCAGGAAGACTGGAGAAAGCCTGGGAAAGACCACAGGAGGAACATTCTGGGCTGGGCATAGACCATAGACTGAGGCTTGGCATTGAAAGCATGAAGCCAGGGCTCCAGAAGATAGCTATCTGCAGATTCTGTGGGCTTTGCAACCCCCCCCCCCCCGCCAATTTTTGAGACAGGGTTTCTCTGTGTGCCCCTGGTTGTCCTGGAACTCATTCTGTAGCCCAGGCTGGCCTCGAACTTGTGGTCCTCTGTCCTTCACTTCCTTCAGCAAATCCACTGCATGCACCACCATAATCTTCTCTCTTTTTCTTCCTTTTTTCTTTTTCTTTCTTTCTTTTTTTTTTTTTTTTTTTTTTTTTTTTTTGAGATAAGATCTTACCCTGTAGACCAGGCTTATTATATGACCTAGGCTGACCTCAAGTCACAATCTGTCTGCCTCCGCTTCCCAAATACCATGCAAATGTCTTTCTGAACTCTTTTCTTTTTTCTGTGCTGGTACTCGAACCCTAGGACTCATGCCTGCTAGCAAGTAATTCCCCATCTCTGCCTGTTCCTTTTGGTCCTCATGATAGTGAGGAGAAGCAGAGGCAGGAACAGAGGGACTCATTTGTGCTGCAGATGCAAGGGATGGTGCCCAGCTAGATATTACTAAATATTTGCCATTAGTTGTAAATTGTAAAATGTAGAAAAGATAATCATCAAGTCTAAGTCCAAGCGTACAGTTAGTTCAGCAGTACTGAGTATAGTGAACACTGTTGTTCACCCACTATCACCATCTATTTCCAGAATTTTCTATCATCTCAAACTGAAATTGTGTTTATTGAACAATGCTTCCATTCTGCCTTCCATGTTCAGTCCCTCAAAAACACTTTTCAGCTTTCTGTATTCTAGGTCCCTCGTAGAAGTAGGTCTCTCTTGCTATGTAGATCACGCTGACTTCAAACTTGTAGAGATCCTCCTGCCTCTGCCTCCCAGTGTTTGCATTCATGGAGTGTGCCGCCAGGCCCAGCTAGAAGTGAACCTTGCAGCACACACCTTTCTGGCTTCGGCTTCCGACTCACTTCACTGAGGTTTTTTTTCTCCTCTCATTGTAAAATGGGGATAATACTTTGCTCTAACTGCTTCCAGATTGTCACATGAAGAGCTAACTTGGTGGCACTAGGCGTGTGCTCAGTTGGCAGAGGGCTTGCCTAGCATGCACACGGGTTTGGTCCCCAGAAGTGCATAAACTGGGCATGGCAACAGGGGCCTATAGCTCCAGTAGTTGAAAGTAGAGACGGGAGGATCAGAAGTTCAAGGTCACCCTCCCGTCTACAGCAATGAGCTGAACTTCTCTGAGATTGTTTCCTTAGCAGAAAAGCGAGGATGTCGGTGAAGACTGTCCGGACCAGGGGTTGTCCCTCACTCTGTGCAGTAACAGCAGCAATGGCAGCACTAGGAGGCAGATGCCCTGTGTGCCTCCCAAGCATGAACTGATAATAGTTGTCCTTTAGTGACCTTGCAAAGAAGGGGTTTAACAACTTCAGCTTAACTTTCAGCTAAGGAACAAACTCAAAGAAGTTACACAGCTCCCGTGAGGCAATTCCAGGATGGGACCCGAGGGTCACTAATTTCTCTAGTCTTCAGGGTTACCCGGGTTTGAGTAGGGTGTATTTGTTTGTTTTTAAGACAGGATTTCCCTGTGTAACAGCCCTGGCTGTCCTGGAACTAGCTCTTGTAGACCAGGCTGACCTCAAACTCACAGAGATCCGCCTGCCTCTGCCTCCCGAGTGCAGGGATTAAAGACGTGCGCTGCCATCACTTGGTTTATCATTCTTATTCTTTTATTCTTATTATTTTTTGAGACAGGGTCTCATAGCCCAGGCTAACCTTGAGCTTCCTGGGTCTGTAGTTAGTCTTGAACTTCTGCTTCCATCGCCCTCGTTCTGAGGTTAAGCGTGTGCCATGACGCTTGGCGGCAAGAGATTAACACTAATAGGAAACTGAAAGGCAGATGAGGTCGTGCTAGCCTGTGACGCCAGGGCTCAGAAGGCAAAGACAGGATGACCGTGACTGGAGGCCAGCCTGGACTACGTGGTAGGCTCCTGCTTAAGGAAATACATACACACACACACACATTGTATTTATTTATTTATTTTGATTTTCGAGACAGGGTTTCTCCGTAGCTTTTGGTTCCTGTCCTGGAACTAGCTCTTGTAGACCAGGCTGGCCTCGAACTCACAGAGATCTTCCTGATCTCTCGATTGCTGGGATTAAAGGTGTGCACCACCACCGCCCAGAAAATTAAATAATTTTTAAATAACTATCTAGATGGCATCTTGCTCTGTTGCTCAGCTTGGCCTCAAATGGGTTAGAACAGGATTCTCCTGCTCCAGTCTTTTGAATACCTGGGGCTACAGATAGTCAATACCACACCCAGCTGAGAGTCTCAAACTGCTTCTAATTGACTTTTCAAAGTAGCACAACAAAATGATTTGTTTTGGTTTTGCGATAAGATAAGGTATTATTTTAGCCCTTGCTGGCTATGAAACTTGCTATGTAGATTTGATATGTAGCCTCAAACTCACAGAGATATGCCTGCCTATGGAGTGCTATGATTAAAAATTTATTTTTATTACCTGGGCTTTCATTTGTTTGAATCGAAGTCTTCTGTACAGACACAGGCTGGCCCAAACTCAAAAATCTTCCTGCCTTAGCTTCTTCCTGTTTCTTACTCTTCAGGAATTATAGTCCAGTACCCACAATGCTCAGCTTTTACGTGCATGCGTGCCTGCCTGCACGCATATGTGTGCAGGTACACGTACTGAGGCCAGAGGCTGGATGTTCAGATCTTTCCCTCTCTATCTTCTTCCTCTGAGACAGCATCTCTCCCTGAGCCTGGAGCTAGGCTGGTGGTGAGCAAGCTCTAGCAACTGCCTCTCTCTGCTCCCCACAATGCTGGGGCTCACCTGTAACCATGCCCAGCTTCTTACATGGGTGCTGAGGATTCAAACTCGGGTCTTCATGCTTGCCCAGCAAGCCCTTTTGCCCATTAAACCTTTCCTTCCAACTCCTAACTTTTATGTTTTATTTATTTATTTTTGGTTTTCCAAGACAGGGTTTCTCTGTAGCTTTGGTGCCTGTCCTGGAACTAGCTCTTGTAGACCAGGCTGACCTCGAACTCACAGAGATCCTCCTGTCTCTGCCTTCCGAGTGCTGGGATTAAAGGCGTGCACCACCACTGCCAGGCCCCTGACTTTTAAAGTTGTAGTAAAATTGACACAAACGTTAACATTGTAGCTGTGTCGGACACAAATGTTAACATTGTTGCTGTGTCGGAGGTGCACAGCTCTGTTCTGTCATCCACAGTCACACTGTTTCACAATCTCCACATCCCACCTCCAGAACTTTCCGTGATCCTATCCTGAAATAATCTGTTAGGCAGTCTTCTACACCCCCACTGCCTAGGAAGTTGCTAGGGAGCAAATACCATCCTATTGTCTGTCTCTACGAATTTACCTCTTCTAGAGGAGTCACACACTGCTTGCTTTTTTGAGTCACAATGTACAAGGGAGCCTATTTAAAGAGAAAACACTACAACAATAGTCTAAGTGGTTGCGATGGCCTGGGGTGACCAGTGGTGGAAAATCCCACAGCTGTGGCCCCAATGGAGAAGCATGCCTTTAGTCCCAACAGGCAGGGGGCAGATCTCTGAGGGTTTGAGGTTGACAGAATGAGTTGCCGGCCAGTAAGACTGTTGTTTCTAAATAAGTTAATTGATAATTTTAAAATGGACAACTGTAAGAGCAGAGCCATTCTTCCTTCATCTGGTGTCCAAGAACAAATCCAACATTAGACCTTCCTAAATGCAGGCCGGACGCATGTTGGGAGCAGGGGAGAGGAAGGCAGTGAAGGAGGGGAGAGGACCGGAATGAAAGCTCCGGGGTCCAGAAAGTGAGCTAGGTGTCACGGAGGAGCTATTTCAGGGTCTGTATTCCTGTGCCCTGGGCGCTCTCTCGCCTGCTGTCCACACTGTAAATGCCGATGGGCTGCTGCAAGATGGTGCTGCCTGTGGGCTATGCCTGCAGAAAGGAATCTGGCTCCACAGCAAGCCTCTGGGGCCGTTTTCTCGTAAGTGTTTGGGCAATACCCAAGGAAAGTATCCAAGGGACTTCGTACTGTTGCCGGCACAGATCTGCTCGGAGACCAATGACTGCCTGGCCCATATCTCAAGGCTCTGAGTCAACAGGTGAGATAATACACAGGGCAGGATCTGAGCAGATAGAAGACGTGTTGGGAAACCTCCAGAGACCAGGGCTTCTGGGGCTAAACGATAGGTGTTTGCAGAGTGGGAGGGCCAGTTCTTCCCTGGGGCCTGGGGTCCAGAGAAAGAACCTGGACTCTGAACTTAAGGACCAGCTGGTTAGCTACAGCACAGTGGTCTCTTAGCCCGAGTGCCTGAAACATCGTGGGGGTGCTTTCCCAGGAGCGTGTGTGTCTCTTTTTGCTTTGGTTTAGGTTTTTGTTTGGTTGGTTAGTTTTTTGTTTTTTCCAGACAGAGTTTTGTTTTTTTTTTTTTTTTGGTTTTTCGAGACCAGACAGAGTTTCTTTGTAGCTTTGGAGCCTGTCCTGGAACTACAGTTTAGTTTTTTTACACAGGGTGGATGGTGTTTGCTTTGAGACAGGGTGGCCTCAAACTGTCTACCACCAAGAATGACCTTGGACTTCTAACTCCCTTGCCTCTGCCTCCTTAAGTCCTGAAACCACTAAACCCAGTTTTGTGCCATGCTGAGGTTCAAATCCAGGGCTTCTTGCAGGATAGGAAAGCACTCTACAAACAAAGCTATATCCCTACTCCCTCTTATTTATTTATTTTTAATAAAAATAGGGGCATCTTATTAAGAAAGAAGAGCAGTCAGGCATGATAGTACACACCCCAGCACTTAGAAGGTACAGGCAGGCAGATCCCTGAGTTTCAGGTCAGCCTGGTGTACATAGTGAGTTCCAGGACATTCGGAGTTACAAAGTGAGACTCGGTCTCGAAAGAGAAAAGAAGGGCAGTCCTAGTGAGCCTGGGAAAAGCAAATCTGAAAAACCATTGTTTTTCTGTTTTGTTTTCAAGACAGGGTTTCTCTGAGTAGCCCTGGCTGTCCTGGAACTCACTATGAAGACTAGGCTGGCCTCAAACTTGGAGATCCACCTGCCTCTGCCTTCCGAGTGCTGGAATTAAAGGCATGCACTGCCACAGCCAGACAAAACCAGTTTTGTTGTTTTTTTATTTTTTGGCTAGGTCTCACTTTCTAGCTAGGCCTCCAGAATGCTGGGATTACAGGCAAGGGCCACCACCTCTGACCCTATTTGATTATTGGTTAGCTCTATTTTTTAAATAGATTTATTGTTATTTTATTTATGTGCCCATGTCTGGAGGCCCTCAGAGGCCAGAGGAGAGCACTGGATCTCCCAGAGCTGTAGGCTGTACAGTCAGTTGTGAGCTGTTTGGTGGGGGTGCTGGAAACCAAACTCTGGTTCCCTAGAGATACTGTCAAGCTCTTAGATGCTGAGCCATCTCTCCAGTCCTGGCTTTTT
>NC_022013.1:25793893-25795982 GCF_000317375.1 Microtus ochrogaster
GAACTAGCTCTGTAGACCAGGCTGGTCTCGAACTCACAGAGATCCTCCTGCCTCTGCCTCCCGAGTGCTGGGATTAAAGGCGTGCGCCATCATCGCCTGGCCTGGCTTTTTGTTTTTAATATTTTACTTTTGTATGTGTCTGTGTGTGATTATATGCCCTTAGAGACCAAAGGGGTCATCTAATGTCTTGGAGCCGATAGAGCTATAGGCTACACATGGTGGACATGGGTGCAGGGAACCAAATTCAGATCCTCTGCAGCAGCAAGCAAACCTCTCCTACTCCTTGGTTTCTTTTTTCTTTTTCTTTATTTTTTTTGGTTTTTCGAGATAGGGTTTCTCTGTAGCTTTGGTGCCTGTCCCGGAACTAGCTCTTGTAGACCAGCTGGTCTCGAACTCCCAGAGATCCGCCTGCCTCTGCCTCCCGAGTGTTGGGATTAAAGGTGTGTGCCACCACTGCCCGGCTACTCCTTGGTTTCTTGTTTCTGTTTTGTTTTGTTTTGGGGGGGGGGTGTTTTTATTGTTTTGGAGACAGTAGCTCTAACTGGCCTGGAACTCAATGTGTTTGCTATGACCTCAAACTCGTGGTAACCCTTCTTCCTTGGCCTCCTTCCTGAGTACTAGATTTATAATATAAGCATTAGCCACCATAGCTAGCCATTCATGAGCCTGGAGATGAAAATAAAAACTCTCGCTAGGTGTAGTCACACTTGGGAGGTAGAGGGAGGCCATTTCTGTGAGTTTAAGGCCAGCCCGGCCTAACATGTGGAGTTCTGGTCCAGCTGGGGCTACATAGTAAGACCCTGTCTCAAACAACAATAAAAAACATACTTGGTGTTTGTTTCAGTTTTTTTTTTAGTTTAGCTTTTTGTTTTTGTGTATGTGTGTCTATTGCATTTAAATATCATTATTTAATATTTGAACAATATACTAGGGGTTTGTTTTGTTTTTGTTTGACACAGAGTCTCTTTCTTTAGAGCCAAGTGGGTTTCAAACTCACAGAAATCCACCTGCCTCTGACTCCCAAATTCTGGGATTAAAGGAGCGGACCATCACAGTTGGCTGCTTTTGGTCTTCTTGTTTTTTTTTTTTTTTTTTTTTTTTTTTTTTAAAGACAAGGGTTCATGTAACTCAGGCTAGCCTTTAATTTGGTATGTAGCCAATTCTCTGGATTCTTCTGATTGCACCTGTGGTATGCTAGAGAAACAGTTGTGCCCTACCGCCCTACCATACCTGGTAGTGACAGAATTTTATACTTTAGAACCCTGCTAGAAGCCCTCCAAACTGGCATTAAAAACCAAATAAAGCACCAAGGACTCCACCACCTATCACCAGGAAGCCTTCATAGCACATGCATATTTATTCGTACTATGTTTTTGTTGTTTATTTTGTTTTCTTTATTTCTGAGTTATTCTCATATAGCCCAGGCTGACCTCAAATTTGCTATGTAGCCAAGAATAATCTTGATCTCTGATCATTCTCCCTTCACCTCTCAAGTGTGTGGGTTCCAGGCATGACTCATACTACGGACAAATGTTTTTTTGTATTTTTTCATATTTGTAAGTGATAATGGAGGGGAGGAGGCAGGAGGCAATGGTGGTGGGCTGCCACTCATTCTAGCCTAGCCAAGGTCTGCTCTCTTCCCTGCCCTGTGGGTGTACACTCCAGGGCAGACATCTGAGACCCATTGCAAGGAGGCTGGTTAACCACTGGCTCTGCCCCAGGGTGAGATAATTCAGGTCCTCAGGGAACCTGCAGGGAAACCTGCCCAGCCAGCAAAGTAGGGCTGAGGTCACTCTGACCCCAGTGGGAAAGGCTGAGGACCCTGGATCTGGGAGCTCTATCCAGCTAAAGCATATTCCCTGGGTCAGCAGGCCGGCCGAGAGAGCCCAGGAGTCTTGAGCTGTTTTGGATGTGTGCTGGTGAGGGTGGGGGCAGAGAAGAAACTATACAGACGATGAGAACCTAAGAAATGCATGGAGAAGGGATAGGTCAGATTTGGGACTTGCACTAACCTCAGTGCTGGCCCTACATTCCATGCTGGTCAATGCTCCCACTGCTAATTAAGATTGACATAAAGTAGCTGGGCGGG
>NC_022013.1:25796082-25800258 GCF_000317375.1 Microtus ochrogaster
GGGGTGGGGCACATCTTTAATCCCAGCACTTGGGAGGCAGAGACAGGTGGATCTCTGTGAGTTTGAGGCCAGCCTGGTCTACAGAGTGAGTTCTAGGACAGGATCCAAAGCTACAGAGAAACCCTGTTTTGAAAAACCAAACAAAACAAAAAGGAAAGATAGACATAAAATAAATTCCTTGGTCCCTCTGTTTTGTTTTGTTTTGGTTTTTCTCCAATATTAGATGGGATGCAGGCTGTCACACATGCTAGTCAACACACACACACACCACACACACACACCACACAGACACACAGACACACACACACACACACACACAGACACATACCCACACAGCATCTCTTTGTCTTTAAGTGTTCACCATGTGCTAGCTAGGATTTCACGTGGGTAATCTTTTTTCTTCGTATGTTTCCCAAGACAAGGTTTCTCTGTGTAGCCCCGACTATCCTGGACCAGGCCATCTGCTTGCCTGTATCCAGCACCATGTCCAGCTTTATGTGGATAATCTTATTTAATCTTCAGAGGCTGGTGCTCGGGATTTGAACCCAGGACTTTGGGCATGCTGGGCAAGAGCTCTGCCATCCAGCTACCTTCTTTCAGAGGGTCTTCACTGGCCACAATTCAGAGATGGGGATCTTGAAGTGCGGAAAGTAACTCTTTCTGGGGGTGATCCCCATGGTCACTGTGAACGTTGGCTGGCACAGTCAGGCTGCCCAGGACCCATCTTGCCTTGGATTCCCCACTACTCTCTTTGGTCACCTTCCTCTGCTTCTTTTGCATCCACCATACTCTCTCCCTTTATTTTTTCACACCAAGTTCCTCACCAAAGTACAGCCCTGACAACTCTCAGAAAGCCGAGTCTCTGTGTGCCTATAACTCGGGTCAGAGAAGAAGTTAAGTCTATCTCAGCAAAAGATGAACTTTCACCCACTGGTGAGAATTTAAGGTGCCCAGCTTTGGTGGAGGTCACCACTTAGGGATTCAAAGATGATTATTAATGGCTACTGGTTTCTCTTTTTTGTTTGTTTGTTTGTTTTTGTTTTTCGAGACAGGGTTTCTCTGTAGCTTTGGAGCCTGTCCTGGAACTAGCTCTTGTAGACCAGGCTGTCCTCAAACTCGCAGAGATCCTCCTGCCTCTGCCTCCCAAGTGCTGGGATTAAAGGCATGCACAACCACTGCCTGACAGGCTACTGGTTTCCTAATGAAGCATGAAGTGGCCACATTCATTAATTCCACATTTTGGGAGGGTGCAGTTTGAAACAGGGTTTTTCTGAGTAGCTGGCTGTTCTGAACTTGCTCTGTAGACCAGGATGGCCTCAAACTTGGAGTTCCACATGCCTCTGCCTCCTGAGTGCCAGGACCACTGCCCGGTCCACAAATTTTTTTAAGCTAGGCATAGTGGTGAAAACTTGTTCCCAGCTCCTTGGTGATAGAAGTGGGGAGGTGAGGAGTTCAAGGTCATCTTCAACTATACAACACAGCAACTTCAAAGCTAGCCTGGATTTCATGAGAATCAATAAACTAAAACAAATTAAAAGATTTAAATGGCCGGGCGTTGGTGGCGCACGCCTTTAATCCCAGCACTCGGGAGGCAGAGGCAGGTGGATCTCTGTGAGTTCGAGACCAGCCTGGTCTACAGAGCTAGTTCCAGGACAGGCTCCAAAACCACAGAGAAACCCTGTATCGAAAAACCAAAAAAAAAAAAAAAGATTTAAATGATCTTCTCATGTATAGATCCTAGCCTATAGGTATGCATGTATATTTGTAAACAAGTATGGCAAAGTCTGAAAACCTAGATGCGAGACCAAAAGACAGTTTTAGCTGATAAGAAGAAGATGGGGGGGGGGGGGGGGCCCCGGAAATCTAGAAAAGAGAGGGGGGGGGGGGGGGGGAAGACTCGTAGATCATGAAAGAAGAGCTGGGTGGTGGTGGTGCACACCTTTAATTCCAGTGTTCCGAAGGCAGAGGTAGGCGGTTCTCTGAGTTCGAGGCCAGCCTGGTCTACAGAGTGAGTTCCAGGACAGCCATGGCTACACAGAGAAACCTTCTCTTGAAAAAAACATAACAAACAAACAAAAAGAATAAGAAAGCGGTGGTGGCGCATGCCTTTAATCCCAGCACTCGGGAGGCAGAGGCAGGCGGATCTCTGTGAGTTCGAGGCCAGCCTGTTTTACAAGAGCTAGTTCCAGGACAGGAACCAAAAGCCACGGAGAAACCCTGTCTCGAAAAATCAAAAAAAAAAGAAGAAAGGACAAAAGAGTGGGAGGGGACTAAAGAGAAGGGCCAGGGGTGGGGGGAGTTGGGGCAGAGAGGAGGGGGAAGGAGAACCAGGAAACACACTTTGCCCTAGTCGGCAGTCTTTTCATCCCAGGACTAGGGAGGCAGAGGCAGGGGGATTTCTGAGTTTGAGGTGAATTTACTCTACATAGAGAGACTCTATGTCAAAAGACATACTCACACACACATTGTTCAAATATTTCATAGTGGTATCTAATTAACTCGCTGTATGCTCATTTTTAAAACCAAAAACATTTTTGAAAATTGAAAAGTTAGGCAGGTATGTCAGTAAAAGCCTTTACTCTAGGCACTCAGGAGGCAGAATCGTGTATTTATCTGTGAGGTTGATGCCAGCATGTTCTACACAGGGAGTTTCAAGCCATCTAGGCCTGCATAGTGAGATCCTATCTCAACAACAACTATAACTTTAAGTGAAAAATAAGTAATTGAAAAGTTTGTCCTTTTGTAACAATAATGTAAACTTTAGAGTAAGAGTCTGAACTAGATCGTTAAAAAATAATCCCAATCTTTTGACAACTCACCAATGAAAGAAACAAATCTCACCTTAAGGAAACTTTAGGACTGGAGAGACAGCTCAGTGGCTAATAACACTGGCTCTTCTTCCAGAGGACACAGGTTCAATTCCCAGCAACCACATGGCAACGTACAACTGTCTGTAACTCCAGTTCCAGGGAATCTCACACAGACATGCAGACAGGTGAGACACCAATGCACATAAATAAAAAAGTATTAGTTGGGCAGTGGTGGCATACGCTTTTAATCCCAGAACTTGGAGGCAGAGGTGGGAGGATCTCTGGGAGTTTGAGGCCAGCCTGGTTGGTCTACAGAACTAGCTCCAGGACAGCCATGGCTACACAGAGAAACCTTGTCTCAAAAATAAAAAAGAACTTAAGTAGGACAATTTGTTCATTATGGGAGTGAAAACATGCTTAAAAAATATTCTGGCAATGAAATCAGTTTCTATCCTGATATGGCTGTGTGTAAACTGGTGAATTATTCCACGGGAAAGACACAGTAAACAAAACAGGCAAGATGTCACACACTTGCGGGGCTTACAGTGTGGTGGGGCAAAAAGACAATTAACAAAAAAAAATTAAGCTGGACATGGTGACACATGCCCATAATCCCACTCTTGGGAGTTTGAAGCAGGAGGATCTTGAGTTTTGGTTAGCTTTGGGGCTAAAGAGATGACTCAGTGGTTAAGAGCACTTATTGCTCTTGCAGAAGAACTGGGTTCAGTTTCCAGCACCCACATGGTGGCTTACACCTGTGCATAACTCCAGTTCCAGGGGATCCAACGCCTCGCCTCTTCTGATCTCCACAGGCACCAGTAGGTAGTCACGTGTAAAACAAATAAATCTAAAAGAAGTCTTCCTAAAGTTAACCTTGGACTATGTATCCAGACCTTATATCAAGAACATTTACAAAAATATTCTGAGTGGTGGTGGGTGGTGATGGCACATGCCTTTAATCCCAGCACTTGGGAGGGAGAGGCAAGTGGATCTTTGTGAGTTCGAGGTCAACCTGGTCTACAAAGAGAGTTTCAGGACAGCCAGGGCTACACAGAGAAACCCTGTCTCAGAAAAAGAAAAATTCTTTTGAGGGTTGGAGAGATGGCTCTGGCTGCTCTTCCAGAAGTCCTGCATTCAATTCCCAGTGCCCACATTGTGGCTCACAACCATCTGTAATGAGGTCTGGTGTCCTCTTCTGGCCTGCAGGCATACATACAGACAGAAATGTTGTATACATAATAAATAAATAAATTTAAAAAAAATCTGTTCTGCGGGCGATGGTGGCGCACGCCTTTAATCCCAGCACTCGGGAGGCAGAGGCAGGTGGATCTCTGTGAGTTCGAGACCAGCCTGGTCTACAGAGCTA
>NC_022013.1:25800364-25803099 GCF_000317375.1 Microtus ochrogaster
TTCATCTTGCTTAACACTATGAGCTAAAGAAAACACATCAAGGTGACAGACAGGGTTCCAACATGTTGTTCAGTAATGCAATCGCATTTAGAGCCTCATGCGTGGCTCATGCATGAGCTATGTCCTCAGTCCTTTATTTTGTACTTTTTCTTTCAAGACAGTATCTCCCTAAGTGGTTCTGGTAGACATAAACTTGTGATCCTCCTGTCTCAGCCTCTGAGTAACTAGGAAGTAGGCTTGGACCATCATCAGGCCTGGCTTCCGGTTTTAATCAGGCCGATCAGGGGACTTCAAAGAGAAAATGGTGGACACTCAGCAATGGCACAAAGGAAATGAGACATTAACGCACTGCGGAGGACTTTTCACACTGAAGTCGCAAGTCGTGGAGGCAGGTGGGGCAGGAGACCCCACAGATTACCGTGCTATTTAATGTCACAGGGCTAAGGGCAGATCTTGGTAAGGATAACAGACAAGGACTGTGTTCTCCTGAGTTTCAGTGATGGGGCCTAGGAGACACTGAACAAAACGTCTGAGAAACACTGGCAGAAAGGGAACAGGGGCGTGGGCAGTAGGTAAGAGAGGAAGGAAGCCAAGGGAGGGTTGTAGCCTGGTGTGGTACCATGTACCTGTCTCCCGAGCCCTGAGGAAGATAAGAGAGTTCCAGGCCAGTCTGGTCCACAGAGTGAGTCCTGTCTGTGAGAACTGGAAACCGTCTGCCTTCACGGCCTGCATACCTGAAATCCCAGCTGCAGGAAGGAAGCGGGAGGACTGGGCCAAGGTCATCCTGGGCTACGTAAAGCGTCGGAGGCTAGCCTACGCTATGATACCTTGTCTCAAAACAAAAACCAACCATGTTGGATATGATGACTCATGGCTTCTGATCCCAACAGAGGCAGGTGGATCTCTGGGCATTTAAGGCCAATTTGGTCTACCCAGTGAGTTACAGGGTATCCAGAAATACACTGTGAGACCCTGTCTCAAAACAAAACAAAAGAAACAAAACACATCAAGGAAGAGAGGGAAAGCAAGGGTAGCGGGGAGGCTGTTCCAGCTTTAGCTCAGTTGGTACAGCTCTGGGATTAAAGGCTGGCTTTAAACTCACATTCTTCCTGTGTCTGCCTCCCAAGTGCTGGAATGATGACAGATGAACCAGCACAGCCAATGGCCCCGTCCGTGTTCTAACAAGTGGACGGAACAAAGCAAAGGGAGGCGAGGGAATGTGAACGGCGAAAGAATCTCAGCCAGAGCAGGGAGAGAACCTTCCATCTTTCCTCTGATCCATAGACCCCTTAGGACCCAACAAAACATTTCATGATCTGTGAACCATTCATGCATCTCCCCCTGGCATCTGATGTTCTTTCTGCCTGGCTGCCCTATATCTCTGTGTCCTGGCCAGTGTCTGCCTGTTTTCCCAGCACCTGCCTACACGTGGTTCCAGAGTCTGTGCGCTGTTCTGTGGTATCAATATCACTTCTTAGGTCTTAGACAGGATTTCTCTGTATAACAGTTCTGGCTTTCCTGGAATTCACTTCATAGATCAGACTGGCCTCAAATTCACCAGAGAATCCACCTGCCTCTGCCTCCCGAGTGCTGGGTTAAAGGCGTGCACCACCACCACCTGGCCACTTAGGTATTTTGTTGCTTGACAACTGTTTTTTTTTGTTTGTTTGTTTTTGTTTTTTTAACTTTCTGAGACATGTATTTGCTATATAGCCCAAGCTGGATTCAAACTTTCAACCCTCCTGTCTCTACCTCCTCAGTAGCTAAGATCACAGGTGGGTATCAATATACCCAAAGTAGACACTTTCAGCATATTGCGACCCCTGTGGCATTGTGAGGAGAGAGTCTTTTTCTTGCCTTCCTTCGTATTTTCAATTCCTGGTACAGATTTTTCAACGAACCAATGTTTGGATTATTTTAGTTTTCAGGTTTTTTGTTTGGTCTTTTGAGACAGGGTTTCTCTGTATAGCCCTGGTTGTCGTGGAATTCACTCTATAGACCAGGTTGGTCTTAAGCTCACAGAGATCCTCCTGACTCTGCCTCCAGAGTGCTGGGTTCAAAGGCATGTGCTTACTGTTACATTTTTGCTACATTTCCTCATTTGCTTATTTTGGTGTGTATGTGCGTAAGTGGGAGGACAGAGGTCAAAGACCAAAGGTCAGAGACCAACTTCTGCCAGTTCATTCTCTCTCTCTCTCTCTCTCTCTCTCTCTCTCTCTCTCTCTCTCTCGACAGGATTTCTCTGTGTAGCTCTGGCTGTCCTGGATCTGACTCTGTAGACCAGGCTGGCCTCAAATTCAGAGATCTGCCCACCTCTGCCATCCAAGTGCTGGGATTAAGGTTGTGCACCACCACCAATGGGCTCTCTCTTTCTTTTCTAATGATTTATTTACTTTAATTTTATATGTATTGATTCTTTGCTTGCGTGTATATCTGTTCAAGGTTATTGGGTCCCCTGGAACTCTTATAGACAGTTGTGAGAGGCCATGTGGCTGTGGGGAATTGAACCAGGGTCCTCTGGAAGAGCAGTCACTGCTCTTACCTGCTGAGCCGTCTTTCCAGCCCCCCATTCTCTCTTTTCATTATGTGGATTGGGATCAAGAGTTTTAGAGTCAGCCTATAGATCAATATATCGAGTTCCAGCCAGGCAGTGGTGGCGCACGCCTTTAATCCCAGCACTCGGGAGGCAGAGGCAGGCGGATCTCTGTGAGTTCGAGGCCAGCCTGGTCTACAAG
>NC_022013.1:25804206-25805376 GCF_000317375.1 Microtus ochrogaster
TCGAAAAACCAAAAAAAAATAAAAAATAAAAAAAAAATAAAAACCAAGGGGGAAAAAAAGCTGTAATAGTCGGGCAGTGGGGGGGGGGGCTAGAGAGATGGCGCAATGGTTAAGAACACTGACTGCTCTTCCAGAGGACCCGGGTTCAATTCCTAGCACCTACGTGGCAGCTCATACCTGTCTGTGACTCTAGTTCCAGGGCTTCTGACATACAGAAATACATACAATACAGATACACATGCAAGTAAAACACCAATGAACATAAAATAAGTTAATTTTAAGAAAGACTGGCTAGAGTGGGTTAATAATTAATGTTTTAAAAATAGTTGGGTCGTGGTAATGCACACCTTTAATCCCAGCACTCAAGAAGCAGAGGCAGGAGGGTCTCTGTGAATTCCAGGTCAGCCTAGTCTACATAATGAGTTCTAGGATAGCCAAGGCTATACAGAGAACCCTCTCTTGACAAACAAACAGGAATAAAAAACATTTTTGAAGGCAAAATCATTAGAAATTAAGTATTTATGTCAAAGGGTATGTATATCTTGTTCAGGTTTTTTTTTTTTGTTTTTGTTTTTGTTTTTTTTGAGCTGGCCTCAAACTCACAGAGATCTGCCTGCCTCTACCTTCCTAGTGCTGGAATTAAAGGCGTGTGCCACCACTGCTCAGCAGCCAGGTATATCTTAAATTCTCAAGTGTTCCAAAGAGGCTAATTTAAATTCTCAAGTGTTCCAAAGAGGCTAACCTAGTTAACCTAGGTTAGTATGGGAAATAGGAAAGTGTGAGTGTGTGTGTGTGTGTGTGTGTTTTTGAGCCTGAGCACACAAGTTAGAGACACGGGGTGGAACTATATATTCCAAGAAGATAAGCTTGAAGCAGGCCATTCTCTTGCCCCAGCCTCCTAAGGCCAGGATTCAAGCTTGTTTCTGCACACCCAACTGACACTGATTATTCTTTCTCCTATTTCCAGCTGAGAGTGGTATGCAACTTTTTTTCCTTAGTTAGCCCAGGCTGGCCTTGAACTCACGATATAGTTAGTGGCTAGTGAAGGGTGATATTGGGCTCACAATATTCCCTCCTCCTCTACTAGCAAATACTGGGGTAACAGGCATGTGCCACCACACCCAGTTTGCTTTGGTTTTTTTTTTTTTTTATTGGTTTTTCGAGACAGGG
>NC_022013.1:25805596-25821105 GCF_000317375.1 Microtus ochrogaster
GGAACTCCCTTGGTAGACCAGGCTGGCCTCGAACTCACAGAGATCTGCCTGCCTCTGCCTCCCGAGTGCTGGGATTAAAGGCGTGTGCTACCACCGCCCGTGTTTTGTTTTTTTTTTTAAGGGTAATTTTATTCTCATAGTTCAGGCTAGACTCAGACTTTAACTCGTGGTCTTCCTGCCTAAGCAGGAAGTGGAGTTCTGGAGTACAAGGATTCACCACCACACTGAGCTCAATTACTTTTCTATTAAGACAGTCTCGCTCTGTAGCCCAGGCTGGCCTGAAAGTCACTATCTTACCCAGGATGGCTACAAACTCCCAGGAGCCCTTCTGCTATTGTTTGTTGGTTTGTTTGTTTTTCTCAAGACAGGATCTTACCGTGTAGCTGTGATTGTCTGGCACTCACAGTGTAGACCAGGCTGGTCTTGAACTCAGAGATCTACGTGCCTCCGTCCTCCAAGTGCTGGGATTAAAGGCATGCACCGCCATACATGGTTCTAGACTGCAGACATACAAGACTGCAAACCAGGATATCCTGCTAATTTTTATTTTCTTATAGTTTCATCAGAGCAGTAACAGAAAAACCATCTCCTGGAGATGTATGTAGAATTCAGTGGGTAGGGTGCTTGAGTCATAAGCACAAAGCCCTATAGTCAATGCCTGGTACCACATAAAAATTGTATGCGGTAGTGTATACCTATAATCAAGACCACCATTCGGGAGGCATAGGCAGGAGGACTGGTTTGAGTTCAAGGCTAGTGAGGGTACTAGGCCAGTCAGGGCAACCTTGTCTCATAGTAAGAGTGAACCAAAGCTGTATTTCTGTTTGGAATTCAGAAAGCTGAAAAGAGCGTTGCTCATAACAAATTACAGCTCTTCTTGAACCGGTCAGAGGTCAGAGCTGGGGTCATAGTGCATCAGGGTAACCTAGAACTCAAGGCAAGACAGGCGCCTGCGAGAAGAGACCAGGTAAACAGGCTCTCCAAGCAGAGCAAGGGGAAAACACACCCTCGGGCAGAAGGAATTTTGCTAGCATCTTTGACAAAGTGCTAAAGGCTCGAATGAGGGCTATTATGCCAGAAGACAGTCTGTAGAACTCATTCATGGCCTCTTCCCCACAGGCCTCTCTGGGGGCTCCAGAGGAAGACAGGAGGCTGTAGGGAGCCTCCCTGAGTGAGTCAGTCTTGAGAAGAAGAGGATGCTAAGGAAGGCCTGAGGCCCCACCTGGACCCTCTCCCTGGAGGCGAGGAAGAGCATGGGGGAGAAGAGGGGAATGGAGGGAAGGAAAGGTTGGGTGTCATGGGAAGCTTCTGGGAGAAGGGCAGTTGTCTTTTTGTGAGAAAATGAAAAACAGAATCTTTTACCTCTGAGAGAGCCAGCAAAGTCCTGTACTCTCTTGGGATCTATTTAGACCAGTGGTTCTGGGAGCAGAGTCTCTTGCATCCTGGGGGATATTTGACAACGGCTGGAGACAGTTTGCCTATCTGGGATTGGAAGTTGCTGTATAGAGGCCTCTGAGAGTAAAGGCCTGGTATGCTGCCATTCATACTATATGCCCAGTACACCACATGCCCCCTTCCCCATAAATAAAGACTCCTCTAGTCGGGAATATCAATAGTGCCCTGATTGATTGAGAAGGCCTGCCTTCTGGGGCTCCAGTGCTGTGGGAGAGGCAGAAAACTGAGCCCAAGACATAAAACATTGCTACTTTGGCTAGTCTAGGCAAATCACCAAGCTCCAAATTCAGTGAGAAACACTGCTTCCAAAGATAAGGTGGTTGCACAGGCTGGTGGTAAGAGGCAGAGGCAAGGGGATCTCTGTGAGTTTGAGGCCAGCCTGGTCTACAGAGTGAGTTCTAGGACAGCCAATACTAAATATAGAGACCTGTTTAGGTGGAAGCTCCTCTTCAGTCCCATCTCTCTCTTTCTCCAGATCCCATCTTCAGGAGGTTTCTCTCCCGATATGCTCAGGGCCACGCCCACAAGGTGTTTAAGACCCAGCCCCTCGACCTGCCTGCCACACGATTTCTCTCCTGCTTCCCTGAGCGTTACTTTCCTCTGTTTATCAAACCTGGTTTTATTAATTCGGTTGAATTTGGCTTATGCCATCAATGGAGAAACCCACAACCAGGATCCAAAATGCTTGTCAAGACCCTTTCTAAAAAATTAATTAATATTATATATAATGGAGCTCCATAGAAGACACCTAACGTCTATACATGGGCACACACACACACACACAACATAAGAACAAGTATACATACGTGTAATACATGCACACAAAATAAAAATCAAAGGGCCAGTCAGGCAGTGGTGACACATGCCTTCAATGCCAACATTTGGGAGACAGAGGCAGGAGAATCTCTGTGAGTTCAAGGCCAGCATGGTCTACAAAGTGAGTTCAGCCTGGACTATTACACAGAGACACCCTGTTTCTTTTTCTTCTATCTTTCAAAAACCAAACCAAACAATAATTAAAAAAGAAAACCCCACAAGATGCTGAGACAAATCAATGGAAGTCTCACAAAACCTATAGATACCTATTTCCTCTCTCCGTCCTCCCCTCATTTTCTCCCTTCTCTCCTCCTCCTCTTCTTCTTCCTCTTCCCTCCCTCTCCCCACCCTCTCCCCAAGGTCTAGCTGTGTAACCCTGGCTGGTCGGGAATTCTATGTAGGCCTGGCAGCCAATCTACAACTTGAAGGGATTCTCTCCTCTGCTTGCAAGTGTGGTATTACTGGTGACTGCCATCATGCTAATTTTTTTTTTTTTAACCAAAGTGTCTAAGGCCATGTTGGCCTAAAATTTGCTAGGTATCCAAAGATGGTCCTGAATGTCCAGCTTCGAGTACCAGCTGGGATTGCAAGTATGTGCACCAAACCCAGCAGCATTCACTTTGTATTGTTTTTATTTATTTATTCATTCATTTTTATCTTTTTTTTTTTTTTTTTTTTTTGGTTTTTCAAGACAGGGTTTCTCTGTAGCTTTGGAGCCTGTCCTAGAACTAGCTCTTGTAGAACAGGCTGGCCTCGAACTCACAGAGATCCGCCTGCCTCTGCCTCCCGAGTGCTGGGATTAAAGGCATGCGCCACCACCGCCCGGCACATTTTTATCTTTTGAGGCTGGGTCTCACTAAGTAGCTCTGGATGGCTTGCCTGTGGATCAGGCTGGCCTTGAATTTATTGCTACCTCCTGACTGCTATAATTATGGATGTTAGCCACCACACCCACGTCAACATTCTTTTTATTCTTTGCCAATTTGATGTATGAAAAGCAATATGGCTGGGTGTGGTCGCTCACACCTGTAGTCCTAGAGCTTGGAGGCAAAAGTATCAGGATGTGTTCAGAGCACTAGGACCACGGGACCACATACTGAGTTCCAGACTAACCTCAGCTACAGGAGATTGTGAGGAGTTGGGGGACCGCGCCCTGAGAGATGGGGGGAGGGGGAGATTGATTTTCTAGAGTTTTTAGTTACTGTCATGTTTCAGCTATTAAAGGGGAGAGAGTAGATGCCAGTCTGCAATCTCCATGGTAATGGCTGTTTTCTACTCCTCCCCCCACCCCCACCCCGCCTTGGCCGTGCTTGTATGGGCTCTTGGAACCTGGCTTGAGATGCAAGGACTCTAAATCCCAGCATGCCTTGTTCAGGTTTTCCCGCCAGCCCTGTAGAGAGGGTCACAGAGACTACAGGTGTGGAGGTGGGCAGGTGAGACTGAGTCACGCGGGACACTGGGCGTGGCTTCCTGGATCAGCTCCATATGCTGATTCCAGTAACGGGCAGCTGAGCTGTCCTAGCTGCTGCCCAGCCTAGCTCTGCACGTAGCTATGGCACCAGCAGCAGGGCTGTAGGGTGAGACGCAGGCGGCATTCTCCAGCAGCGGCTGCCTTAAGCATCTCACGAGAGCTCTCTTCTCATCCTTCCCATGGGACCTTGGGTCCTTGCACAGTTGCCTTGATTGAACCTACTCCACGATTGGCGTTTTTATCACTAGAGCAATCCCCCAAACTACCCATCTTGTATCTAACGGTGGAACTGGTTGCTTAGCACCTGCCAAAGCGGTCAGTTGTGGAGCTGTGGGAAGGCGCTGGGGACATGATTCAAGCTCTGGTTCCCTAACTTCCTAACTCTGTTGCTTGGGAACCTCTCTGACATCTCAGTTCCCGCTTGTTCCGAGTGGTAGGGCGATGACTCCACCCATGGCCCTCTGTTCTTCCTGGGTTACTTCTCTAAAGGAGTTACAGCATCAAGATGAGTGGGGAGGATATATGAAGCGCTATTGTATAGTCGGATGAGTCTACTAACTCCTCCCTCAGCAAGAAGAGGCAAGACCGCAAGGCCCTGGTGGTGTCTTCGGATGCTGTTGCTTGTGTAGTCCCTCCAGTGTGCTGAGGAGCCATAATATGCTATACACCACATTGACTCAAACATGATCCTGAGCTGTGAGCGGGCACATCCCTTTAGTTCCAGCCCTCTCGAGGCAGAAGCAGGTGGATTTCTGTGAGTTCAAGGCCTGCCTGGTCCACACAGTGAGTTTCGGGATAGCCAGGACTATGACGAGAGAACTTGTCTAAAAACGAACAAACAAACAAAATGATCTTGCAGATGAGAACAATGTCATACTTCCCAGTCATTGTAAAAGGGTCTCTGGGTGCCCGTCTCAAACACTCAGAATAGAAAGAGCTGCCTGCTTTTCAATACTCACAAACACAACTACCTCTGGCCCTCAGCACCGTCAGCCATGTCTCTAACAACATCCTCAACAAGCTCATCACTCCGTCAGCCTCAGCACCGTCATTCATGTCTCTAACGACATCCTCAACAAGCCCATCACTGTCAGCCTCAGCACCGTCATTCATGTCTCTAACGACATCCTCAACAAGCCTATCACTCTGTCAGCCTCAGCACCGTTGTCCATGTCTCTAACGACATCCTCAACAAGTCTATCACTGTCAGCCTCAGCACCGTTATCCATGTCTCTAACGACATTCTCAACAAGCCCATCACTCTGTCAGCCTCAGCACCGTTATCCATGTCTCTAATGACATCCTCAACAAGCCCATCACTCTATCAGGTAGAGGGGCATCAAGCACAATCCCAGAGTGCAGAACTAAGTGGAAAGCAGGCATGTCCCCATGCTGGGGAAGTACTGTGCACAAGTGATGCTGACAACTTGGGGAACAGCATGATTGTGAGTGAGTGTCTGTGTGTGTGTGTGCGCGCGTGTGCGCGTGCTACTTGGTGACATTGTAGTTCATTGCCTGCAGAGGTTCAGTTTGCTGGACCTCCTAAACTATTAAAGGGAAGACATTGATTTAATTTGTTCTTGTTGTTCTGACACCCCCCCCCCATTAAAAAAGTTAACAACTTACTCAATGTTCAGTGATTGTTGAAACTTAACTGTAGCAGAAGGTATGGCAGGTGGTTTAGCACCTAATAGGCCAGCGGGGCAGGGAGACCTGGGCAGGACGGATGCATGTCTGAGGTAAAGCCCTTGCTTTTTTTTTTTTTTTTTTTACCTTTTTGAAATTTTTAATAATTTGTTTGTTTGTTTTGAGTCTGTCTGCCCCATCATCCCATGAGTTGGGAGTACATTGGGAGTACAGGCCTGAGACACTTTGCCCAGTTTCTAAGAGAGGGTCCAGGTTTCACTTTGCCCTAAGCTCTGTAAAGTCTGTAAATTCGAGAATTCCATTTTGGGGTCTGGCAATGGTGGAGCACACCTTTAATACCCACACTTGGGAGGCAGAGATAGGAGGATCTTTGTGAGTTTGAGGCCAGCCTGGTCTCCAGCGTGAGTTCGGGACAGCTAGGGCTACACAAAGAAACCCTGTCTCGGGAAAAACAAAACTAAAACTAAAGAATTCTATTTTCAATGAAGGGAAAGGATAATCCTACTTAGAGGGAGAGCAGAAAGTGCTTCGAAGAAGGGGCCACTTGGCCCAGGGAAGGCAGGAGCCAGCCATGTAAACAAAAGTCTGAGGTAGACAGTCTGGGTGGTTGATCTCAACAGCAGGGGCCCAAGTCTGGTTGTGAGTGCATGTGGCTGTGTAAGGAAGGTGTGTGTGTGTGTGTGTATGTGTGTGTGTTTATGTGTGTGTGTGTGTAGATTCCTCAGTGTATCAGACTCTGTGGCCTCTGTGAGTGTGAGTACGTAGTACAAATGCATACGATGGGTTGTTTGAGGGTGAGACCGTATGCCAGTGTGAGTGGTGTGTGTGATTTGATCTGTGTATGTGTATGGTTTGTGTGATTGTGGAGTGTCAGTGTTGTCTCTGAGGCATGAGTGGTGTTCATGAGGGGCTACCAGGGCAGGGACAATCACAGGGCCATTTGACAGTTGCCTATGAAGTGCTTCTCTGTGCTAGGGTCTGACACTGTAAGCTCGTTTCGAGGGGCTGCTGCTGGGGGTAAGGGACAGAAGTGTACAAACGGACAGATGGAATAAACCAGAAAAAGTCCCTACTTTGGGAGAATTGAGATGCACAGTGTTGGCTGAAGCCAAAAGGCCCAGCATAGCAGTCAGCAAATTAACCCTTTTCCGGTGATGAAGACTCAATGAAATAGCCATCCTTCATTAAATTAATGTAAAAACAAAACCCAAAAAGCTTCCACTTCTTCACCTCCCTCCAGGAGTTGCAGCAAAGCTAGAATAGAAGGGTGGGGTTGTGGGCTTCTGGGAGCCAATCAGGGGAGGCACGGCAGCCAGCCCAGCCCCTCAGGCCCATGGGCACACCCAAGCCCTGAAGGGTTGACCTCTCTCTGACCTACCCAGAAGTTGATAAGAGGTGACCAGCTCAGGGCAGCACATAAACAGCCCTACCCAAGACACACCTAGAGGACCCAGGGCAGGTAGCAGAGGACTGGATGGTCTCTCTGAGCTGGTGAAACTTGGGGTAAGTGTTCTGACTTCCCCAGAGAGCTGAGAAAGGCCAGCCTAGCAATCTACAGGACACACAAGTCCTATTAGATGAAGGGGAGAGAGAAACATTGAGGAGGAAGATCTGGGTGAGCGATGCTCTCCAGAGGCTGAGCATGGCAGCCTTTAGAGGCTGAAACAAGTGGATCAAAAAGTTTAAGGCCAGCCTGAGCTTCATGTTGAACTCGGAGTTGTTAGTCTGTTGGTCTAGAGTGAAATCCTATCTCAAAAAAAAAAAAAAAAAAAAAAAAAGCAAAACAACAAAAACCCCAAATAATTCCATCTCTTGGGAGGCTGAGACAGAAGGACCAGTGCTAGCTCTCCTGGGCTACAGCATGGAATTCAAGACAGGTTTGGTTACAGTGATACAGTGACACTGTATCATAAAAGGCTACCCAGGCCCAGGCAGGAATGCTGGGTTTCTGGTCCCTACTCACACCTGACCAGTGAGTGACCTTGGGCCAACTTTTGCTCCCAACAAAGAACTGGGACGTCTGTTCTTCTTGGATGGTTATGAGATGGACCCCTTGTGCTAGCGGGATGAGGGAAGCACCACACCAGCTGAGGAGGGCAGAACAAAGGTCTGGAGAGCAGCTGCCTCAGCAATGTTGAGGCTCAGCAGGCATGTCAGCCCTCTTGCCCAAAGACCTGGGCTTGGAGGTCTCCTGGGATTGATGAGTTAGGGAAGCTGAGCAAGGATGCCCTTCCCCCCAGCCCACTATTTTTGGTTAAGGGATCGTCATCAGCAAGAGGTTTTCTCTTTAAGGAAGGACTCCAGAGGCAGGTGGGGAGAGAAGCTAGCAGTGTGCAGAACACACAAATGAGGTCATTGTTTGGCCAAGTGGAGCCGGAGCTTCCCCAGCTAGGTGACCACAACAGCGTGAAACCTAGCCTGCCGAAACCTCCATTCTTGCCAAGATGTAAGGACTTGTTCCAAAATGGCTTTGGAAGACCCTAGGGTCTTTCACAACGTCACTAGTCTCTTCAACCAACCTCCCTATCCTTTTAAGAACTCATTGCTGCTCCAGAGCAAGCCCCATTTCCAGACAGAACACGAGCAGACGCTCCTTCAAGATTCCTTTATCTGTACTCCTTGGGGGAATAGAATAAGCTGGCATTTCCAAGGCAACTAGGCGTTAATTAGTTCATTTACAGATGGCATGGTGGGTTTTTAAGTGTGTGTGGTGGGGGTGGAGCACAGAAGTGTTAAGACAGGGTCTCTCTGCATAACCCTGGCTGGCCTGGAACTTTGGTCACCAGGCAGACTTTAAAACTCCCAGCGGCAGGGCAGTGGTGGCACACAACTTTAATCCCAGCACTCGGGAAGCAGGGGCAGGCAGATGTTATGAGTTTGAGGCCAACCTCTTACAAAGTTTAAGGACAGCCAGGACTGTTATACAGAGACACCCTGTCTCGAAAACCCAAAACAAACAGACAAAAACAACCTCACAGCAATCCTCTGTCTATTCTCTAAGTGCTGGTTTTACAGGCAACTGAACTACCATGACTGCCCTACAGCACTTCACTTTGCGCATGTGCACATGAGGTAGTTTAGTAAGTTATTAACACCACAGACAGACAACAGCATGGCCAGACCTCTGAGTACAGTTCAAATCTCCAAATAAGAACAAAACAACCAAAAAACCAAGATGCTCCCAAGCCCAAGATAAAGGGCGGAGCCTAGGAACACCTATGGAATCTTGTCTCTGCATCTACATGGGATAATCTCTATCTGGGAGGGGATGGAATCAGACTAAGTGGAGGGGAGGAGTGATGCTAAAGACTTGGCTATCAACAGTGATCAGCTCCCATTCTCTCTCATCAAGCGCTCATCTCCATTTTGTTTTGCTTTTCCACTTTACAAGATCATATCTGTGATTTCATGTCAGTCACAAAAAGTTAGGGTTCAGATTACAGATCTTCAGCACGCAGCCAAATTGGCTGGAGTGCAAAGGCTGCTGCGCGCAAGGCTGGACTTGCTATCCTAGACTTCTGAGAAGACACCAGATCCAAACTCTGTTGTAAGAGGAGCAGCCCTGAAGAAGACAGATTTGGCCAAGGTCACTGAGCACATGGTTGGTGCTGTGTGGAGCCTTGAGTGTTTTCGAAGTAGGGAGCAGCCTCCCCCATTTCTTTGCTTTCCTCTCAGCCTCCAATCAACCCTCCAGCTATCCAGAAATCCATACCCTGCCTCCCCGTATCTTCTGTATATTTATCTCTTCTCCCTCCCATCTCCAAGCCTCACCCAATCCGTAGCCCCAAATTTCAATACACAGTTCAGACCAAGGTTAGAAAAAGCCTAGAAGGCACTTTATTGGAGGTCTAAGCCTCCATTCACAGGAAAAGGGATCCAGGAACCCCATCTTGAGGGGTCTGGCATCACCCCACTTCACGCTGGTCTAGTTAGGAGACCTAGAGCAATCAATCTGGCCAGCAGCACTCAGTGGGAGAAGAGCAGGGAGGGGAATGCTTTAGAAAAAATAGCTCTCTATGTACACTTGGAATATTTATAGCACATAAATTAGGGATGCTCGGACCCCCGCCTGTGGAGCCTGAGTACTGGGCCGAGAGGAGGAAGTCAGTCCAGGAAGGAAGGCTGGAGAACACAACCCTGTCCCTTCTGCCCCTGCACTCTCCTCCCACGATCTCCCCAGCCTCCTTGGTTGAGCCCAGGCATCTGCAGGTGGGTCTCTTCTGCAGTCAGTGCTTGGACTGGAAGGAGCTGGAGTCCCGGGCTGAGGGCTGTAGAGTCAGCGATCGGGTCACTTCAAACCCTGAGGCTTGTAATTCCAAAAGGTGGGAGAGGAGAGGCCACAGGCACTTCAGGATACAACACACTTGCCGAGTTCCTCCTCTCCACAGCAACACAGGGAACACATCCACATTGAGGGGGCCTTCCGGCCTGCCTGTCCTTCCAGAAAGGCTTCAGTTCAAGTTTGTGTCTGAGCCAGGTCCTGGGTCCAGTCCTGACCATTAATTCCGACTCTCTATGACCTCTTCCTCCTTCCAGCCGCTGGAGTTCTTGCCGAACTTGTAGACGAGTCGCCGGCCGTCCACCCGTTCCAGGATCTCCCGTTTGTAGTAGTACCTGGGTGGGAAGATGGTGGTCAGAGGAGACTTGCTATGGCCTGAGGTTTTTCCCCTGGCTTTGCTGCCCTGAGCCTGCCTTCATCCCACCTGCTGTGGCCACACTGGTTTGTAATTGTGGCCCTGCACCTGTTTCTGCATTAGCTTCTCTGTGCCTTCCAGCTACGGCCTGGGGCTTGGGGCTTTTCACGAAGGTGTGTGAGCACAGGGATGGAGGGGACACTACTGGCGCTGCTGAACTAGTCAGGACAGCCCCTGGCACAAGGGGCAAGGGGGCTGCACTGCAAATACACCGCTCTTTCTATCACTCTCCAAGTGTCTTAGAGTAAATCTGCAGAGAACACAGATGTGTTAGCTGAAGCTAAGTGTGCTCAGGTGTCTGGCTAATGCTTTCCTCACACTTCGGTTGACCAGTGAGCCAACTCTGCCCTGTGGGCCCTCACGCTTGTCACGGGTAATCTAGGAGAAAACAGCAGAGTTCAAACAGAGGTCCCTGAGAGATGAAGGGTGACAGCCCCCAGCTTACCTCATGGCCCGGCTCAGCTTCTCGTAGGTCATGTTGCTGTTCTTTTTCTTTTGGCCCCAGAGTTGGGCCACGGCCTCCGAGCGGAGGAACTTGAATACACCCTCATGCCGGTTCTCCCATTTCATGAGGCCTTCGTTGAGCTCAGGGTGAATGAGGATGTCTCGGATGAACTCCCACAAATGAGTACCTCTGGGGGCTACAGGGGAAGATTCCCTCAGTTATCAGTCCTGGGTGCCCCTCTCCTCCAGGCCATCTGGCCTTGCCTATCCCAGTGCTAAGAGCCAAGCGGACAGTCCCTTTTAGACTCCCTGGGCAAGGTCCTCTTAGGGAACCGCTGTAGTGGCTGCTGCCTTTTTTGCTCCAAAATGCCGTGTGCTAGGCAGACTGCACAGAGCATACAATTCTCTAAGGCTCAAACATCTGGCTAAGATGGACACACATACTCCTTTCTGAGTGGCTCATGGATCAATGGGGACCAACGTTGGTGGGAACTTGGCACACATAGGGACAGAGAGCTGGCTGTAGCCTAGAGGACCAAGGAACAGCTTCCTGGGGGGGAAAAAACCCATCCCCTCGGGACAAGAATGAAAGCAGGCCATGACTGCGTACGTGCAGGCCTGTGAAAGAGGCGGCAAACAAGACCTTTGGGGTGACCTCCAGGTGGTTCAGAGCAGCTGGAACATACAAAGCCTGAGGCCCCTTCAGCAGGCTGTGCCTGGAGTCCCAGCCAGCCCAGCCCACTGGACTGAGCAGGTCTGAGCACCCACCAGCTGCCTCCTCACCACCAGAAAGCTCCGTCAAGCAAGACAGGGGGCCGAGTATAAAAAGTTAGCAAGGGGGGTGTGTAGGAAGCCTGGATTTTCTGTGAGCTTCCCCCTAGGATCCTGGGTCTCCCCTCTTCTCTAAGTCCAAGCAGGCCTCTGTAATGAGGTGATTGCTAACGCCGTGGAGCCTCCCAACTGTTCACAAAGGTAAGAAGCTCCGCCCACAGTCCCATCAGCCCCTATAACTTACCATGCTTGCTCTTCTTGCCCTCTAGGCAGTCCCAGTACTCTTTGCTCAGCTTTCTGGGGCGCCCCCGTTTCCTCTTCCCGTGCTTGGGTTCCCCCTTCTTATAGTCAGGAAAGCCATCTATGGGAAGGGGTTGGAAGGTCAAAAGAAGGTGAGGGTAAGGTGTCAATGGGAAGCCTTTCTATAGAAACCACAGTAGAGCAGAGACGAAGACAGGACAGAGTGGCAGAACGCTGTGGAACAGGATCCCCCCCCCACCCCAAGATCAACCCTCAACTCACCTCTAGGGAAGACCTTGCTATCAGTGAGATCCAGGTCCAAGTCACTTCCACCGGAGTCAGAGGAGTGGGAGCTCTGGGGAGTAGCGGTTCCTAGAGGTGGAGAAGTCAACTTGAGTGCCGGGAAGAGCTTACCCTGTCTTCAGATTCAGGTAATCGTTCTGGGAACTAGGTGCACTCTGGGACTTTTGGAGAAGGGAGACTGAGGCATGGCCTGTCCGCTCACCTGCAGTAGAGACATCAGAGCTACCAGGGGAGGGCGCTCCAGGGCCATAGCTACTGCCGTAGTAGGGGCTGGTCTGGCGGCCATCATCCAACAGCTCCTGGGCGAAAGGGCTTCCCTGATCTGGGAAAAAGAAGTTGGAGCTTAGAGAGGGCCAGGGGACCAGCAAGGACAAGAGAGACCACCCAGGGGCCCCAAGAACTGGCTATCGAGGTTTTTTCTAGTTGAGAGAGTGTATATCTAGCACGTTGGAAGGGTTGCAGATAGGACAAGACAAGCTGGAGAAAGAAAAAAAAGAAAAGAAAAGAAAATGGGTTCTCACCAAAGGGGCCCGAGTCTCCTAGACCCTCTTGGAAGGCCATGCCATCTTTCTCCAACAGTTCAATGATCCAGCTGAGCTCATCTGACGAGCTGGAGGAGGCTGGCGGAGGCAGGAAAGGGTCACTCACCACTTCGGGCAAGGGCTCGCTGGCTGTGCCCTCCAGCCAGGAGCCCCTACTCCGTCCTTCCCGAGGCCCATTCTCCCTGTTCACTGCCCTGGCCTGGACTTACTGAGGTCCCGAAGCTGGGCGTAGAGTTGGTCTCCCAGAGGCCCAAAGACCATTCTTAGCTCCTCAAGGGCACAGCTGCAGAGGGTGGCCCCGTCCATGTCGCATCGCGAGAAGTCGATGGAACTGGCGTCGTACTTGTTCTTCTCCACTTGGTAGCTGATCCAGTCCAAAACCTGGCTCTTTGACCAGAACTGCGGCTGCTCCCCTGACCAACTCGCCTTCTCTGAAAGGAGGAGCGCAGTCAGTCAATACAGGCCAGTTTGATGTCCCTTTGGGATCTTGTCTGGGGTCCTCCCTTCCCATAGCGGTGTAAGGGGGGGGTAATAATAGTCACAGTCACGATGCCCCCGGTTTCAGTGCTTTCCTCTGTCGTTTGTGACAGTCCCTCTATTCCCGGCCACCTCAGCCGTTACAGGCTCCTCACAGGGGCTGGGAGCACAGTCTAGCATGCATAAGGTCTTGCTTGGATTCTTGCCCCAGCACTACTCAAATAAATAAATGAATAAATCCTCTCCAGCCCCAAGCCTGGGGGTTCCCTTGGAGACCTTCCTCCCTACCCATTGAGCCAAGAGCCTCTCAGGCGAGTGTGCTGTCTCTCAAGATACCCCGCTGCACAGCGCTCACCTGGACCTCCCAGCGACATCTGGGGGTTGTTCAGCGTCAACATCAAGTCTTCGGCGCCAAAGTTAGTCGACGGAGGAGCGGGAGCCAGGGCGGGGTCTTCTGAACTGTACATGGCGTTGAAGTAGTTACTAAAAACGTTGCTGATCTCACAGGTGGCTGCCATGAGGCCCCCTGGGAAGAGGAGACAAGTTGGTCAGGGCACTTCCATTACTCAGTTCTGGCCAAGCCTGGGCAGCAACAGCCAAGAGGCAGGGAGGAGTTCTGTGTTGCTGTAATAGTCATATTCTCTTTTCAAAAAGCCCCTGAAGAAACAAGTTACTTGAGAAGCTGAGGCTGTATGATCTCTTGAGCCTAGAAGCACCAGGCCAGCCGGGCGCCAAACTGGGAGATTCCGCTCCAACAACGACAAAAAAATTAAAATAAAAATAATCTCAAGCAGGATGGAACCACGAGACAAACTTTGCTGGGGCTCCCTCCACAAATCACCTGGGCCCTTGAACCAAAGAAGCCACCCTGTCCCTCCAAGACACTGACCTGGTCTCTGATCAGTCCCGGAACACCCCCACAGCCCTAACACTCAGGTTAGGAAGCTCCAAGTTGGAGTAATTAAGTTTAGAACTGTAAATCCACTGGACGGTTCCCGGGGCCAGAGTTGGGGAATGTGACCCTACCGAGAGTCAGGGTTCGATGTGGCAGGCGGGTGAGCAGGCTTCTGAGGCCACGGGAAGGGAAGAAATCTAGGCGGGCTGAGCCAGGTAGCAGTGATGAGTGTGGCCAACACGCTCCCCCCCACCCTCACTAAATAGAGTGGCGCCTGGCTCCTCCCCGCCAGGTCTTCAGTGTGCGTCCCCAGTTGTAACCTGAGCTGGTGGCTTATTGGATGCAGGGGATTTCCTTCAGACTGGGCTCTCGGTCCCAGGTGATTTGCATATTCCGTGCCACTTGGCCCAGATCCTAGCAGGCGGTGCTGGGAAATCAGGCCTGGCTTGTTTAATGATTGTCAGAGTCTGTCATTCCGCACCCTCTGGGGTTGGGCCCTGGGTACTGGACTGGGCAGGTGGCGGGAACATTGCTGGGGTGGGCATCTGTTTTTTAGGCCTCTATCTAGGCGGGGAAATTCTTCCTAGGGACCTGGCCAGGGCCGGACTAGGAAGGAAAAAGCAAGGCGAGGAATCTGAGCCGGTGGCTGGGTCAGAACAGCTGTATCTAACTGTCTAGAGAGGTCTGGGAACAAAACAGCCTAGTAAAAGTTACAGAGGCTCAAGGATTTTCTCCACAGCAACTGGGGTGCTGAAAACGACTAGGCATCACACTGGGCCACATTCACTCTCCAGCGTGGTTTCAGTCGGCCAGTCTAGCCAGCCACAGAGCTGGTAGCACTTTGCCTGTCTGGAGTCCTCCCGAGCACGATGGTTGCTGCGGCGGGAAACACCGGGCACTTAGACCTTCAAAGGTCTAACACGGTGCCTGTGGCTCTCTCCCTAAGGTCGGCTGAGGTGCTGGAGTTCACATGGCTAAGGCTGAACCTTTCCCGACGCAGTCCATCAGTATCTGCCTGCTGCCCTCTAGTGGTCAAAAGCCTAACACTTGCGTTGTTACTGACAAAAAAGGGACTGTTGTATGTTAATGTACTGTTTACCAGACACTTAAAAAAGAAAGAACCTGAGGCCGGGTGGAACAGGACTTTAAACTCTGCTTTCGGGAGGCAGAGGCAGGCCACTCTATGGGTTTGAGGCCAGCCTGGGCTACAGAGTAAGTTCCAGGACAGCCAGGGCTACACAGAGAAATCCTGTCTTGAAAACAAACAAAAATCCTCGTTTGTATAGTGGTAAAAAAAAAAAAGAAAGAAAGAAAAAAAAAAAGAAAACAAACAAAAAACAACAAAAAAGGAGATGCTGGAAGTTGAACCCAGAGCTTCCTAGGCAAGCGTCCTACAAATGGGTTATATTCCCAGAATAGTTTGTTTTTTGAGACAGTGTCTCACTATGTATAGGAGTCTATACATATGGGCTATATATAGGGCTTCAAACTCAAGAGATAGGCCCTAGCGCGGGAATTAAAGATGTAAACTGCCCTAACTAGCACTAGAATGTATTAAACATAACAATTTTCATACAAAAACATCCAATAAGCAATTGTAGGGCTGAGAGACGGCTCAGGGAATTAGGGTGCCTGTTGCCAAACCTGATGACCTGTGTTCTATTCATGATAAAGGGCGAGAACTGACTTCTGCAGTGGTGCCCTCTAAACACACACACACACACACACACACACACACACACACACACACACAC
>NC_022013.1:25821205-25833577 GCF_000317375.1 Microtus ochrogaster
TATATATATATATATATGCATGGAGACAGGGTCTCTCTATATAGTTCTGGCATCCTGGCTATCCTGGAACTCACTATATAGACCAGATGAGCTTCCAACTCTCAGAGATCCACCTGCTTCTGTCTCCTCAGTGCTGGGATTAAAGGTGTGTGCTACAAATACAATTTTTAAAATATTCAGAATCAGTGTTGGACATGCATGGTGGTGCATGCCTTTAGTCGCAGCACTCCTGGCCTTAGTGAACCTTGTGAGTTTGAGGCCAAGCCTTGTCTACATAAAACAAACAAACAAATAAACAAATAGAAAGAAAACAATGATGCACAGTTGTCTTCGTAAATAGTTTGCTCAGGCCACTGGATTAGGGAAATGACAATGTTGCTGGGGCCTTTGTCCGACATGCAGTACCTCTGGCCACCAACTTGAGTCCTGTGTAATCAATAGCTCTTGGGGGGCTTAAATACAAAGGACAGCTTGGCAGACCCTGCTAGCAATCCCTGAGTAGAAGTACCAGCAGGGCAAGGAGGAGGTAGGAGATTCATAGTTCAGCATCTGCATGTGGGTGGTCAGAGATCATGTCAATTTCTGCATGTCGGTACAAGGGAGGGGTCCCAACCAGAGGCATGTGCCTAGAATCCTAACTACTCAAAATGCTGAGGTGGGCGCGCTGAGTTTCAGGGTAGCCTGGGCTACTTAGTAAGACTAAATACTATCTCAAAAACAAAGAGCTGGCAAGCTGGCTCAATGGCTAAAAGTATTTGCAGCATAAACCTGATGGGCTAAATTCAGTCTCTAGATTCCATGTAAAGACGGGAAAGAAACGACTCCACTGTTATTCTCTGATCTCCACATGCTCAGGTGGCATGGATGCACCCCATAATAATAAATACTAATAATGATAACAGTTTAATTTTTAAAGGGGTAGGTTGGGCTGGGGATGTGCTTGCCTAGCTTGCACAGAGCCCTGGGTATAACCTCAGCATCACATAAAGATGCATATGGTGGCCTCTGAAATTCATGTGCTCAGGGTCAGCCTCAGCTACACGTGGAGTCTGAAGCTATCTTAGGCTACAGCAGACTCTATCTCAAAGTCAAAAACAGAAACTAGCAAAGAATGAGGGTGTGGGACTCTATAATCCCTTAGATCTCTTCCAGCTCCAGCTGTTTTTTGTTGCCTGAGGAGCCGACCTAGGACACTATATGAGTTCAGCAAGTTCTCCACATTAAATCATCAGTTTTCTTCTGCATTTAAATACAGGATCTGGTGGGAAGGGGTGGTGCCCTTAATCCCAGCCTTTGGGAGGCAGAGGGATCTCTGAATTCGAGGCCAGCCTGATCTACAAAGTGAGTTCCAGCATAGCCAGGGCTATACAGAGAGACCCTGTCTGGAAACACACACACACACACACACACACACACACACACACACACACACACACACACACGAGCGCGATAGTATCTGTCTTCTCCCCTCTCCACTCTGTTTATGGACAATCAATCCCTCAGATGGTCCTCAAACAAAAGGTGATTCCTTTTGCTTCTAGGTGCCCCATTGTCCGAGGACCACAACCCACTCCTATCCCCACAGTATCAATCTTCAAAACTACAGGCTCCTTTCCACCATGTCAGGGCTGCTGGACAGCCAGGGGCTCTGGGTAGGATTTTCCCTGGCCCTTCAGGGGACCTCCCCCAAGCAGCCTGAGGCAGACACACCTCTACCCAGTCAAGCACCCTGGAATGCGGGAGAACCAGTTCTTAGCCTCAGGGCTGCTCATGTGCTCCTTCACCCAAGAACACCTGGTTGGGTCTCCAGAGCAAAGTGGGGAGGAAGATGCAGAGAATGAGACCATCAGCTAGCCCCCCTGCCTTCATGGGGCCTCTACCCAGAGAAACAGAGCTATGGAAACCTATAGCTAGCCCATCCCTCTGGGCATCAATTTCTTCACCGGCCAAATGGAGAAGAAAAGTGAGAAAGAATTAGATTAAGGGCAGTACTTTGGAAGGTTCCCAGACTAGGGCGAGCAGGGGAGACAATGGGCCTGCACGGCAGCCTGCCTATATGCTGAACATGGCCTCAGTGGCATAGCTTCATCTTCAGGAGGGGAGGGTAACAAGAGCATTGCTATCCCCTTGTCCTGTAAGAGCACAAGCAGACCCCATAGGACTCCAGCAGAGCCAAGATGTGAGTGAGACAGGACACACGACTCCTGACGTTCATGCTACAAAATGTGAGTGGAAGCTGGGCGGTGGTGGCGCACACCTTTAGTCCCGGCACTCGGGAGGCAGAGGCAGGTGGATCTCTGTGAGTTGGAGGCCAGCCTGGTCTACAGGTGAGTTTCAGGACAGCCAACAGACAAAATAAACAAATAAAGATATTGACAGGTCTCAGGGCTGACAGGACAGATGTAAAAGATAGGGGCCAGGGGGGCAATGGGACAGTCCTAAGATCAGCAACAGCTTATAAGTGATTGCCAGTACCCCGTTACTTGATCTTCTGGGCCCTCAAATCCCTGTCCTGTAGCTCACAGCTTCCGTTGTTGGTGAGGCTGGGCAGTCAGGAACACCGTCCTGTTTACCACCTGGCTTTCTCCACCGTGGTATAGGGAAGGCAAAGCTAAAGCTGGAGACAGGTTCAAAGGTCCCTGTGTTTAGCAGAGACAAATGTATCTCAGTGTTTGTTCAAACCCTCCCATTATCCTACTCACAAGCCCAAGATGCTAACTGCTTCAGCCTCCGTGTTGAAGCCAGGAAATCAGCAGACCCTGCCGAACACAACCATTACAATAGTTACTGAGGCGCTGGAGTAGGGGAGGCCTAGAAAGCTCCAAGGACTTGATGGAAGACAAAGGAAGCCTGAGAACACCCTATGCCTATAGGCAACTATGCACAAATGACACAAAGGGGACCCCAGGAGGAGAAATTTAACAGTGACTTTGTCTTCTGCCTGTAATCCTAGCACTTAGTATGGAGGAGGATCTCCACAAGTTTGAGTCTGGTCTAGATAGTGAATTCCAGGCCAGAAAAAAAACACAAAACTCAGGGCTGGAGAGATGGCTCAGTGGATAAGGGTACTTGTCACTCAGCTTGCTCCCTGGAACTCACCCGGTAGCACAAGATAAGCAACTTCCACAAGTTGTCCTCTGACCTCCTAAGGTGCATCACAGCACACGTGCACGCACACACGTACACACACACACACATAACATCTCTTTTTAAAAAAAATAGGCTGGGCGGTGGTGGCGCACACCTTTAATCCCAGCACTCAGGAGGCAGAGGCAGGTGGATCTCTGTGAGTTCGAGGCCAGCCTGGTCTACAGGAGCTAGTTCCAGGACAGGCTCCAAAACTACAGAGAAATCCTGTCTTGAAAAAAAAACCAAAACCAAACAAACAAACAAACAACCCCCCCAAAAGACAGAAATAAATGACTCAGTCTATAACTCCAACTTATCTACTTTTTGCTTAAAAATGTTTATTTGAAAGAATGAAAATTTACTCTCTGCAGCCTGAGCTATAGGGAGCATGGAGGGCCTTCTAATCTCAGGACTCTCTGGACCAGAAAGAAGTTCCCACCAAGGCAGAGACCCCAGTGTCACAGACACATAAGGCCAAAGGACAGACAGGCGATCTAAGGGAACAGAAGCTTCAAGACACTGGCTTGAGAACTTGAATTTGGGAAGGAACAATTCTTCAGGAAACACATGAAGCTGAAGAGGGGAGACCACCGACAGGAGCCTCTAACTGCCCTTGGGCACCAGGATCTGCCGGATGTAGTTGACCACATTGCTGTGAAGCTGGGAAGCAGTAGCTGCAAAGGTGTCCTTGGCGAGGGTCCGGGCCACCTCGCTGCCACTCATCATGGCATGATACAGTGGGAGGGTGTACTTCTGCTTTCCCTGTAAGAAGCACAGACACCTATCCTCAGTGTGGGGCCAGGGCTGGAACGGAGCGCTTCTCTTCCAGAACCACTGATTTTGGCATATTCTAGGGGGTAGAGAATGATCCTAGGCAGAGAAATGAACCCCAACTCATGGTAACAAGGAACCATCTACAAGCACAAACACATGAAATGGGTTGACACAAAGGGACTGCAAATTTTGAAAGCTGGAGGCAGTTATTTATAGAAAACCAGAGCATGTAAGGTCCATCTACAATGAAGCCAAACCCCGAGTCAAGTTCACGTAACTGTATGGCAGCTGCATGGCAAGCTCCTGAGACCCGGCCGGCTCAAAAAACCTTCCATGGACTTGCAGTCCCCTCTTCACCCAGCCTGCACTACAGAGGAAGTCACCTGGGCATTGCTTTGAATCCAATCAGTCCCTCCTTGCTCTGGAGTCAGAGGATGCTCAGTGGCAGCTCTCACAAGGATCCACTCGTGTTTGAACCAAGTCCCAGAACTCCTCCAGAGAGCAGGGACCTCACCCTTCACTCAACCTCATTTGTCCTTTTGCATTGCCCTTTGCCCAGTTTCATTCTCTTTGGCTTCACCAGCTCATCTTCAACAAAGCTCCCCAGGCCTGCAAACTTCTCTTCCCCCAGGACAAAGCCTCAGGGGATCACACCAACAGCAGAGTGATTAGGAGGGCCCTCAAAGGCCAGACCCCACTTCCTCTGAAGTGCAGACCAACCGGGCTCTCACACCCCCACAGGAAGACCTCTGGTATGATAACAAGGTCCACAGTCTGTGAGGGGACCAGAGATGCAATCACCCACCTGGCTCTGCAGGAATTCCTTCACTTTCCAGAACTCTTCTTGGTGGTCATTTTTAAGGATGATTTGGCCCCATCTTAGCCGTAACTCAGCGTTCCGGGCATTTGAAATCTTTGGGTATGTCTCTCCAAGTTTTTTCACATTCCCTAGAAAAGAGAAAGCAACGGGTTGTTAATGGCCAGCTGAGGAGGTCCACTTGTCTCTGCCTCCTGAGGGTGGTGCCACCACCGCCCAGCTCCCAGAAGGCTCTCTGTCACTAAGTGTCTAACCTAGTGCTCTCAAAAAGCACTGGCCAGAACATCAAGGATGCTCCCCTACCTTTAGCATCGCTCATCCTGATGATGTATCTGGCACGGGGATGCTCTAGTCCCCCTTAATTTTACCCTAGACTTTCTGCTCTTCCCCCACGATCTCTCCTCCATTGTTGTAATAAATCTGAATCCAGCTTTGAAACCTGGGCATGTTCAGTTAATGATTTTGAGGATGCAAACCACAGTGTGCTAAAAGGTGACTCTCACGGGACCTGATGACTGTTATCTCTGACTGAGCAACAACAAGGCACCGGTGGGTAAGATGCTGGAGCTGGAGAGATGGTTTAGTGGTTAAGAGTGCCTGTTGCTTTCCCAGGGACTCAAGTTCAGTTACCAGCATCCACATCAGAAGGTTCACAACCACCTGTAACCACAGCTCTAGGGGATCTAACTCCCTCTTCTGGCCTTTGTGCTTTCTCACACACACGGGACAGATATACACACATACTCTTTTTTTTTTTTGGATTTTTGAGACAGGGTTTCTCCGTAGCTTTTGGTTCCTGTCCTGGAACTAGCTCTTGTAGACCAGGCTGGCCTCGAACTCAGAGATCCGCCTGCCTCTGCCTCCCAAGAGCTGGGATTAAAGGCATGCACCACCACCGCCCGGCTACACACATACTCTTAACTAAAAATAAATCTTTAAGATAACTTTTAAATAAAAGAGTTTGGATGACTAGGCTCAAATCCTAGCCCAACCATTTATCAGTTGCATGGATCAGTGGTGCTTTTCTGATGCAGTTTCTATTACCTGGGGATTAAGATCATAGCGTCTTCATCACAGAATAACCATGAGGATTAAATGGTCTAACAGAAACAGCTTACGGAGAGCCCTGCAGAAGCTGAGTCTTCATGAACGCCAGGCTTTGTTAATCTGACCCCAGTGACACCATGTATTAACCTGTACCATTTTGTGACGTATTCCTATGAGGAACCAGTCTCCTTTCTACACCACAGTCTCTTAAGAGGCAGGATTGCTTCTGAATCGCTCTGGCCTCTGACATGAAGCTCTGCACCCAAGAAGCCTGGATTCAGCATGGTTAAGGAGGTAACCCGCGGTCCTTACCGGGTGGGAGAGGGGACTTTTGCAGGATCTTATCTAGGAAGTAGACGAGCTGGTAGGTCTTCCAGGTAGAGATGGATACAGCTTCAATGGCTTGCATGTCGAGCTCTGAGGTCACCCACAACTCGGCCAGCTCTTCAGCTGGCTTCATGAGTGAGTCCCCAGGGGAGAGGTCGGGAAGGTAGGGGGGCCAGCCAGGGGTGTTCAGCCATCGATCAAACTCAAAACCTTCCAGGTAAAAAGAAAAGAAGACACAATCAGGACTCTCCCACCAGTCATCACACCCGAGCAATTCCCTAATTCCCTGGGCTGGTACTCTCCCCATTCCAAATCATCCTGGGAACACTTGGTGCTGCTTGCTCCAGCAGGCTCCTAGCTAGGATGACATCTGGAGGCTGCCACAGTGGACTGAGCTATGCCTGCTTCTATGTGAAACTGGTTTTTACTTTAAAATTAACATCCTGTCTAGGTGACAGACGGCTCCTAGCTGCAGTCAAGTTCATGTCTCTCCATCACCACAGCACTGTGCATAAGCACCAGGGCCCCAAGCCTGGCTGCCCATCCTAGCTCTGCCGTAACTGTCTGGGAGGCCACCAGCATGTTATTTTACTTCTTGGCGCCTCAATTGTTTGTAAAATGGAGGTGCTAGGCCCCACCTTAGTTGACAGTTGTGAAGATTAAATGAGCAAATACACATTAAAAGCTTAGTGTACTGCCTGGTGCATAGTAAGCACACAGCAATTATTAACTATTGTTCGTTACAGTCTCATGACCTTGAAATTTGGGCCTCCAACCAACTGCGCTGTGCGACCAAGGCTGAAACTAACTTCACCAAACCAACCAGAGTGATTCAGAGTTCCCATCCCGACAAGGGGTGTGTCTAATGGCCTGTCTGGGTCACAGCAGGGACATCCTCTCTGTTTGAGGAAGCAGTGCCTCCCTTGCTGACGTCAGAGCAGTTGCCAGGATTTCTCTTTGCTCACAGGGCTTAAGGGATCTCACCGTGAGCTCAGGGCAGAGGTGATGGCCCCTCTTGCTGTCCTGCTTCTGATTTGGGCAGCAGAGGTTACAGCAATCTTCTGGAAAAGGCCAAGAAGTCAGCCTATCTCTGTTTCTTTTTGGTCCTGAGACAAGGTCTCACGTAGCTCACACTGGCCTTGAACTCACTGTGATCCTCTGGCCCCCAGCTCCCAAGTGCTGGGGTCATAGTCATGCCCAAAGATTTTGCTTTTTTTATGCTTTGACTTGAACTTGCGACGGAAACCAGGACTTCAAGTTACGCCTATCGGCTGCCTCGGGCTTAAGTTCAACTTAAAAACAGGCTTTTCATTTGCTTGTGTTTCAGAGCTGAAGGTCAAACCCAGGTCGCCATACGTGACAAGCAATTACTCTACCAGCTGAGCCACACTGTCAACCCAGGAAGTAAGAGTCCCCGCCAACCCATTCTTTCCAGGGATTGAGCCCAGAGCCTTGTCCACACTAGGCATGTGCACTACCGTGGGACTCCTCCCCAGCCCCCTCCGCAGCCTGGGGTCCTGGGCTGGCTCTCCAAATGCTGCTCCAACAGGAACCTATGACTTGATATTTTCCCATCTCACCTTGCTCGTTCTCTGCTACTTCTGGGAAGCCAGCAGTCCAGTTTCCCTGCTTACCTGGAATGGCGTCCACCCTCTTCTTCTTCAGCTCAGGGAAATACTCCAGGTAGAATTCCAGAAAATCCTCGGCTAAGATACTTTGGAATTTAAACTCTTCCACATAGGCCTGTAAGGAGGGACATGGTTGGAGCCTTCTCCGGCCATCCTGGGGAGCAGAGCGCCACCCCCAGCTCTCGGGCCCTCTCTGACCTCTTACCTCTTGTGCCCCCTGCCTCTACCCCTGCACTCTGGCCCAGCCGCTTTATCTGTTCCTTGTCCTTCTCCCCTCACGGAGAGTTGACTGTACCTTGAGAAACTTGTCAAACTGATCCTGGTCACCCACCAGGTGGGCCAGGTATGAGACAAAGCAGTAACCTTTCTCGTAGGGGGTCTCGTTGTAGGTGTCATCGGGGTCAACGCCTGGCAGAGGAGAGAGCAGGCAGACTGTAAGCATCCATCTGTATTGTGCTCCTCAGCTTCAGATTACAAGCTAATTGTCGGAACTGCACACACAGCACGCGGTACAGCCAAGGTTTCTAGGTCGCCGCTGGCCTCCCATAGCACTTCAAAGGTAAGAGCAAAGGGCCAGTAACTAAGGATCTAAGAAAAGGCCAGGGAGTCCAGTGGTTCAAAGGGGCTAGCACATTCCCTTGGGCAGAACCTTCAGCTAACTCGTAGGCTGGACATGCTGAGACTTCTCAAGTCCTGTGGTCACCACTTACACAGTTAACCTCCCACACATTGTTTTTAAACTGTCCTGGACTAAAGCTAATTACCAGCGTACAAGGAGTTAGCTTTGAAACCAGTGGCACCAAAGAACACGAGATCCGGCTGTACAAGAGGGTTTTAGGTTAAGTCACACGCGGGACCAAAGGAAAAGGCTAGGAAGCAGGAAGTTCTGAGCTGCCGGGTGCACGACCCCGGGCAAGTCATGGGATTGCCCAGTCCTGGGCGTGTCCTCTGTAAGATGGGGCTAGCACTCTTCAGAAGCCTCACTCAGGAGATGGTGAGAAAAGGAGCGGAGAGCGCCTGCACAAGCAATGACCGCCACTTAAAAACTTAGTGGCTGAAAGGGCTGGGCCGGTCAGGGCACTTCAGTGGCCCACTTCTCAAAGAAAGCATTCCGACACGTGGCTCAGAATAACTTGGGGCTCCGAGCGTAATTTACTGGAGGGGGGAGACAGAGGAGCCTTCTGGACCTGGTTCGATCTTCACCCGCAGCTTGTTGAGCGGGTTCTCCTCTCCGGAGACGTCCATGTGCTGCCGGAGCAGCGTGCGCCCTGTTGCGGCCTCCAGGCACGTGTAAGCAGCTCCTGGACAAAAACAAACCACAGACCCCAAGTTCGCCATGTCCGCATTTTCCTGACAGAGGTACTGTGCTGTCCCCTTGGGGTCTGAGGCACTAGGCGTTATGTTCCAGGGTGACACAGACCAAAGTGACTTAGCCCCTAACTCTCGGATTCTTTGGGCTCTAGAGGTTTGACTAACATGACCCATAAGGATAGGGGAACCTTTCTTTGCCAACAGGAATGTACTTTTTTTGTTTGTTTGTTTGTTTTGTTTTTCAAGACAGGGTTTCTCTGTAGTTTCGGGGCCTGTCCTGGAACTAACTCTTGTAGCCCAGGCTGGCCTCGAACTCATGGAGATCTGCTTGCTCTGCCTCCCGAGTGCTGGGATTAAAGGTGTGTGCCACTACTGTCTGGTTTGGTTCATTTTTATTTTTAGGTAACAACTTGGTCTCTATGAAACTTAAAATATTTTTCTCTGATGATCCTGTCTCACAAAAGAAAACTGTCACCTTCACAAACTTTAAGAATCTAAGCCAGGTGTGGTAGAATAGGCCTTTTCTCACCCAGTTCCAGGGAGACAGAGGCAGGTAGCTCTCCGCAAGTTTGAGTGAGTTCCAGGACATGCAGGGTTTCACAGTGAGAAAAGAAGTGGAAGTGTGGGGTGGTGGCGCACACCTTTAACCCCAGCACTTGGGAGGCAGAGGCAGGCGGATCTCTGTGAGTTCGAGACCAGCCTGGTCTACAGGGTGAGTTCCAGGACAGGCAGGGCTACACAGAGAAACCCTGTCTGTGTGTGGTACAGGAGTAACTTGGCTCAATGGGTAAAGGGGCCTGTCACCTAGCCCTGTTACCTACAACCAATCACCGAGATTCATATGATAGAGAAGTAACTACAGAGAGCCTTCCTTCGCCACATAAACACTGGGAACATGCACATGCCTGCACACTCTTCAGCTCTGCCACTTACTACATGTTCTGACTCTGAGCCTCCCCAAGCCTCAGTTTTCTTCTTCTGTATAATGGGAAAATAAAGTTGTGCTTTTATTTTCTAGTACTTTAGCTCTGGTGAGCTAAACTCACCCTGTAGTCCCCTCTGGCCTTGGGGTCAGAGATCTGACACCACGTCCAGATTGGTTTTGCTTGTCTCTTTCTTTTTGGAAAGAGTATATGGCTTTGTTTGCGTGTCCATCTGCATACCAGGAGAGCATCATACAGCTGTGAGCTGCCATGTGGGTGCTGGGAATAGTACTCAGGAGCTCTGGAAGAGCAGCCAGTGCTCTTAACCACGGAGCCATCTCTCCAGCTCTGCCACAGGATTCTTAGTGGCTGAAAAAGACATTCACAAACAAATCTTGCTCTTTGTACTTTGAATAAGAATACAACTCTGTTCAAACCTTTGGGGAAGCAAAAGATAAAACATACTAAAAGTCTTTATGCTTTTTCTTCTAGCACTTGGGAGGTAGAGTCAGGTGGATCTCTGTGAGTTTGAGGCTAGCCTGATCTACAAAATTGACTTCCAAGACGACCAGAGAACGACCAGAGAACCCGGAAGTCTTTGCCATGTTCAGACCCAGAGGTGGTGTTTCTAACAAAGTCATCCTTACTGAGATCATCTGAGGTGTGCACTGACATGTATATGTAAACAATGGTCTGGGGCTGGAGAGGTGGCTCAGAAGTTAAGAGGTCATGAGTTCAATTGCCAGCAACCACGTGGTGGCTCACAACCATCTGTAATGAGATCTGATGTTTTCTTCTGGCCGGCAGGCATGCATGCAGACAGAATACTGAGAACACTGTACACATAATAAATAAATCTTTTTTAAAACAATGGTTGTCAAAATACTTCTTTATTCTTTCTTTTGAGACAGAGTCTTATATAGTCCACTAGCCTTGGACTTCTGAATCTTCTAGAGATTACAGGCATGTACAATCATGCCTAGTTTTTTTTCAATATTTATTTATTTATTTATTATGTATACAATATTCTGTCTGTGTGTATGTCTGCAGGCCAGAAGAGGGCACCAGATCTCTTTCCAGATGGTTGTGAGCCACCATGTGGTTGCCGGGAATTGATCTCAGGACCTTTGGAAGAGCAGGCAATGCTCTTAACCACTGAGCCATCTCTCCAGCTCAATCATGCCTAATTTTATGCCTGGGACAAAACCTAGAGACTCCTGTTAGGCAAGCATCCAGCCACTGAACTATTAAACTTGATTAATATCTAGTCCCCTGCTCTCAGTGCTGAGGACCAAACCCAAGGCCTTGTGCATGCTAGGCAATCACTCTACCAAAGGGGCTATATTACAAGCCTAAAACCTAATTTAACTAATGTTTTAAATTTTTTTCTTTAATGACTTTATTTTATTTTTATTTTGTTTATTTTATTTCTTTGAGAATTAAAAATATTTTTGTTTTATTCTGAGACAGAATTTCTCGTGTAACAGGTCTGGTTGTCCTGGAACTTGCTTTGTGGACTGGGCTGAACTCAGACTCACAGAGATCTGCCTGCCTCTGCCCACCCAAGTGCTGGGTTGAAAGGAGTGCACCACCACGACCAGTACGAGTTATTTAAAAAATATTATCATGGTTTAAAGCCATAGGTGTGAGCCAGGAATAATATAGCATATGCTTTAATTCCAGCCCTCAGAAGGCAGAGGCAGGTGGATCTCTGTTCTATGTGAGCTCCAAGCCTGTCAAGGATGCAAAATAGAAACAAACAAGACCCATAGATGTTCAATCTTTCATACTTACATATGGAAATGGACCTGGGCATGATGGCACATAGCTGTGTCCCAGCATTGGAGGTCGAGGTAGGAGAGCTGAGTCTGCCCTCTTCTACATAGTGAGTTCCAGACCAGAAGAGCCTTACACAGCAGGACCTTGCCTGCAATCTCTGCCCCCAATTCTGGAGACTGAACCCAGGGCTTTGTGCATGCCTGGCAAGCCCTTTCCGATCTAAACAAATGAACTGTATCCTCAGCCCAAGAACTGACTCAAAAATGTCCCAAGCGCTGGGTGTCATGGCTCAGACCTCTGTCTCAACACTCAGGCAGGTAGAGAGGTGGTCTATGTGAATTCAAGGTCAGCCTGGTCTACACAGTGAGTTCCAGGCCAGCCCTGTGAGAGCTGTCTCAAATAACAAAAACCAATAAAAACAAAACAAAAACTAAAAAGGGGTAGAGAGATGATTTCTGGTCTTTTAGAGGACTCAAGTTTGGCTCGTAGCACCCATGTCAGGCCGCTCAAAACTGCGTCTGCTGCTACATAGAATTTTTAAAACATAAGTAAAGGCCGGGTGATGGTGGCGCACGCCTTTAATCCCAGCACTCAGGAGGCAGAGGCAGGTGGATCTCTGTGAGTTCGAGACCAGCCT
>NC_022013.1:25834533-25837402 GCF_000317375.1 Microtus ochrogaster
AAGTTTTTTAAGACAGAGTTTCTCTGTGTAACAGCCTAGTTGCCCTTGAACTAGCTCTTGTAGACCAGGCTGGCCTCGAACTCATAAAGATCCTCCTACCTCTGCCTCCCAAGTGCTGGGACTGAAGAGGGCCCAGCTCTGGTGCCCTCTTTTGGCATAAAGGTGTACTCATATATCATATGATCATGCATATACATAAATTAACTAATTAAAAAACAAAAAAGTTCCAAGTAGATTTAGCCCTTGAAGGTCCTTCACCTGAGATTTGTGCCTACGTTCCTCCTGCCTTCAATGCCCACCTACACCGTGAAACTGCAGGGGCAGATGGCTTGAAGGTCCTTCACCTGAGATTTGTGCCTACGTTCCTCCTGCCTTCAATGCCCACCTACACCGTGAAACTGCAGGAGCAGATGGCACTAGGAATGGGCCAGGTGCTTTAGAAGGAGAGCGCCTTACCAAACAGGATGGTAGAGATCCTCCTCTGGGCATACATGGTGAAGCCTTCGTTGAGCCAGAACTCCCCCCAGTTGGCATTGGTGACCAGGTTCCCAAACCAGCTGTGGGAGATCTCATGGATGATGACATCAGCTAAGGAGCGGTCCCCTGCCAGTAGGCAGGGGGTGACAAAAGTCAGACAAGGATTCTCCATTCCTCCAAATGGAAAGGATGGCGGCATGAAAAGCAAATCGTACCTGCCAAGAAACCGGAGGTCACAGGAGGCCCTGACTCCTCAGAGAAGACCTCATATCCCTTTCTTCTTCAGAGCCAGGGCTGCAGCCACTAAAGCGACAGAATAACTCAGGTCCAGGGCTGAAAATGAAGCCCTTCCCCAGGAAGCTCCCCTGGTTCCCTGGGGAAGGACCCAGGAAGCTCCCCTGCCTTTGTGTTTGTTCTCTTAAAGGCAGCCAAGCCCTGCTTCCCTCTCCTCCGCAGTGAGCATGCCCTCACCTCCATCATACTTACCTCACTGGAGGCCAACTTGGGGTCATGAAGACCAGCCTGCATCTTCAAGCCTGCAGCTCGAAGTAGATGAAGTAACCCCCCACAAAGAGGAAAGCTATGCTCACAAAGGCCCTGGGTTTCTCCATTCTCCCCACCTCTAGCTTGGCAGCACTTCAAAAACTATTCCTCCCATATCCCGTTAGCAGCCACTCAGAGCCTGGTTCATCCTTTCCTCTTCGCTTCCTCCCGTCCAGGGTTCTGGGACAGGGAAGCTTTGTTCTAGGAGACAGACGGAAGGGAAGCAGCCCCAAAAAGGTGGAAACTCAGTTTCACAAACACATCATTTAGTTGATACCACACCTTCCCCAAACATAGGGTCCGAAAAGCTTCTCTCCCGTTGCCAGAAATTCTTCAATCACCCCATTGTACTCTTCCTTGGCAGCTTCAATTAGGCAGGGCTCTGCCCACACCCGGCTCCTAAGCAAAAAAAGGCAGAAGAATGCTTAGAAAATGCTGCTGCAGCTACATGAGCCACCTGCAGAACACCATCCTTGGTCCCATATCTGAGCCAATGCGATGTGGCCACGTGGCCAGTCACTTAGCCCCAAAGGCTGCTCATCACAGCCAGGTATGAGAATCTAAGCTCGCCTTGAGGAGGTGCCAGTCAGTTCCTCCAGACAAGACATGAAATCCATGGCTTCCACACTGAACTCAGTGCTGCAGGAGTGAAGATGAAATAAAACAGAACATATGACTCGGGCCCAAAACTCAGCACTGAAGAGGCTGAGGCAGGAGGATTGCTGAGAGTTCCAAGACAGCTAGAGCTATAGAGTGAGACAAATTTCAAAACAAATTAAAGCAGTAGCAACTATAAAACACAGAATATAAGAGGCCTTCATAATGTGACACACTTCCTTCTTCCTATTTATAGGACAGATGAAAGAATTCTGATAATAGCTGGGTGCGGTGGTGATGCACCCCTTCAATCCCAGCACTTGGGAGACAGACGGAGGTGGACCTCTGTGAATTCCAGGCTAACATGGTCTACATGGAGAGTTCCAAGGAAGCCAGACAGACAGGGCTACACACAATGAGACCTATCTCTCTCTCTCTCTCTCTCTCACACACACACACACACACACACACACACACAGACAAAGAAACAAAACAAAAATCTGATAATGGAATACCTGGAATTAAAATTTGTCTTCTAAGGGGCTGGAGAGATGGCTCAGGGAGTAAGAGCACTGACTGCTCTTCCAGAGGTCCTGGGTTCAATTCCCAATACCCACATGGCAGCTCACAACTGCCTGTAGCTCCATTTCCAAGGGATCTGATACCCTAACATAGAGTATATACAGGCAAAACACCAGTACATACTAAAAAAAAAATAAATAAATCTAAAAACAAAAAACAAAAAAACTCTCTTCTGAGAAACCTATCAATACTAAGGAAAAGATGCCAGTTTTTCTAGGTGCCAAATGGTATTGTGCCTTTACTTCATAATAAAGCTAGAATGGGCTTCACTCCTCAGAGGGCACTATGATTTACTGACCTTTAAAGGGTCTAGAACAAGGTCAGAGAGATGGCTCGGGGGTTAAAAGCGCCCGCTGTCAAGCCTGATGCCCTGAGTTCTGAGACCCACACAGTGGAAAGAGAAAAGTGGCTCCAGCAAGTTATCCTCTGATCTCCACATGGGCATCACCGTGCTCATGCATGCACACACACACATGCACACACATGCACACATACATGCATACACACATGCACACACACACATACATACACACACACACACACACATATACAAATAAATGTAGATGTTGCCAGGCAGTGGTGGTACAGGCCTTTAATCCCAGCACTCAGGAGGCAGAGGCAGGCAGATCTCTGTGAGTTTGAGGTCAGCCTGGTCTACAGAGAAAGTTCC
>NC_022013.1:25837732-25849270 GCF_000317375.1 Microtus ochrogaster
CTCATTACAGATGGTTGTGAGCCACCATGTGGTTGCTGGGAATTGAACTCAGGACCTTTGGAAGAGCAGGCAAAGCTCTTAACCGCTGAGCCATCTCTCCAGCCCCTTCAAGTTTCTATAATTCAAATTTTTCATAAAAAATAAGATATAGAGAGCGGGGTGGTATACATCTATACTACTAGCATTTAAACTTTTATTATGTGTATTTATGTGACTGTATGATATATATGTATGTGCCATGCACACATGTGCTCGGCACAATGTGGGTGGGGGAGTCCTCTAGTTCTAGTGGGTAGATAGGTCCCAAGGGTTGAACTCAGATTATCAGGTGTGGTGGCAAGCACCTTTACGCAACGAGCTATCTTGAGACTGCCATTGTAGTATTGGGGTTAGCTCAGGGGTAGAGAACCACGTGTCTCTAGCATGCTTAAGGCCCTGGGTTTGACTCCCAGCACACCAAAACAATCAGGATTAGCACTGTTTTGAATGTGTGTGCTGGAAGCAGGTACCAATGGAATCCTGTGTATTATTCTACCTGACAGCTAGGAGCTGATGTAATTCACGATACCACTAGTTTTGCAGAGCCTTGCTGTAAAACATGAGGCTCGTAATGAATCTTAGGGAAGACACCACGATCTTCAGAGCTAAGAAAGAACAAGAAAGTCAAGTGAGGGGCCTGTGCTTTGCAGTCCTACCTCTGACCCTTTCACAGCAGGATTAAGCTGCAGAGGCAGATGATATGAAAATCAGAGAAACCTATTCTCTAGGGTTTTGGGTTTTTTTTGGGGGAGGAGGGGGGTTGAGACAGGGTTTCTCTGTCCTGGAACTAGTTCTTGTAGACCAGGCTGCCTCTGCCTCCCAAGTGCTGGGATTAAAGGTGTGTGCCACTGCCGCCCGGCTATTCTCTAGGTTTTAGAAAGGCTATAGTATTCTATATGGTCCTGGCTGGCTTTGAATTTGAGACTTTCTGTCTCAGCATCACTGGGATTACAGGTTTGTGCCACTATACCCAGCTCATGGTTGAAGTTCTTGTCTCAAGAAACTCTACAAAAGCTGGGTGGTGGCACATTTCTTTAATCCCAGCACTCAGGAGGCAGAGGCAGGCGGATGTCTGTGAGTTCGAGACCAGCCTGGTCTATAAAGCAAGTTCCAGGATTTGAAAAACCAAGAGAGAGAGAGAGAGAGAGAGAGAGAGAGAGAGAGAGAGAGAGAGAGAGAGATATCAAAGTTGTTTACTTCTAGAAATCAGTGCTAGAGAAAAAAGGCTTTGATGCAGGGATCTACTACAGTGGCTAGAAGGGCTCTTAGCACTTAAAGTTACTAGTCAAAATCAGTCTTCTGGAACTACCACCTGGGCACCAGCATCACTTGGCCGAACAACTACACTAGCAGGAGCGGTGGTCTCAGGGCAGACAACAGGCTTAGACATGGAGGGAGGGGAACAGGAGGGGTGGGGAGGAAGAAGAGAGAAAACCAAGAACCTCCACCAGCCTCCTTAGGACCTGAAGACAACAGACACAGTTCGGCACTGCCCCAGGGTCAAATCCAAGGTGGCCTGTCAGGTGTTTCTTACCTGGGTCCAACCTCAGCTGAAGCCAAATCTCCGATGGCCAGAGCTATCAGGTAGGAGGGGATGGGCTGGCACATCCGGAAGAAGAATTTATTCGAATCTCTCTTCTCCCAAGTGCTTGCGCTCATCACAGCTGTGAAGCCATCTGGGACCTGGTGACAGAGGAAGTGTAGGAAGCCTCACTTGGAGAGTCTTTGTCTACTGCTTTGTCCTTTTCAAGGCAAATTTTTGTTACAAGGCCCTGGAACGTTTGATGGTGTCCATGTTGTGTTATGTCCTCCCCCAACACACATTCTGAGTGTTTGAATTACATATATGTATCACCATGCCTGCAAAAAGGTATCTTTTTGTTGTTGTTGTTGTTGTTGTTTTATGAAACAGGGTTTCTCTGTAGTTTTGGAGCCTGACCTGGAACTAGCTCTTGTAGATCAGGCTGGCCTCAAACTCATGCCTCGCCACCACCTGGCCAAAAAGATATCCTTTTGACTGACTTGAACAGTAGGATCAGAAACTGAACAGTGATGGTAACATCTCCAAGTTCATCCTGGAGAACAGGAAAGCTGCGAAAAACTTACACTGATGGCATTTGGACGGTGTAGAATTTCTGTCAATGAACCAGGCATGGTACAACATGGCTTTGATACCAGCACTCAGGAGCCAGAGGTTCTCTGAGGGTCTGAGCCAACCTTGTCTACACAGCGAGCCCCAGGCCAGGCAGGGATACATGGTAAGATGCTGCCTCAAACAACAAAGTCTGCAGATGGAAAGCTATACGGGGAAGAATTTTCCAGATTCTGGATTTTAGATACACTGGATCAATGAAATAATTTATCAACCAAAATGGGACCCTGATACGTCTAAAATTATATTCTCTGTCTCTTTCTTTCTGTGAGACAAAGTCTGACTAGTTGGCCAAGGCTAACACTGAACTCATGACTTTTCTTTTCTTTTTGAGACAGGGGTTTTCTATGTAGTCCTGGCTGTGCTGAAACTCACTATGTAGACCAGGCTAGCCTTGAGCTCACAAGAGATCAGCCTGCCTTTTCCCTCTGAGTGCTTGGATCAATGGTGTGCACCACCACCACCTGGCATAAACTCATGATTCTTATTTATGCCTTTGCCTCCCAATGGCTGGGATTACAGGCATGTGTTACCATGTCTGGCCTTTTTTTTTTAATGTTAAAAAACAAAACAAAACATTTATTTTCTTATGTTGTTTAGTTTTTTTTAAAGATTTATTTATTTATTATGTACACAGTATTCTGTATGCATGTATGCCTACATGCCAGAAGAGGACACCAGATCTCATTACAGACAGTTGTTAGTCACCATGTGGTTGTAGGAAATTGAACTCAGGACCTCTTGGAAGAGCAGCCAGCACTCTTAACTTCTGAGCCATCGCCCCAGCCCTTGTTTTGTTTTATCTTAGTGTATGGGTATTCTGCCTGCATGCATATATATGTGCATCATGTGTATGCCTGGTGCTAAGGATTCCTTGAAACTGGAGTTACAGACAGTTGTGAGCTACCATGTGGATGCTGGGAAATGAACCTGGGTTCTCTAGAGGAAACATCCAATGCTCTTAACCACTGAGCCATCTCTCCAGCCCCTATTTTATTATGTTTTAATTATATGTAGGAGCCGGACGATGGTGGCGCACACCTTTAATCCCAGCACTCGGGAGGCAGAGGCAGGTGAATCTCTGTGAGTTCGAGACCAGCCTGGTCTACAGAGCTAGTTCCAGGACAGGCTCCAAAGCCACAGAGAAACCCTTTCTCGAAAAACCAAAAAAAAAAAAAAAAATTATATGTAGGTATGTGTGTGTCTGCGTGTCGGCACCTGCATATAGATGAAGGTGCCCATGGAGGCCAGAGGTACTGGATCCCCTGGAAACAGAATCATACAGTTGTAAGTCACTGGATGTTGGTGCTAAGATCCAGAGTCCTCTGGAGGAGCAGGAAGTGCTCTTAACTGTTGAGCAGTCTCTCATTCATAAGCCCAAGGGCAGACACACTAAGCTAAGTCACCTTACCTCGACAAGAGCCGAATACGTGCACTTCACTGCAGGAGTGTCAAAGCAAGGGAAGAAGGCTCGGTTTAACACCGCCTGGCCCTGGGTGTACACAAAAGGTTTCTTCTTTCCTGCTGTCTGCTCAGGAGCCAACCAGCAAACCTAAGGGAACAGAGGGGCGTTTCAGAACAGACAGATCACAGAGAAAGGAGCGGGCTGAACTCAAGACATTTTCAGGTAATCCTTAAGATCTTGCTGCCAGCCACTCTGTCCCTGATGGGAATGTTCTTTCCTATTGTGTATTTAATCTACCCTGGAAGATGCCATGGTCTCATGCCCACATCACAGGGCGGACACTGCATTGCCCAGGGTACCCCATGGCATCTCAGGAATCCCATCAGGGCCTCTCACTGGATTGCATCCTCCTCTGTGTCCCTTCTCATTGTACAAGTTTCCCATCTAACCAGTATTTTGCAGTTCTGACAGAAGAGCAGAACCAGTAGGAATCAGGGGTTGATTTTTTTTTTTTTTTTTTTTTTGATTTTCAAGACAGGGTTTCTCCGTAGCTTTTTGGTTCTGTTCTGACAGGGTCTTCATGCAGCACACGCCATGCCCAGGTTTCTTTCTAGGAATACTTCTGAGGCAGTCAGTTCATCGTGTAGTAAGGCAACTCCGATTCGCTCACATATCTGGGTAGACTGGCTCTCCCCTTTAAGAAATCTCCCAATGACCCTTTAGAAAAGCCCAGAAGTGGGATGCAAACTTTCCTTAATACAGGCATGGTAAGACATCCGGGTACCTTAGCATCTGATACAGCAGAACAACCCATCGGCAGCGCAAGGATATTCAATCACAGACTGGCATTCTGACCATCAGGAGACGGTTTCCAAGGCACAACTGAGTTTCCTTGGTTACTCCAGATCTCCTTTTTTGAGTATCCAAGCTTATAACTGATGTGGCTATCTCTTACTTAGGAAAGCTGAGGCTTTGCCTTGAAAAGAGACAAACCTAACTTTTGCCCTTAGCAAAAGGAACTTATATACAACATAGATAAAATTGTCCGTGTGTGTGTCCATCTGAGATTACACTATTCCAGGGAGGTTCCACAGGTGAAGTAAAGTCTGATTAGACCTTTAAGGACAAGCAAGAGTCAGATGTTGAAAGGGAAGAGAAGCCCTTCTCCAGCAGGTGGGTGGGGAGGCAGGTCTGGATGCAGGCTCTGGTAACTGCATAGGCTCTGGATAGGCTGGTAGGAGGCGGGTCTGAGCAGGCGGGAGAAAGGGCTTTGGAAATAAGGATCTGCAACATGTTAAAGGAGCAGAAGAAAGCCACATTGGATACAGGGTTTTTCTTTGCCTGTTTTTGTCCAAGTGTAATAAATCTAATTAGTCTTCCAATAAATACAGTGTGGTGTGGAAGGTCGGAGGTGACCCGGTAGAAAAAACTGACATAGTAAGGTAGGTGACTGAGGTCAACAGTCAGAAGGCACATGAATACAGACTCAATACAGTGTGATCAAAGTGACACGTTACCTCTGAATTTCCCCTCTACAATTCTCATCTACTCACGGGGAAAATGTCTGAAAAATTCCAATAGTCCAATAGAAGGGCATTCTATAATACACCTGAACAGCACCCCTCCAAATCGTTAAGGTTACAAAAAAAAAAAAAAGTCTGAGAAACTGTCACATCACAGAGAACCCCAAAGGTGCACAGCTAGCCAAGCATAGTGACACACGCCTTTAATTCCAGCACTCGGAACACAGAGGCAGGTGGATCTCTGAGTTTGAGACCAGAATACAGAGAAACACTGTCTCAAAAATGGTCAACCCCCACCCGCAACAACAAAAAAGGATGAGCAGCTAGCTACAATGTGCTGCTTTGGCTGAGATCAGGAAGCAGAAAAAGAAGTACTGTTTCAAAACAAAACAAAACAAAAAACCCGAAGATCCCCTGTAAAGCCTGTGTTGCCATGGTAGCAGCGTCAGCTAGTGTGCACGGGTACTGACTCCACTGAGCTAAGGGGGGGGGGGCGGCGGCATGGAAACTGCAGGGCATGGGTGCTATCTGCTCAGTTATGCTGCTACTCAGCCTTTCGTTGCTATTTTGAACTTGCAATCCTCCTGCCGCACCTTCCCGAGTACTGGGACTCCTGGCATGTGCCATCCTGCCTGGCTGGTATCAGAAAACAGAATGATGCAATGAAGAAGCCTGTGAGTACAGGCACTCCAGACCATGTGGATTCTGGGAGGAGGCAGTGCTTGGCTAAGAACTCTCATCAGGATGGTTGCAAAGGAAAAGCACACTAATGCCTTAGCGAAGTCCTTCACGGCCCAAAGGGCAATCCTTTGTAAAGCAAGGAGCAGCCTCAGCCATGATGTCTGTTTAATTTTAGGTGCCACCTTTAGAGTGGGCAAATTTAGCAAGGGTTCAGTTTTCCCATCCTGCTTATTTCTAGCTCCCACTGAAAGTTAGGAATTAAGATATAGCAGAGGAACCTAAGATGGAGGGCTGGAGAGATGGCTCAGAGGTTTAGAGCACAGAGGTCCTGAGTTCAATTCCCAACAACCACATGGTGGCTCACAACCATCTATAGTGAGATCTGGTGCCCTCTTCTGCCATGCAGGCCTGCATGCAGGCAGAACACTTGTGTGTGTATGTATGTATATATACATATATATTATTTATAATAAATAAATAAATCTTTAAAAAAATATATATAGCAGAGGACCCTAAGATATTTCCTGATGCCAAACTTCCCTCCCGCACCGAAGAATACTTTCCTTTGCCTTTGGGGCTAGGTTGTACCCTGTGATTTTGACTTTCAGTTTCCCAAAGAAGTTCTATTGCAAGACTCATTTATTCCTTCAGCCTTAGAAGGAGGAAGTGGAACTGCTCTTTGGGACAGCTCGAAGAGCAACTGATAAGCAAGTTTCAATAGTCGCAGGAAGCTTTGGTGAACCTTGTAATCCAGACTAAGGCTGTCACTCTCCTAGTATGGTACCCTTAACTTCCAATATTTGTCTTACTCTGAAAACCTTAAGACTTCACTGATCAACAGCAAAGAGCAAATTACTATAGAGCCTAGCCTACTCTAGATACACATTCTCATTCTTCTCAGAATCTTAAGTCCAAAGCAGGATTTCTTTCTTTCTTTCTTTTTTGTTTGTTTCTTTGTTTTTTCGTCAGGGTTTCTCTGTAGCTTTGGAGCCTGACCTGGAACTCTGGAACTAGCTCTTGTAGATCAGGTTGGCCTCGTATTCACAGAGATCCGCCTGCCTCTGCCTCCCGAGGGCTGGGATTAAAGGCGTTGCGCCACCACCACCCGGCTTCAAAGTAAGATTTCAAAGGAGGAAGCAAAATTAATGATCTAGGCTTCAGGGCTGTTTTAACCTATGCAACCAGAATGGCAGGATAAAAAAGGGCAGTGTCAGCATCTAGCTAACTAACCAACACTGTCCAGACTCCATCAAAGATAATTATATATAAAAAAACAGACATAAACTTTGTGTATGAAGTTTCTCATCCAGAGAAGATACGCAGGATAGCGGAGAAGTGGTTTAGCACGTGTGTGATAGAGGCAATCTAAGACAAATCCACAGACCAGGGAGGCAGGAAGGAGCAGCAGGAGGAACATAGCACCAGATGGAGAAGTCCGAGCCCAGAGTGGGGACCCGGGAGCAGAATCCAGAGCCGGCACTGGGGAGGAAGCAGAGTCGGCGCCTGGGGAATCTCCTGCGGAAGCTGCAGAAGCAGGGCCAGGTGTCCTGCTCGAGGGCTGGGAAAGGCCTGTGGCCCTGGCGCACGGCGCGCACTCACCCCGGGTCCCTCCCCGACGCGGTAGGTGAGCTCCAGCTGGAAGCGCTCGCCGGCGCGGCAAGGCTGCGGGAAGCCTACGCACAGGGCCTGGCCATAGTGCGAGAAGGGCTGCGTGTGGAACTGCACGGGCTCCGCGAGCGGCTGCTGATCTCCGGGCTGCCCCCGCCGCAGCGTCGCCGCCGTCACCTGCAGGCAGCTGTGTGAGTCCAGCCGCAGCTCCGAGGCGCCCTCGGGCAGCAAGCAGCGCAGCTCCAGCACCACCGTGCCGTTCAAGCAGCGGCTGCCCGGGCCCGGGCCCGGAGGCCCGAACTCGGCCCGTAGGTCCAGGTGCAGGTGCAGGATCTCGAAGGCGCGGAAGCTGGAGGCCGAGGCTACATCCACCGCCTGCGCCGAGTGCAGCGGCCGCCGGGCCACGCCGCCTCGGCTACCGGGCCCACTGCTCTCCATGGCTCCTGAGCGGTTAGTTGCTCACCCGCCGGGAAGACGAGCGGCTCCGCGGGCCCCGGCAGGCTCCGCCTCGAGGCGACGCGCCACCGTGGGCCCCGCCCCCCGAGGATTGCGGGCGGCCACCGCCCCTAGCAAATCTGGGCCACACCGGCTGTCCCCCTCCCTAGCAGCGCACATCCCCTCGTTCATACGGGTTCCTAAGCCACCTGGCGACCGAGGACGGTGGCTTGGTGGGTCACCCTTCGCCACCCTTCTTGTGGATTCCCCATCCTCTCTCTGAGCGGTCAGCAGGATGAGGGGACAGAATCTGGACTAGAAGGGTCTGTGTCTGAAATCTCATTCTTGTGTGACATCTTGGACAAATTGCCTGTAATACAGGAGTTGTAATGCTGTTTCTCTGTCGCCTAATAAACAGTCACCCCATTCCTCTGTGATCTGACACACGGTGATCTTTAGAGTTTTGTGCCAGGAGCAGGGTCTTTTCTGTTGTTCTGTTATATCTATATATTCCTACTGAAAGACTCTAAATGCATTCGTAAGCTCCCTCAACCCTAAGACATTTTTCTAAAACCTTACACTCACTCTATCTTGGAAAAGGGACAGTCCCCCCCCCCCCCATACTGGACTGCTCATCCCCCTGTGTCCTTGAGAATAATCTTCAAACGTAACTCCATTTTGGGAATTGAGGCAAATACAACCCACAGATGTTGACTCAGTTCCTGATATATTAATTTAGTCACTGAACCAAAGGTCAGGATGGACCACAGATGCTCTTATCACCTGACCACACAGCTATTCTCCTGCCCTGGAATAGACCAATCATTGCTAGTAACCCTTTGAATAAGCCAATCTAATAAGTTGGAAAACAACCTACAGGTTCCCCCCTTGTGTCGTGGCTTTTCGTTTTAAAAGATGGGCTGTAACAGCTATGGAGGTCCTTCATATCCCGAACCTGAAGGGCCCTGTCATGAAAGAATAAAAATCCTCTTGCTTTTGCATCAATTTGTGGTTATGTGAATGGTGTCTGGAGCAACTCCTCCCTGATGTTTGGACATCTAGTCCAACACTACCTACTTAATGGTTTACTTGTTACTATTTTTTAACTTTTTATGTGTTTGGGTGTTTTGCCGGCGCTTATGTGTGCCTAGTACCTGCAGAGGCCAGAAGAGGGAGCCGGATCCCCTGGAACTGGAGTTACAGCCTTGTAAATCGCCATTTGGGTGCTGGGAACCAAGCCAGATCCTCACCAAGTGCTCTTAACCACTCCCTACCCTACAGTGTGTGTGTGTGTGTGTGTGTGTGTGTATGCACTTTATGTGCATTGGTGTCAGAACCCCTGAAATGGAGTTACAGTTGTTACAGACAGTTGTGAGCTGCCATGTGGGTGCTGGGAATTGAACCCTGGCCCTCTGAAAGCACAGCCAGTGCTCTTACTGAGTTCATCTCTCCAGTTCCTAAAGTTTCTATTTTTAAATGAGTTCATTAAGGCTAGACTTGTTACTTTTTTTTAAAAAAGATTTGTTTATGTGTACAGTTCTGTCTGCATGTGCACCTACAGGCCAGAAGAGGGCACCAGATCTCATTACAGATGGTTGTGAGCCACCTACCATGTGGTTTTGGGAATTAAACTCAGGTCCTTTGGAAGAGCAGTCAGTGCTCTTAACCTCTGAGCCATCTTTCCAGCCCCTAAAGTTTCCTTTTTTTTTTTTTTTTTAAAATGAGTTCATTAAGGCTGGTTAGGTCTCACTAGCTATTGAAATAATATGTAACTTTTTTTTTAATCTTACTATGTAGCCCAAGGTGTCTCAAATTGGCAATACTGCATCAGCCTGAGGAGTTCTGGAATTCCACCACTCTTTGATAATTTGTATTTATCCACGTTGGATCAAATCCAGGGTCTTATGTATTGAAGGCTGACATTGAGCTATGCTCTCATCCCTGCCCTGTAAGCTTGGAGCTCATTAGATGTCACTTGAACTTTCCTTGTGTATGTCAGTTTATTGACCGAACCACATCACTGCATTTTTTCCTCTGTGCCAGCTCCTTGTAGAAGCCACAGAGGAAGGGATGTGTAGCCATTCCCTAGAGATGGAAACATTCGCTCATAGAGGAAAGTCATACATACAATTTAGGTAGCTCAGTGTTAGGGGCTGTAGACCCACAGACCCTCAGACTGTGAATTTTCTATGACCCCTTGCCTGCCAGAGTAAACAACTTGTTTTTCTATGCTTGCAGCTGCTCCGAGACCCTCAGGAGTTCCTGATGGCAGGGGAGTGGTTTTCAGATTTTTGGATCTGAAAAATCTCAAGAGTTAGGGTGTGGCCATTAGTCAAGGAGAGCCCTATATAAGCTGCCCTGGAACACAATAAAATCGGCATTCTTATTTCAAGAGTGACCCATGTCTCTGTGTGTTTTTAATCCCCAGACCCTTGCCCGATGTGGTTCAGGCACCACAGCTCAAAGTGACAGGGTTCACAAGGTTATAAAATAGGAGCCAGGTGGTGGTGGCACACACCTTTGATCCTAGTACTAGGAAGGTAGAGGCAGATGGATCTCTGTGAGTTCGAGGCCAGCCTGGTCTACAGAGTGAGTTTCAAGACAGCCAGCCAGAGCTCTGTTACACAGAGAAACCCTGCCATGAAAAAACCAATAAATAAATAAATAAATAAATAAATAAATAAATAAATAAATAAAAAGGAAAAGAAGTAGTAACCAAGTTAGGGAGAGGACACTCTTGTGGAGCTGTGTAAGTTTCTCTGGCCAGTCCACAGTGCACTTACTGTGTCTCCCCAGGAAAAGTAAAACAATAGTTAGGAAGTCTGTTATCTCCATCATCTATCTAAAGATAAAACTTCCCCCAGCACTTGAGATGGAACCGAGAGACTCACACGTGCTAGGCAGATGATTTACCACTGAACTATACTCCCCAGCCCCCTCCTTCCTCCTTTGAGACAAGGTCTCACTAATACAGCCCTGGCTGACCTAGACCTCTCCATGTAGACCAGCAGGCTTGAACTCAGAGATGCATCTGCCTCTGCCTCTTGATGGTCGTGATTCAACGTCTTACATGCTGGGATCTTTTGTCCTAACCTAATGCAGCGAAAGGCCCAAGTAGCAGGGACTTCCCAGTGACAACAGAGCACCTATGTATTATGCTATTGGTAAAGCTTACCAAGAAGCTGGCTCAGGATACGTGGCCCCTCCACCTCCAATCCAAATGTGTTTAAAATGTCCTCCAAACTTCCCCTGTCCTGGGTCAGGCAGCTGCTGCCCTGCCCTACTTCTAACTAAGTAAAGGGAAGAAGGAAAAACTACAAGCAGCTAAGGGTACTAAAAACACCGAGTCCTTAAACAGCCTAAAGATAAGCTATTCCAACAACAACAACAACAAAAAAAATACTATTGTTTATCCCATCTGATAAAAATTCCCAAGGAAGGGTGGGGAAACTTATCCAGGAAAAGCAGCTAGGTCAGGAATCCCAACTGACTCCTGACCTCCCCAGTCAGCTCCTGCTGGGTGTTTGAAAGCTCTCATTCGGCCGGACGCTGGTGGTGCACGCCTTTAATCCCAGCACTCAGGAGGCAGAGGCAGGCGGATCGCTGTGAGTTCGAGACCAGCCTGGTCTACAGAGCTAGTTCCAGGACAGGCTCCAAAGCCACAGAGAAACCCTGTCTCGAAAAACCAAAACCAA
>NC_022013.1:25850105-25853269 GCF_000317375.1 Microtus ochrogaster
GAGACAGGGTTTCTCTGTGGTTTTGGAGCCTGTCCTGGAACTAGCTCTTGTAGACCAGGCTGGTCTCGAACTCACAGAGATCCTCCTGCCTCTGCCTCCCAAGTGCTGGGATTAAAGGTGTGCGCCACCACCGCCCAGCTTATTTGGATGCTTTGAAAGAATTAGAAGGATGAGGTGTGTCGTGTGTTGCTGGTTTGTGCTTTGAGATTTCAAAATCTCATGCCAAGCTCAGTGTGTCCCTTTCTGCCGGATCAGGATGCAGAACTCTCAGCTACTTCTCCAGCACCATGACTGCCATGTGCCACCCTAATGATAATGAACTAAACATCTGAAACTGCAAACAGGTCCACAATTAAATGTTTTTTCTTAAAAGAATTGCCTTAGTCACTGTGTCTCTTCACAGAAATAGCAGAGTGGCTGAGCCAGCAGAGAATACAGACAGCTAGGTGAGTTCTTATCTAGTTATGTGTCAAGTCTTAAATTCAAGGCCCATTACTGGGGAAGAAATTATGTTAAACCAGGCATGGTGGTGTGTTGTCAGGAGGCAGAGGCAGGTAGATCTCTGAGTTTGAGACTAGCCTGCTATAGAGCAAATCCCAGAACAGCTAGGGCTACACAGAGAAACCCTTTCTTGTTGCAGGATATCTGATCACACTGTGAATCCTGAGATTTCATTATTTACTGGAAAAATCTTTTTCTAGGTTGTGATGTGGCTCAATCCTAGCACAGACATTTAATCCAAAAACTTTGTGCTTGTATTATAATACAATACTATAAACAGGGTTAAATAAAGTCAACCAGCCGGGCGGTGGTGGCGCACGCCTTTAATCCCAGCACTTGGGAGGCAGAGGCAGGCGGATCTCTGTGAGTTCGAGACCAACCTGGTCTACCAGAGCTAGTTCCAGGACAGGCTCCAAAGCCACAGAGAAACCCTTCTCGAAAAAACCAAAAATAAGTAAATAAATAAATAAATAAATAAATAAATAAAATAAATAAAGTCAACCATAGGCTAACAGGCAGAGCAAGCAAAAGAGCAAGCAAGTTGACAGGAAGTGAACATAAGATTATTAAGGAAAAAAAACCATAGAGCATAAGAAGGAATCAGAAGGATGGATAGAGAGACACAGAGGAAGTAGAAGGGAGGGACATTGAGTTTGAGGAGACTGGTTTGGTTGGGACAGGAGAGAAGAGAGGCTTTGGGGACAATGGCAGAGGAGGAAGGTTAGCTGGGTGCTTTCTCTGCCTCTCTGAGCTAGCAGGTTTTCACCCCAAGTCTTTATTGGTAAAATCAAATGATTGAGATTTTGTTAAAAATGTGTTCTCAAAAAAACAGAATAAATGCAGTCACATCGAAAGGCTGTAAGAGCCAGCCAGGGGCAGGTATTGCTGCCGAGTCTGACAGCCTGACTTTGGTCCTAGGAATCCACCTGGCAGCAGAAGAGACTTACTCTCCACGTCGTCCTTTGACCTCCACTCTCTCCTCCCACGCCCAGAACCTACATATAAAGAATTCTAACAATGCTTAAAGAAGAGTCAACCAGGCCAAACGGTGGTGGCGCACACCTTTAACCCCAGCGACTGGGAGGCAGAGGCAGACAGATCTCTGAATATGAGGTCAGTCTGGTCTATGAAGTAAGTTCTAGAACAGCCAGGGTTGTTATACTGAGGAACCCTGTCTCAAGAAAGCCAAACCAACACCCCCCCCACAAAAAGCAACCCCCCCCAAAGAGTCAACCAGAAGGAGTTTCCGACAGCCAAAGTTAGAACAACCTGCACAAATAAATAATGATAGTTTTGGAACATAGCCCCCAAGTGAAATAAATCTCCACGAGCTTATACAGGTAAAAATGAGAAAGTAAACGGGTACCAATTCTTCCGTAAAAGATCATTCTAATTAGTACATGTAGAAGGAATGAAATAAACAGAAAACTGTATTTATAACAGCACATATCAAAGTTAACAGGCAAAAGTTAAAAACAATATACTCACATCTCAAATAATCTTACCATCATTGGTTACAAGGGAGAAGCCAGAACTTATGCCAAACAATTAACACAGGTACCACTGCCATCAGCACGTACTTGGGAAAAGGAGTGTCATCTCTGCACCACCCTTCCCAGTGATGTGAGAACAACATATCAAATCCAAGCAGAGATTGCCCTGGACAACAGATTACTGTTCTTCCAAAGCATAAAGTTCAGGGCTGGAGAGATGGCGCCATGGTCAAGAGTACTTGTACTTCTGAGGACATGGTTCCTAGCACAGATACGGTGACTTCACAACCATCCGTAACTACAGTTCCAAGGGATCTAATGCCCTCTTACCCAGATGGCACTAGATAGTAGCACACACACACATATATTTAGGCAAAACATTCATACACATAAATATAAGAAAAAAATTCCAAAGCGTAAAGCAGCTGGGCAAGGTACCACATGTTTTTAACCCCAGCACTTGGGAGGCAAAGGTAAGAGTTTCTGGTCTACATAGTGAGTTCTAGAACAGCCAGGATTACATAGAGAGACCCTGTCCCAAACAAGCAAACAAATAAATCTAAATAAATAAATAAATACATAAAGCAAGCATAAAGGTCAGGGCTGGGGAAATGTTTCATGGATTAAGAGCAATTGCTAGTCTTAACAGAGGGTGGAGGTCTGGTTCCCAGCACCCTCATGGTGAGTCATAACTGGGTAATTCCAGTTCCAGGGGAACCAAGATCCTTTTCTGGCCTCTGCAGACATCAGACAAGCACATCGTACATAGACATACATGCAAGCAAGCACACACACATACATTTTTGAAAAAAAAAATTAAAGCATCAGAACTGGAGAGATGACTCAGAGGTTAAAGCATTCACTACCCTTCAGGAGACCTAGGTTCAGTTCCCAGCACCCACATGGTCGCTCACAACTGTAACTCCAGTTCTAAGGGATCACAGATGACACCCTCTTCTGGCCTCTGAGGGTACTAGGTAAGTACATCGAACACATATATGTGCAGGCAAAACAGAGGAGTAAAATAAAACAACTTTGTCTTTATTTTTTTTATTTTTTTATTTTTTTGGTTTTTCAAGACAGGGTTTCTCTGTGGCTTTGGAGCCTATCCTGGAACTAGCTCTTGTAGACCAGGCTGGCCTCGAACTCACAGAGATCCGCCTGCCTCTG
>NC_022013.1:25853534-25854392 GCF_000317375.1 Microtus ochrogaster
AGAAAAAAAACCAAAAAACTTTTTTTCAAGGTGTCAAGGTCACAAAAGACAAAGACTAAGAAACAGACTAAGGGATCACAACATGAATTAATGGAATTTGGGGTCCTGTATTTGATTTTGAAACAGGAAAGAATATTACAAAAAAATCAAAAAGTCTATAGTTTAATAACTATAATGTGAATTTTGGTTTTGATCATTGCTTTATGGTTAAATAAGATGTTAACATAACTGAATCTGAATGAAAGATAAACCAGAAACTTTTAGCTTTACAACCTTTAGGTCTATAGTTATCTAAAACAAAACTATTTTCTTAGAGATCCATTGTCAACGTGACACACAAATCTCCTTAATTAGAATCTTCCTCATTTATTTCCAAGATGGCACATTGATATTAATACTACAATATAAGACATAAATAACTCTAAAAGCACCACAGTCCTCACAAACACATTAAAACCTCAGTCTTGAGTCCAGGTCCGGTCCTGCTTACGTTGCCTCTCCTTCTGTCATTGCCAGGATGAAGCCCATCCTACTGTAGGGCCATGAACTCCATCACACAGATCAAGTACAACCACGAAGGAGACCTCCTCTTCACCGTGGCCAAAGACCCTATAGTCAATGTGTGGTACTCTGTGAATGGCAAGAGGCTGGGCACCTACATAGGCCATACTGGAGCCGTGTGGTGTGTGGATGCTGACCGGGACACCAAGTATGTCCTTACTGGCTCAGTTGGCAACAGCTGTCGTCTCTGGGATTGTGAAACAGGGAAGCAGCTGGCTCTACTGAAGACCAACTCAGCTGTCTGTACCTGTAGCTTTGACTTTGGGGGCAACATCATCATGTTTTCTTTTTCTTTCT
>NC_022013.1:25855432-25856790 GCF_000317375.1 Microtus ochrogaster
AGTAGGATCAAAAACCCATTGCCATTGTTCTTGAGTTCTCATCAAGAGGGTTTTAATTCTGAGAAATAAATTAGTTTGTTAAACAAACAAATAAACAAAAAAGCCCTTCAGTTTTTTCAAAATATCCAATCTCTTTAAAAATCCAAAATCTCTGTTAAAAGTTCTAAGTCTAAAAAGAAAAAAATTCCAAGTCTTCCAGCTGCGGGCTCCTGTAAACATCAAAATTAAATTAAATACCTTCTCACTTCAAGAGGGAAGAACCAGGGCAGAGTCACAACCTGAATGAAGCAAAACAAACTCCAATTGTACAAATAACTCCACATTCAATGTCTGGGATTCACTCAATCTTCTGGGCTCCTCCAAGGGCTTGGGTCACTTCTGCTCTACCCTCTGCGACACACACAACTTGTATCTAAGCTCCGGCGGGCTCCACTCCTGCTGCTGATCTGGGTGGTCATCCCGTGGTACTGGCATCTCCAAAATGCCAGGGTCTTCTGCTGCAACTAGGCTGCACTTTCCTCAATAGCCTCTCCTAGGCTCTCCTCATGGTAGCAAGCCTCTTCTCTGCATGAGCCCTTCAATCCTGGGCTTTCGATTGCTGCTGAGTCTGTCCCTTCACCAATGGCCTCTCCTGGCCTCTCACAGTGCCAGGCCTCAGCTGTGCTCCATGGCCCATCACACCTTCAAAACCAGTACCACCTGGATGATTCCTACAACCAAGTTTGGCTGCTAGTGCAAGGCACAACCTTGGCCATTCTGCAAAACAGCTTCAGTGTTCTTTTAGGGAACACTTCCCAGAAGACAACAATGCTGGTTTCTCTCTTTATTGTTTTTGTTTTGTTTTGTTTTGTTTTGGAGACAGGGTTCCTTGTGTAATCCCGGAACTCACTCTGTAGACCAGGTTGGCCTCAAATTTAGAGATCCATTTGCCTCTGGCTCCCAAGTGATGGGATTAAAGGTATGCTCCAACATACCTGGCTTGCTGGTCTTTTTTTTTTTTTTTTTTTTTTTTGAGACAGGATTTCTCTGTGTAGCTTTGGTGCCTGTCCTGGAACTCACTCTGTAGACCAAACTGGCCTCAAACTCACAGAGATCTGCCTGCCTCTGCTTCCCGAGTCCTGGGATTAAAGGCATGTGCCACCACTGCCCAGCTTGCTGGTCTCTTCTCAATCACCACTAACTTCTCAGCTCCAGCAACCAGCACCTATGTCCCAGCAAAGTAAAGCCTTCACTAAAGTAGCTCTGGTGTCTTGTTAATCATAGCTGATCCTTCAGCCCCAGCGAACCAGAACCTCAGAATCTTTTTGTGGGAGGCAGGTTTAAGAGGTTTTTTTTTTTTTTTTTTTTCTTAATTTATT
>NC_022013.1:25856935-25873193 GCF_000317375.1 Microtus ochrogaster
TTTCTCTGTGGTTTTGGAGCCTGTCCTGGAACTAGCTCTGTAGACCAGGCTGGTCTCGAACTCACAGAGATCAGCCTGTCTCTGCCTCCCGAGTGCTGGGATTAAAGGCGTGTGCCACCACCGCCCGGCTAAAATGGATTTTTAAAAATTTGTTTTAAACTCACTCGTTTGTTGTGTGTGTATGTAGGGCATGTGTGTGGAGGTCAAAGGGCAACACATGGGAGCTGGTCCTTCCTTTTACCATGTGTGTTCCAGGAATCAAACTCTGGTCATCAAGCTTGGAGGCAGAGTGGTCTTGCCTGCTGAGCCGTTTTGTCAGTCCGGAATATTTAATTTTTTATACTGTGTGGAGTTTACATGGAGATTTATTAATACATTGTTGACTGAAATATCTATCTTCTAAAAGCTTCATACTTTCTCACTCTAGTGACATATCTGCCTATATTTTGTTTACTCAACATTTATCAAGTATTTATAAAATGTAGTTCCTGCTAAGTATAGCGGCTCAGACCTATAATCCCAGTAACTGTGAGGCTGAGGCAAGAGAACTGCATACCCTACCCACTGCAAAGTGGCTTCTACTGTCAAGATACCAGATTTCAACACCAACTAATATTAATCCTGTGTCTCCTTCCCGTGTTAGTGGTGGGGTGGAATTGCTGAACTCTCATGAGAGCCAGAAACAGTCACTGACCATGGGTAAGACGGGGTTCCCCGTGTTAAGAGAAAGTCTGCTCCATCCCATCTGATGTGACAGGTTTGGCAGACTGAAAACAATGAGTTTGCTCTCATTTTGTCTGTGCATTTGTGCAGTTACGTGGATGCCAGAGGTTGACATCTGGGGTCCTGGACTGCTCTCCACTTCTTTGGGGACTTGGCTCTTGGCTTCAACCTTGTTGAGACAGCACTTCTTGTTCTTTATTAGACTGCAGATTTCAGGCGAGCTGGTCTGAGGGCATCTGGATGATCCTCCTGTTCTATCAGATGTGCACATCTGGCTTATGTGTTGCAGGGAGCAAACTAGGATTGTCAAATTTGCATGGCTAGCAAGTGCCCTGCTGAGCCAGCTAGCCTTCTTTATTTTATAGGCAGGCTCTCTCACCAGCTGGCTAGACTAGCTGGCAAGAGCTCTGCAGATCCTCCTGTCTGTCCTACCAGGTGTATGTCACCATAATGCAGCTCTGAACTCAGGACCCTACAACGAGCTACCTAAAATCACCAGAATTCGTGTCTCCAGGCATTTAGCGTGTGAAAACAGATGTGTTTGCAACAGCGGGTACAGCTGTACCTACAGCTTCCAAACTGACTCAGAAATCGTGCTACAGGTCAATTGTGGTCAAGTTCAGATAGTAGGAAAATGGGGAAACAGGCATTTCAACTATGACTAATTCCACTAGTCCAGGAAGACCCAGAGAAACTCCCTCATCATGTACTTCTGATTACATTATTTACTAAAATGATTTTTTGGTGTTTCTAGCTTTTATCTTGGGCCCTACCAACTTTAGAATAGCTACCAAAAAATGTCATAGCAGTACTTTATTTTTGAAAAAAGGCCTCATGTATTCTAGGCTGGATTTGAACTCACCATGTAGCAGAGAAGATCCTGTTGGGATTACCGGCATGTGCCACCACGCCCACCTTATGCAGTGCTCAGAATCGATCTTGGGCTGTACTCATGTTAGGTAAGTATGCTACCAGTCTTTATAAAGGTTGGTGGTAGAATCAAGCTGCCAGTAGCCCTGTTCAAGAAGCAGCACTGGGACAGAAAGCCTCCGCTGACTACAGGATGGATGAAGGAAGGATATTTTCCAAGAACCAGGAAGCCTTGGAAACACCACCAAAAAAAGTTTTATCCAGTTTTCCATCTCATGCTCTGCATGTGGTGAAAATATAATTAAAAAAAAACACAAACAAACTGGCTATCTTTCTTTCACCTCTCACCTACTTATAGTTATTTCTAGAAAAACTATCACAGTCAAGAACTGTCTCGTGGGCTACGGATGGCTCAGCAGTAGAGTGCAGCTCAGGATGAGCAAGACCCTAGGTTGACTCTCCAGTGCCACAAAGAAAAGAAAAACAAAAGCCGGGCGATGGTGGCGCACGCCTTTAATCCCAGCACTCGGGAGGCAGAGGCAGGCGGATCTCTGTGAGTTTGAGACCAGCCTGGTCTACAGAGCTAGTTCCAGGACAGGCTCCATGGTGGCACACGCCTTTAATCCCAGCACTCGGGAGGCAGAGACAGGCGGATCTCTATGAGTTCGAGACCAGCCTGGTCTACAGAGCTAGTTCCAGGACAGGCTCCAAAGTCACAGAGAAACCCTGTCTCGAAAAACCAAAAGAAAAAAAAAAAAAAGGGAAAACAAAGCCTAGTGTCATGTCTCCAATTTCAGGACTCAGGAAGTCGAGGCACAAAGAAGGCTCACAAGCTCAAGGACAACCCGGATTATATGGCAAAACTATTTTTTAATTTATTTTTATTGAACTCTACATTTTTCTCTGTTCCCTCCCCCTAGAAAAACTATTTTAAAACAAAAAAAAAAAAATAGGGCTGGAGAGATGGCTCAGAAGTTAAGAGCACTGGTTGCTCTTCCAGAGGTTCAATTCCCAACAACCACATGGTGGCTCATTACCTAGTGTGCAGGTATACATACAGAGCACTCCTATACATAAAGTAAAAAATTTAGGGCTGGAGAGATAGCTCAGTGGTTAAGAGCTTTGCCTGCTCTTCCAAAGGTCCTGAGTTCAATTCCCAGCCACCACATGGAGGCTCACAGCCATCTGTAATGAGACTTGGTGCCCTCTTCTGGCCTGCACTGTATAATAAATAATTTTTTAAAAAAAGTATAAAGTTTAAAACAAAACAAAAAAATAACTCATGTGTGCTATACTGAAAACCCTAGAGTTACCCAATCAAATGTCAAAACCATACCAGCATTACACGTGAAGCCAGCATCAAGGAGCTGAAGTTCTCATGAAAGGAACTTACTGACCTGTCATCTAAAGATGCGCCAACTGGATGCTCTGATACAACTTCCTTATTTTATAACGGAAAGCCCGAGTGCTGTACATCTATCATTTATTACATTTTTAGGGAAACACAAATCAAAGTCACAGTGAACTAGACTCTCAAAAATCCAAAGCAAACAAAACAACAAACCTAACCTCAACTACAATGGCATACCACTCCACAAGTCAGGAGGGCTACAAAGTTTCTTTAAAGGGAGAGTGGCTGTGGGTAGGCTTCAGTGGTTTTATGCTTGCCTGGCAGACAAGAGGGCTGGGGTTTAATCCCTCGCACCGGGTGGGAGGATAACAAGCGTCATTTGGCAAGGAAGCGGAGAAAGAGAATCCTCTTGCATTGCTCCTGGGAATAGTAAAATGGTGCAGCCCTTGTGGAAAACAGTTTGGCAGCTCCTCAGAGTTAAAGATAGAACAATTACGTGACCAGCAATCTTAGGCTTAGGTAAATATCCAAGAGAACTCAAAGTAGGGACTCAAATAGCTATTTGCACTCCAGGGTATAATTCAGCATAGCTGGAAGTTGGAACAGCTTGTTACCATCAATAGTCAAATGAATAACACAAGAAACACTCAGACACAGAATTAAAGAATTAGAATTCCCAGGATGAATGGACCTGCAAGCATTTTGCTAAGTGAATCAAGGCAGGCACAAAATGAGTCTGTGTGATTCCATGCATACGAGGGACTTCGGATAGGCAAATTCAGACAGCGGATTACAGGGGTCGAGGGTAGGGGTGAAGGGAAGAAGCTACTGTTTAATGGTATAGAGTTTATATCAGCGTTTCACTGTTTTGAGACAGGCTGGCATTTAACTCACCATCCTCCTGCCTCTGCCTTCCAAGTGCTGAGATTACAACCAGCAGGCCAACAGGCTGGGTGGTAGTGGAGCACACCTTTAATCCCAGCACTCGGGAGGCAGAGGCAGGTGGATCTCTAGGAATTCAAAGCCAGCCTGGTTGACAAGAGTTAGTTCCAGGACAGGCTCCAAAGCCACAGAGAAACCCTGTCTCGAAAAAAAAACCCCAAAAAAACCAACCAAATAAAAAGCCACCATCAGGCCGGTAACACTCTGAGCACAGAGAACGCTAATGCTAGGGGTTAAACACTGTGCTTGTATTTCCAAGCCACTGAAACACATGTACAAATGTCTACAGTGATAAATACTGTTTTATATGTTGTCTCCGTCTCTCTCTCACACACACATAATCCATAAATAATCAAAGGAGTAGCTAAGCACTTACTATGTGTACAGCCTTGAGCTAAAAGGCAGATGTGCTCACAACACAAGCCAGAAACTACTCTGTAGGCTGGGGTAAATTCTAGCTCCACCAGACCCCACAGCACAGTTTGAAAAACCAGCTGTAGGGGACTTGAAACAATTAAAACAAGTATTTTCTTCTTTCTCTGATTTTTTGAGACTGCTGTCAAATTTGGCCTTGAATTTGGATGCTCCTGCCTCAGCTTCCACAGTGACGGGATTACAGGTGTGAGCCATCATACTTGCCCTCTCTCTTTTCAAGCATGCACTATACCCCACCCCCTTCTAAGAATTATTCCCATACAGAGCTGGGTATATAGGGTATAAGTTGTTTTGATGACCAGGAATCAAGAGATGGCAGCCCTAAAGAGTTTTATGTCCAGTATATCACTGTTTTTTAAGATGGGACTCTCCATGTACCCTAGGCCGGCCTGGAACTCAGAGATCCACCTGCCTCTGGGATTAAAGGTGTGTACTACACCCAGCTATCCAGCTTCTGCTAAACCAAGACAACATTTTGTTTTCAAAGCAAAGGATGATCATGTGGCCATATCTTTCAATTCCTGCCCTGTGAAATGATTTATGCTGATTACACAGTCCTTTTCATATATAGTTCAAGTGAGATGAGGGGTTGGCATAAACATGCATTATCTGAAGTATGCTCAGCATGAAAGGCAGAACTCTGTAACTTTAAAAGGAAATGTTAAGTCCCAGGAACCTTTTATTGTCTGAATAACTGTACACAAAATACCAGGCAGAGGAGTCCTGAAGGAAATGATGGCCGAGTTTCACTGTTATTTGCCCATTGGTCCTTTATCTTCTAAGCATGTGTATATATATGCTCTTTAAATGCATTAGACATTTATTCTGATCACAAATGCAATCCACGTGTGAATAAATAAACTCAGTATCTTTTCTCCCCTCTGAGTCTCTTTTAAATAGAAAAATGTGCTAAATGTCTCTTCATGGCCCGCTTGGCCACCACTGCCCCACCTACGGCTTTAAAGAGACTGTAACTTGACCTTCTGAAACCCTACTGAACTCCAGTCCAGTCAGGCACAGGCCTCCTGGGAAGGATGTCCTACTGATACTGTCGGTAGTCTCCGAAGGGTGAGTGTGGCAGCTGGCTTGATGGCAACTGCTGCGAGTGGTCTTCTGCAAACTGAGGGCCTGCAATTGAGATGCAAAAGGCATCCGATTAGGGAGTAGAAAAGAAATGAATCGATTTACAAGCTACTGCTACACCACAACTGTAGTCGGAGTTTCCTTGTAATCTCATAGTTCCTACAAGAGGTCTGCGGACCCTTTCGATTTATCACAGGACAGACTGACTTCCTGGTGTTCTAGAAAGGACAGCCAGGAAAGTCAGATGGATTCGTAACAAAAATAAAATAAAAAATTAGTGAGTTTTGTTGTTGTTGTTTTGATTGCTATGTGGTCTCCCTTAGAGCACGCAGGCCTTGAACTTGCTACATAGGATTACAGGTATGCACACCACCCAGTATATGTGTTGCTGAAGAGTGAACCCAGGGTTCTGTGTATGCTACTCAAATACTCTACCAACTGAGTTATGTCCTCAGCCCCAGTTTAAAGCAAATGCTATAGTAAGTTTCCCTGGGTCAAGACTGGAAGGGGAAAAAAAATCTACTGTTTCTTAATACAGCTAAAAATAAAAAATATGAGTATGTGTGCATACCAGAGTGCAGAAGCCTAAGGAAGTAGAAAGGCTGGAGTTCCAGGCAGCTATGAGCTGCCATGTGCACACTGAGAGCTGATCCTTGGCCTTCTGCAAAAGCAGGAAAGGGCTCTTAATCACTGAGCCATCTCTCCAGTCCCACTGTATACAATTCTAAAAAAGTTTACAATTGCTTTATTTATCTGTATGTGTGTCGATGTACATGTATGCGGGCACCATGGAAGTCAGAGCAGAGGGCTGGATCCCCTGGAACTGGAGAGAATGTCGTGAGCCCCGCAATGTGAATGCTAGGAACTGAACTTGGGTCCTCTGAAAGAATAGCAAGTACTCTTAACCACTGAACTAACTCTCCTGCCCCTCCTGACACATATTGTAGTAGCCATTTAAAATTATGTGGACAAGCCAGGTGGTGGTGGCGGCACACGCCTATAATCCTAGCACTTGGGAGGCAGAGGCAGATGGATCTTTTTGAGTTCCAGGCCAGTCTGGTCTACAAAGTAAGTTCCAGGACAGCCAGAGCTAATGACAAAACTTAAATGACCCTAGGTATGCTTCTGTTTCTGCTGTTGTTCTGGCAGCACTAGGGGTAAAACCAGGGCCTCTGTAAAGCTCAACGCCTTACCACTAAGTTACAACCCCTTAGTTATGTTTAACAGAACTCATCAATCCAACTTAAATAATAACAAATGTGTTGAGGACCATCTCAAAAACCAAATAAATTTAAAAGAGACAAAGAAAACCCAATGAAAGAATATCTGAAAAGCTTTTTTTGATAAAAGTGGGGAAAATGCCTCCTTAAGACTTAGCTGTAATGCAATTCCTAATTAATGATTGAGGGTGAAGGGCTCTGCATCAGCACCTGTCTCCAGGTTCCTGCCTTGTTTGAGTTCCTGTCCTGACTTCTTACAGTGATTTGAAAGTATAAGCTTTGGTTAAGGTGTTTCATCACAGCAATAGCAACCTTAATTAAGACAATAGCCAAAGAAAGATGACCTTGAACTTTGTTTTAAATTATTTACTTATTTATCATTATGTGTATGAGTGTTTTGTTTATATGTCTGTGTATTATATGTATGTCTCATGCCCTCCAAGGCCAGAAGAGGGCACTGATCCTATGGAACAGTTGTGAGCTGCCATGTGGATGCAGGGAATTGAACTCCAATCCTCTGGAAAAGCAGCCAATACTCTTAGAAGTTGAACCATGTCTCCAGTGCCCCTTGTTTAACTCTTAAAAGCAAACCCAACCACCCCACAACTGTCTTATAGTCTCATGTAGCCTTAGCTGGTTTTAAATTTGTTATGTAGCAGAGGCTAGCCTTGAACCTGTGCTGAGATTACTAGCTTGTACCATGCCTGGACAAAAGCACATCTCCTGTCTAAAAATAAGATATACCATTTTTAGGTGACGTCTATATAAATGGTGAGATTTGATTACTAGAAAGGAGACTCAGTGGAATAAGATTAAGTTTTTGTTACATATAGTTCTGAATGTCTGAAAATATGAAACTGTTATTATATACTAACATGATCAAAACTAAGTAATTAGAATGTGACCACCATAATAGTGCAAACTCAAAAGAAATGATTAAAAAACAATGTAAAGTAAGATATCTGTATCAACCCACTGAAATCTACAGAGGAGTGTGCTCATAAATCGTGCAAAGATCACAGCTTTCCCTTGGTGCCTCAGGGAAATCAAATCTAGCAGTATGGTCTATTTCTTGCTCTGCAACTGAATCTTATCCATGCTCCAAATAATTTTCAACATGTCTTATTATTCTTCCTATTCCCTTCCCCAAATGCCAAGTCAACGTTTAGTATGTGTGTGGGTCTATAAGTGTGTGTGTATGTATGTATGTATGTATGTATGTATGCATGCATGCGTGTGTCCTTGGGTGGCTTCTCAAGAGCCCTCTACTTCATTTTAAGACTCGTTTCATTATTACTATTTTTTAAAGATTTATTTATTAATTATGTATACAGTGTTCTGCCTGTATGTTTTCTACAGGCCACCAGATCTCATTACAGATAGTTGTGAGCCACCATGTGGTTGCTGGGAATTGAACTCAGAACCTCTGGAAGAGCAACCAGTGCTCTCAACTGCTGAGATATCTCTCCAGCCCCTGTTATGTATTTTTTGAGACATGGTCTCATTGTGTGGTCCTGTCTGTCCTGAACTCACTAGATAGAGCAGGCTGACCTCAAACTCAGATATCTGCCTACCTTCCAAGTGCTAGGATTAAAGGTATGTGCCATCATGACCAGTTTTAAGATTTTATTTCAAGACAGGGTTTCTCTGCATAGCTTTGGAGCCTGTCCTGGCACTCACTCTGTAGACCAGGCTGGCCTTGAACCCACAGAGATCCGCCTACCTCTGCCTCCCAAGTGTGTGTGCCACCACCGCCCAGCCTTATTTTTATTTAAGTGTGTATGTGCAAGCATGTGCCCTCCAGGGTCCAGATGAGGCTTTTGGAGCCCCTGGAGCTGAAGTTAGAGCTGCCTGGTGTGAATGCTAACAACTGAGTCATGTCTTCTACAAGAATAGGAGGAACTCATAACAATTGTGTTGATCCCTTCAGCCCATAAAAGGTCCTCCAATGGCCTAGAACTTGTTACCCTACCATGAGATCCAGAGTGCTGGGATTACAGGCATGTGTCACCACGCCTGAAATGTGTTCTGGGGACCAAGCTCATGTGAAGGTGAGGTAACAGCGTGACTAAACTCTTTACTGTGCCAGCACCAGAATCCTTCTGTCTGTATGCTTCCTTCTAATGGCCAATGGTTATTTCATTTCCATTTACTCACTGAACGCTGAGATAAAAACCCTGAACATTCATGAGCAGTCACCCACGCCCATCAAGTGGTTATGCAAATCTACAATTCTGCCTCTCACTTTCCCAGAACTCTAATCTGATCCCCACCCAAACTCTGAATCTAGTTTATAGTCTTTTCTTTTACTTTAGTTTTCCAGGACAGGGTTTCTCTGTGTAGTTCTGGCAATCCTGGAATTTAAGCATCTGCCTGCCTCTTATCTCCTGAGTGCTGGAATTTAAGGCATTTGTCACCATGCTTGGCCTGTTTTATATTCTTGAAAGCAAGTAATATTTTTTGGGTAAAATAATCTTCCAAGTCTGTTGTTGGTCTTAGATCCCTAGAATGTAAGTCCTTGAGGTCAGAAATTGTCTACCTCCCTCTTCTACTGTCAGCTACAACAGTTTCTGGTCAGCTACCATCATTACCACATAGCTTTCAAATGATCAGAAACTTCTCAAAATAAATAAATGAACACTAATAAATTTTGAAGTCTACAAAGAAAGACAAACACCAAAAAATCAAGGAGCCAAAGCATTTTGTCACAAGTTGTCTATAAACATGATGATTAGTTTTTGTCTATGTGTATATGCATGAACCTGCTTGTATGTTAACCATGTATGTATAGAGCCTGTGGAGGCCAGAAGAGGTCATCAGATCTGCTTGGAACTAGAGGAGTTACAGGTAATTGTGAATGAATGAGTGGATACAGGGAACAGAACCTGGATCCTCTGCAAATGCAGCAAGTGCTGGTAACTCCTGAGTCATCTCTCTAGCCTCCATCCATTATGTCTCTCTTCTTTTTCTTTTCTTTCTTTTTTTTTTTTTGAGACAGGGTTTCTTTGTAGCTTTAGTGCCTGTCCTGGAACTAGCTCTTGTAGCCCAGGCTGGCCTCGAACTCACAGAGATCCGCCTGCCTCTGCCTCCCAAATGCTGGAATTAAAGGCGTGTGCCTCCAACACCCAGCTCACCCATTATGTCATTTGGGCTTATCATAGGTTCAAGCAAACATGTTAATAACACAGTAGAAATCACAAACTCCTCCATTTTACCAAACAAAAACATTCTTCCTTAATGTCAGGAAGTCATTCCCATGAGTATGAACCTAGAGCATTAAGGAGAGAAAGGACTTACCATTGGGAAACTGTGCAGAGGCAAACCTTGTCAACAAGATACCAGCTCCTTCAATTAAAGCTAGGAGAATGCCTCCCATGGCAGCCGACCCCACCATGGCGACGGGTCCATCTGCAGATATTAATAACAAAGACTACTTTAAGGGAAAGGGCTATCCATATACTTACATTCCTCTCATTCTCAAACTCTTCCACTGCGCAAGACCTACAGTCAGCAAACAACAGCAGAGAGGTCAGCTCCGGCCCACAGCCTGCTTTTTAAACAAAGCTGTGATGGTTTGAATGAGATGGCCCCATAGGCTTGTACGTTTGAAAACTCAGTCCCAGGTAGTAGAACCCTTTGGAAAGGATTAGGTGGTGTGCTCTTGTTGGAGGTGTGTCACTGAGGGTGGGCTTTAAGATTTCAAAAGACTTGCACCATCCCCTGCCTCCTGCTTGCAGACTGAGATGTAAGCTCTGGGATGCTGCTCCAGTCACCTGACATCTGCTACCCCTGCTCCACCATCAAGTATTCCAACCCGCGAAAACTGTGAGCCCCAAATAAACTTTCTTCTGGTGCCTTATCACAGCAACAGAAAAGGAACCAATTTAAAAGCTATATTGGACAAAACCATGTTCTTGCTTGCATGCCTTAATAACATCAGCTCACATAGTGCATTGGTGGGGTGGCTCACGCCTTTAATTTCAACACCAAGAAGCAGAGGCAGACAGGCCTCCATGAGTCTGAGGACAGCCTAGTAAGTTCTAGGCAAGACAAAGTTAAATAGTAAGACCCTGTCTCAAAACAAAACAACAAGATCATGTAGTCCGTAAGTATAAAATATTTATTTCTGGACAGCCAAATAGCTCATTAGGTAAAGGTATTTCCTGCCAAGCCTGAGTTCAATACTGGACCCCACAAGGCAAAAGGAAAGAATCATTCTACAAATCGTTCTGACTTCTACATGTAGCGTGTACGAACTCTCGTACTTATGTGTGCGCACACACACAAATTAAATTAATTCAATAGAGAAAATTGATTTACTATTAATGCCTGGACTTTTTCAAGAAAAAGTTTAAAACGTCTAGTCTTAGGAATTCACTGCTCTTTCCTCAAGGCCCAGAGGATGATCTTTATGCCTCACAGTTGTGTGTGGCAGACAGTGCTAATTCAAGATAACTTAGGAAACTACAGCACAGAGACTCTGGCATTCTACCAGCGACACAAGTAATAAATGGTCAGCGTTCTTAACCACTGTATTACACCAGCAAGAATTTATGCCCCTAGGGCCACACACCTGTAATCCCCGAACTTGAGGAGCAGGGGCAAGGAGATAAGGTACTCAAGGTCATTCTGAGCTAGGGAGGAAGTTCGAGGCCACTCTGGAGCTCACGAGACCCTGTCACCAAACAAACAAGCAGGGGGCTGGTGAGATGGAATCAGTAGGTATAGGCACTGAATTCAATTCCTGGAACCCAAGTGGTAGCAGAGAAGTAACTCCTGCAAATTGTCCTTTGACCTCATTTAGCACATGTGCCCACCCACACACCAGTAAATAATGTATTAATAATAAATTTAAAAAACCCAGTCTTTTATTCCTTTACTCTTACTTTCAAATCACCATAAATGTTTATTCTATACCAAATCAGGCAATTCTCAATTTCATGCATTGCAGATTTGAATGATTTTGTTTTGTTTTTTTGAGACAGAGATTCTCTGTGCAGTTCGGAACGCACGCTGTAGAACACACCTGCCTTGAATTCAGCAATCTGCCTGCCTCTGCTTCCTGAGTGCTGGAACTAAAGACAAGTTTCATTAATTAAAGGCAGATGAGGTTGCTCCAAAAACCCGACTCCCACTGGTATGTCCAAATGACGGTTTATTTAATAGACTGAGTAGTTCAATGTAAGGCACCTGCCTACCATGTCCAAGGCCCAGGTCCAATCCTCAGTGCTGCAGAAGACAAACAGTGAAGCAATGCTCACTTACTTCTTGCTGCCAGGATGGCTCCTGTTAAGGCACCGCTAGTGATGGAGTTCCAGGGATCTTCTTTGCCTCTTATCTGAACCATACTACAGTCAATCATGGAAAACAATCCACCCCAAACTGCAAAGCTACCTGTTTTGTAAAAACAAAACACACAAAACAACTAGTTCAGATTTCTTTTGTGCCTTACTGTTATATTATTATTAATATCACAGTCAAGTATGTTTGCTTTGAAGCCAGCCCTGGTTATTTAACGAGTAAATTAAATCTAGGAAAGAGAAGAAGATTTGCCTCCTAGAGAGTCTACACCCATGCTCTCAGTATGCCTCTCTTTCTACTAACCATTGTGCTCAAGTTTATATTAAAGAATCTTGGGGCTCTGAGAAATAACTAACTCAGTAATGAAAAGCGCTAGCTGCTCTTGCAGAAGACTGGAGTTCGGGTCCCATCACCCACATCTGTTAGCTCACAATCACCTTTAACCTCAGCTCCAGGGATCTGATGCCTTCTTCTGGCCTCCACAGGACCAACATATGTGTGGCAGACACAGAAATTCATGAATACAACATAAATAAAAATTAATCTTGAGAAAAATTTAAATAAGATCTTCAACTCTTCTGGGGGAAGGGATGACAAGGAGCTGGATTAGGTCAGTGGTGGAGCTCTTGCCCAGCATGTACAAAGGCCTGGCTTCAATCCCCAGCACCATAAACAAGTTAAACCAACATACATAAGCCTAAAAGAAGCTGCAAATGGTTAAAATCACAGAAATCACTCCTTTAGAATAGAGCACTTTTGTTTAAACAATGTTTCAATACTTCAAACCAAAGGCTCCTGCTTCCTCTCTCTCCTAACTCAGCTTTCTCACCTTCCCTTTCTTCATCAATGTCACGGGGCACCTACTCTGACAATCACCACAGAGCACAGAGAAAGCCAGTGCTCTGGACCATATTACACACATGCTGCGGAGGCAAATGAACAACCTAGTTGGAGCCAGGGAATGCCGGGGAGTTAGACTTAGGAGGCCTGGTCACTTTTTATTTATCCTCTAAACCAGCGGTTCTCAACTGGGGATCGAGTCTCCTTTGGTGGCTGTGCATCAGACAGCAGCAAAATTACAGTTACTAAACTAAAGCGTTGAAGCATTAGGAAGGTTGAGAGTCGCTGCTCTAAAATCTCAGTACGGAGGGAAACAGGACGCTAACAAGAACAAACTGGGCTCCAACAAACGTCTGAAGCACATCACTCCACAGGCTTCTTCCAGATCTCATGTGTACAGCAGGAGCCCCTCATCTTTGGTCCAATATTAGGGATCTCATCCTTGGAATGGAGAGATGGCTTAGGGTTTAAGAGGACTGGCTGCTCTTCCAGGACTTGGATTCCCTTCCCAGCACCCACATGGCAGCTCACACCCATCTGTATTTCCAGCTTCAGGGGATCCAGACCTGCTTCTGGCCTCTGTGGGTATCAGGCACACAGTTGGTATATGTACACATACAAGCAAACCACAAAATTAAAAACCCCGAAACCTCAAAACTTGTCATCCAGGGTCAGAGTGCTTAAGACAGCACTTATTCCCAAAGAAACAGGGCCAGTGAGATGGCCCAGGGGTAAGAATACTAAACATAATGACCTGGGAACCCACATGACGGAAAGAGAACAGACTCTTACAAGTTGCTCTCTGAGCTACACACACATATGCACGCAAGCACGCACGCATGCACGCACCCTCCCCCACTTGCCAAGTAAGTAATAACGTAATACAAGAAAGAAATGTATACAGGCCACTTTTGTGCCTGGTGCCCAAGGCCAGAAGTGGGCCTAGATCCCCTAGAGCTGGAAACAGACTGGTGTACAGATATCATGTGCGTGTTGGTAATAGAACCCGAGTCCTCTGAAAGAGCAGCCAATGCTCTTAACCCCCAAACCATTTCTCTAGCCCAAGTAATGAGTCTTTACCACAACTTAGGAAAAATAGTCAACTCTGATTTGATGTCATAGCTTATGTGAACATAATTTCCATACATATTTTTGGCCATTTCCTTTCTACTAGTTACCGAGTAACAAAGTTTTATAATTGCTGTGTTTTTATAATCTGATATTTTGCCTGATTTTTACACAATTCTTAATGTTATCCTTGGAGAACCCAAACAGTTAAACTGGTCTCTCTGAACTCTACATCACATTTCTCTTCAGCATTATACTATCCTAGAAACTATCATTTCTGTCACTAGAAATCTGAGCTACACAGCCCTTCTGTGGGGGTTGTGCTGGCTAGTCTTATGGTAACTTGACACGAGGAAACTTCAATTGAGAAAAAGGCCTTCATGGCCGGGCGGTGGTAGCGCACGCCCGTAATCCCAGCACTCAGGAGGCAGAGGCAGGCGGATCTCTATGAGTTCGAGACCAGCCTGGTCTACAAAGGGAGTTCCAGGACAGGCTCCAAAACCACAGAGAAACCCTGTCTCAAAAAAACAAAACAAAAAAAAAAAATAAAAATAAAAAAAAAAAGGCCTTCATAAGACTCAGATATAATGTGTTTTCTTAACTAGTGATTGATGGGGAGGACCCAGCCCACTGTGGATGGTCCCACCCCTGGGCGGGTGGTCCTGGGTTCTATAAGAAAGCAGGTTTGAGTTGGGTGGTGGTGGTGTGTGCCTTGAATCCCAGCACTCGGGAGGCAGAGGCAGGCAGATTTCTGTGAGTTCGAGGCCAGTCTAGTCTACAGAGCTAGTTCCAGGTCAGCCAGGGCTACAGAAACCCTGTCTTAAAAAAACAAAAAAAGAACCCCCAAGACAAGTTAAAACAGAACAAACATTGAATATCTGAATGACACAAATAAGATTTTAAAAAACATAATAATTCAACTTAACTTTCCAAACAAAGCATCAATCAAAAAAAAAAAAAACCTTACAGAGATACTAAGATAAGCAGAGTAAATGAAAATCATTAATATAAAAAAAGAAAAAGAAAAAAAATAATTTGCTGACTGAACTCCTGTAATCTTGGCACACAGGACCTTGAGTTTGAGTTCAGTATGGGACAAATGAAGAAAGGGAAGTCAGACGGACAGGTATAGCCAGCCTCAAGTTCAAGTAAGCAGAAAAAGTCTGAATAAATGAAAACATTCTTCTTACCTCCCAACTGTGGAGCCCTGGTTTTAATAGCTGTCAAACTCCCTCGGAGTCTGTGGTTTACTCCCTATAACAAAAACAAAAGGAAATGGTCTAAAATGTAATAAACTGGGGACTGGAGAGATAGTTCAGTGGTTGAGAACACTTGCTGCTCTTCCAGAGAACCCAGGTCTTACATGGTAATTCACAAGTCTGTAACTCCAGTTCCAGAAGATCCAATGCTACCTTCCAGCCTCTGTGGCACCAGGCATGCACATGGTATGCAGACATACATTCAGGCAAAACATTCACATTCATAAAATAAATTAGGGCTGGAGAGATGGCTCAGTGGTTAAGAGTACTTACTGCTCTTTCAGAGGACCCAGGTTCAATTCTTAGCACCCACATGGTAGCTCACAACTGTCTGTATGTAATTCTAGTCCTAGGGATTTTATCCAACGGCATCAGGCACCAAGCAATGCATAGACATACATGCAGGCAAAACAACCCCCACCTCCCACACAAAATAATAAAATCATATATAATAAGTGTGCTATATTTCTAACCCACCAATGCACCCATAAACATCAACCAGCCCTAGCTTCCAGTGAAGATAAAATAAGACCAGTCACCCACTCACCACTGGAGAATTTCGAAAGCCTTTGAAGGCTTGAAAGATACCACCACCTATGGTACCCATGGTAAAGGCACCACCACAGTCATCCACGATTCGCCAGGGGCTAAAAACAGAGGAAGGGGGAGAAAGATGACCTTATTATCACTTATAAACCACAGAAACCCTAAAACTTTCTTTACTTAATAACTGAAGGGATATAACAGGTTGCATTGTGGAGTCCACTGCAGCCAATACACTTTTAGGTTGTAAAATAGGAACAGATATACTAAACACATCCATAACTACTCAGTCTCAAGTCCTCGAAGGCAGAAGGATTTAACAATCATCTCCCTCCCCCCTCCCCCACTCTCTCTCTTTTTGGCTATTTGAGAAGGGGTTTCTCTGTGTAGTTTTGGAGCCTGTCCTGTACTCACTCTGTAGACCAGGCTGGCCTTGAACTCACAGAGATCCGCCAGCCTCTGCCTCCCAAGTGCTGGGATTAATAGTATGCACCATCACCGCCTGGCTCAGCATTAAGTTTTAAAGCAGGAACCCAACAAAGATTCACTAGCTGCAGATACAGTGTTAAAAGCCCGAAGTTTCAGGATAACTAAGTTCAAAACAGCATTTTTTTTTTTTTTTT
>NC_022013.1:25873293-25877510 GCF_000317375.1 Microtus ochrogaster
TGTAGACCAGGCTGGTCTCGAACTCACAGAGATCCACCTGCCTCTGCCTCCCGAGTGCTGGGATTAAAGACGTGCGCCACCATCGCCCGGCACAAAACAGCATTTTAAACTTTAGTTTGCCTCAGATCTGTTTAACACACTAGGATAACATCTAATAATTAGAAGTTAAATTTGTAAAGTCAACATCTAAATGTTGCACCCCAATTTACACAACACTGAAACTTCAGTAATTTGATCAGGAGATCAGAACTTCTCCTCTAGGGATCTGGCTAATAAAAGTCCATATAGAACTTAGGACCTGACACACACAACATCTCCAGTCTTGCTAAGTCGGCTATATTACTGTAAAGATTTATGTATGTTTTTCTTTTGTATATCACCCAAAGCCTGTTCACACACACACACACACACACACACACACACACACACACACACACCCTAGGAACAAGGTAAACTCTGTTTCAGCCACTCTCAACAGAGCTGTAATTCCTCCACCATCTCTTCCAAATAAAAAGCCGGTCGTTCACCACTGGCACACATCGTCCACCAGGTTTCAAGTCTAAATGAATTCCGTGAAACGAACACTTAGACTATAGCTTCTAAAGTGTTCATATGCTCCTTGGGCAAGCACAGAGAGGTTTACTCAGGCTTAGAAACAATTTCATAACAAACTCTAAAGTTGGCAAAGTAAAAGAAATTTCTCACTACATCAGACAGTCTCAGGAGACAAGCCCAGAACTGGGAGTGGTGACACGCACTGGTAATCCCAGCACTTGGAAGAGGTCAGCCTAGGCTATATGGCAAACCCTGTCTTAACCCGTAACCTTTGGTCCTTCCCTACAAAAAGACAAACACTATAGTGAGCTAGCCCATGGACAATCACTATAAGTACAAGAATGCATTTAAACCTACCATTATTGCCCACAACAATCTGAATAATGACTTATTTTTCCTTGCGGATTCATAATCTTTTAACTTGACAAAAAGATTATGACTATCTCCTCTGAATTGTACAAATGAACAAAGGCTCAGACAGAAATTAAGTAGTCTGCCGCAAAACAAACAAGGAACTAGTAGAGCCAACTAAAAGCACAAATTTTGGAATTTTGGGGCTCCAAACTCACCAAAATCTTTCCACTGTGTTTATATAGCCTAAAGGATTCTGAGAGAACAAATGAGAAAAAGAAGCCTAAGACAACGATTAAACCCATACACTTTTTAGCCAGTGCTGGTAGCCCTCCGAAGGAGGGTGTGGTCACAGAAGGATGGAGCATATTTGAGGGTAGGAGCACAGAAACTGCCACCAAATAGTAACTGAAAAGTCCTGGGCAGGCACACACTCTGAGGAATACAGATTCTTTCTCATTATAAGCAAAAACAAAGCAAAACCAGATTAACCTAAATATCAAGGTTTAATTATTTGCTGTGATCCCCGAGGCTTTACTCTGACAACTTGAGATTCAACAGCTATTACACTAATTTACAGCTTATTTTTGCTATGCCTGATTTACTCATGATTGGTCTTTGAGCCAAGCACACAGCCCTCACTTAATAAATGCTTGGTGAATGAAATTATTTCTGTTCATGGCTTTCCTGAGAACACTTCCTATTTGCCACTTTTCCTCCAGGAATTCCGCGCAGGAAATACCACCCCAGCCTACAAGGCGCTCATCCAAGCCCCCTAGCCTTTGGGTGAAATCTATGGTCTACTCTTTTGAAATGCCTCTTTAACCATACAAATAAAGCTTCAAGTATGGCACTCAGAGATCTACATTCCCTTCGTCAATGTAGGACCTGAGCAAAGCGAAGTCTAGAGTCATGTCCAAGGTCACCTCAGCCGACAAAGGGGATCACTACTAATTGTCCCCGCACCAGACTGACAGCACCTGACCTAGAGAGGAGGTCCCAAGGCCACGAAGCCTAGCATTGGACCTCCTCGCTAGGCACAAGGTCACAGGGGTGCTGGGTCCCGGCACACAGCGCTGAAAGCCACCTGGTCACCCGCGCCCGCACCACCCACAGCTACCAGCTCTCGGCGCTGAGCCGCGCGGAGCTCGGCTTGCACCTCGGACTCCGACCACGGCGGGCGGAGGGGGTGAGGGACAACAACAAGGGCGGCTTGCCGCAGCTCACCACGGCTCCCTCGCGTACTCCTCCATCTTGGTTCCAGCCCGCGCGAGAGTACCGGGCACGCAGGACTTCCGGAAACTGATCTGTGTGGCGGAAGTGATCCCAGGAAAGGGCGTGTTACTGGGCGGAGATTGGATCATCGTTTCCTGTCGCTGCCAATAGCACTCGAAACTCCGTGTAGTTAGCAAGCATGCAGTACCTTCTCTCCCCCAAATCAAGGATGGTTGCGAGGATTGGGGTACTGAGTGACAGAGTTCAGGTTAGCCTCGTGGCCTGAGATAAACGTAATATTATTCAGCCATGATTGCTTAAACTTCTTAAATACAGTACTGTTTGCTAGTTCGTTTTTCGAGACAAGGTTTCTCTGTGTAACCCTGAATGTTCAGAAGCAATCTATGTAGACCAGGCTAGCCTAGAACTCATAGCGAGCCGCCTGCCTCTGCCTCCTGAGTGTGATTAAAGGCGTGCACCGCCACTGCCTTGCGGCTATTTTTTAAAGTACTTTTGCTGTGAACTATTATTAACAGTGCTACTTAAATTTGAGCTACGGTGAATTTTGAGCAAATATTTGTTGCTTTTGTAGGGCAGAGCTTTAGAGTCATAGTACCTTGAATGTAATAGATGTGTTTCTTTTTAAATATTTTTTATTTCACACATTTATATATTTGTGTAAGGGAGCTAGTGGACACATGGAAGTCTGAGGACAACCTACCAAAGTCAGTTCTCACTTTCCACCCTGTGGGTCCCCAGGATCGAACTCAAGTTGTCAGACTTGACAGCAAGCACTTTACCCACTGATCCACTGCGACAGCCTGAAAGAAGTGTTCATGAAATCGAACTACGTGGATCATTTCAGTGACCATGACCTATCTGAGACCATTGATCTATATATCATTGGTCTACCTATCAAAGGACTGGATCCTTTTCCCCAACCTCCATCGCAAAGGATTTCTGAATCATGAGATATGTTTAACCCAGGGAAAAGAACTAAAAACAATTCTAGTTGGTAAAAGGTTTGCCTAGCATGCAGAAAACCCTAAATCAAATCCTCAGCATCACATAAACAGATATGGTGGCACTAGAAGGCAGCTAGCTGCTCAGGGTTATACCTCAGCTGAATATAGAGTTCAGTGCCAACCTGGGATATAGGAGAGTTGTTAAGGAAAAGAGAACAAAAGTATGGAGTTCCATCAGCTAACTTTTGACTACTATCAGCACAACCCAGTTACGTGCCAGCTGTAAAGGGAGTCTCTCCATTCTGCTTTTTTTTTTTTTTAAAAAATGTAGATATTTGGGGCTAGAGAGATAGTATATCAGTCAAGAGCACTGACTGCCTGCTCTTCTAGAGGACTGGGGCTGGAGACAGACCTCAGTAGTGAGGGCCTTGCCTGTCAGACACAAAGCCCTAAATTCAGTTCTCGGTGCCACATGAACAAGAAAGGAAATCTACTGAACTCCATAACTGTGAGGCGGTGCTCATTCTTTTCCCCTAAAAGAAAGAGGTAAATACTTTAGGCTCCTACATTTTCCATTTCTAAAGGCTCAGAGAGGTTAAACAAGTTACACACGGTTACACGTCTCAGATTTGAGCCCAGTGTCATTTGACTCCAGAGCCTGCAGCTTTATCTGCCAGACTATACTGCTATTCTGTATTCATGAGAATGTGACTTTCTTGGGGTTATCCACCCTCTTCAAGAGCCACTTAAGGGCCGGCTTGTTGGTGCACGTCTTTTATACCGGCACTAGAGAGGCAGAGGCAGAGGCAGAGGCAGGTGGCTCTCTTGAGCTTTTGCCTTTTTTTCTTTTTATAATGATTTGTTTTTTATTTCATGTGCATTGAAGTTTTGCATGTATGATGGTGTTAGATTCCTTGAAACCAAAGTTACAAATAGTTGTGAACTGCCATGTGGGTGCTGGGAATTCAACCTGGGTCCTCTAGAAGGACAGCCAGTGCTCTTACCTGAGCCATCTCTCCACTACCACTTTTTATTTTTTTTAAAGACAGGGTTTCTCTGTGTAGCCCTGGCTGTCCTGGAACTAGCTCTGAGGACCCTGCTGGCCTGGAACACATAGAGATCTACCCCCCC
>NC_022013.1:25878646-25888443 GCF_000317375.1 Microtus ochrogaster
AAAAAAAAAAAAAAAAAAAAAAAAAAAAATCAAAATGCAAAGTAAAAAGAGGGCTTGGGTAATGGCTCAGTGGTAAAGAACTTGTGCTGCTCTTGTAAAGGATCTGAGTTCAGTTCCCAGCACTGATGTTGCGTGGCTCACAGCTGCCTATAACTTTGGATCCAGTGGATCCAACAATTCTGACCACTATGGGCACTGCATTCATGTGTACATACACATGCACAGATGTATACACATACACACAACTGAACATAAAACCTTTAGAAAAAAAGGTAGTTAGGGCTGGAGAGATGGCTCAGAGGTTAAGAGCACTGGCTGCTCTTCCAGAGGTCCTGAGTTCAATTCTCATCAACCACATGGTGGCTCACAGTCATCTATAGTGAGATCTGGTGCCCTCTTCTGGTGTGCAGACATTTATGTAGGAAGAACACTGTATACATAATACATAAATAAAGATTTATATATACAAAAAAGGTAGTTGGTTACTGTGTCACTCTCCTTTAATCCCAGCATCTCAGAGGCAGAGGCAGGAGGATCTCTGTGAGTTCAAGGCCAGCCTGCTCTACATAGCTAGCCAGAGATCCATAGTGAGGCCCTCTCACAAAAAGAAGAATAAATCAGTAAATAATGTGCCTCAGATGTGATAGCGCATGTGGATAATCCCAGAACTTGGCTGGGTGGTGGTGGTGCCTGCCTTTAATCCTAGCACTCGGGAGGCAGAGGCAGGCGGATCTCTGTGGGTCCGAGACCAGCCTGGTCTACAAGAGCTAGTTCCAGGACAGGCTCCAAAGCTACAGAGAAACCCTGTCTTGGAAAACAAATGAATAACCCCCCCTCAAAAAAAAAAGATAATCCCAGCACTCAGGAGGCAGAGGCAGGTGGATCTCTGATTTTTGAGGCCAGCCTGGTCTACAGAGTGAGTTCCAGGCTACATAGTGAGACCATGTCTCAAAAATAAACAAGGGAACAAGAAAAAAAAATTCCTCACCCCACAAAAACTTGTTAAAAACTGCTGGAAATATGATAGAAAGTTTACCTAGTAGATGTAAAGTCCTGGGCTCGAGCCAGGTTCAAGTCCCACCATTACAAAAAGAGTGCAGAGACGGAGCTGTAGCGGTGGCTCAGAGGTGAAGAGCACTGGCTGCTCTTCCAGAGAACCTGGCTTCAGTTCCCAGCACCCACAAGGTGCCTCACAAGTCTATTCCAGTTCCAGCTCACCAGGCACAGCTGTGGGCACAATCATAATACATGCAAAATACTCATATACATAAAATAAAATAAATATTTTTTTAAAAAAGAAGGCAAAGCCAGGTGGTGGTGGCACATGCCTTTAATCCCAGCACTTGGGAGGCAGAGGCAGGCAGATCTCTGTGAGTTCGAGGACAGCCTGGTCTGGATAGGCTTCAAAGCTGCAGAGAAACTCTGTCTCAAAAAAAACAAAAAACAAAAAAAATAAGAAGGCAAAGGCAAATAATAATTGCTAACGAATACTGTGCTTACCACGTTTCAGGTTAATGTTTTCTTATATGTTACAATTTCATGTTCACCTTACTTTGCCTTGTTTTTTTTAAATATTTATTTATTTATTTATTTATTATGTATACAATATTCTTTCTGCGTGTATGCCTGAAGGCCAGAAAAGGGCACCAGACCTCATTTCAGATGGTTGTGAGCCACCATGTGGTTGCTGGGAATTGAACTCAGGACCTTTGGAAGAGCAGGCAATGCTCTTAACCACTGAGCCATCTCTCCAGCCCTTTTTTTTTTTTTAAGACAGGGTTTCTCTGTAGCTTTGGAGCCTGTCCTGGACCTCACTCTGTAGACCAGGCTGGCCTCAAACTCACATGGGTCCACCTGTCTCTGCCTCCCAAGTGCTGGGATGAAGCACGTGCACCACCATTGTGAAATAGAATTTTTAAAAACTCCATTAAATAATATGACATCTTAAGTTTTTGAGATTGAATTTGTGTATTTATGGTGGAGGCACACACCTACCACAGTGAATGCAGCTCAGAGGAGAGCCTGCCACCGCCAACAGGCTCCCATACCTTCCCCACCTGCTGGGTTAAATCCCTCTGAAACTGAGTCAGAGTAAACAGAAACAGCTCCTCTCCCACAAGTGCTTCTACCAGGTGTGTCATCACAGTGAGGGAAGGGTGACTTATGCAGGGTGGGGGTGCCGCTGCTCTGCCTTTCCAAGGGGAGAAGCCTCCTCTCAAGGAGATGGGTATTTACTCGGGGTCATGCGGTCGGTGGTGACAGTAACAGGAGTCAATGCTAGTCTGTCAGCCTACAGAGCATAAGCTCTTGTGTACCTGTATTGTTATATACCTCTTCTGTTGTATTCCCCTCCCACTTTTCAAGACAGGGTTTCTCTTTGTCGCTGTCCTGGAACTCACTGTATGGATCAGACTGGCCTTGAACTCAGAGATCTGCCTGCATCTGCCTCCCGCGTGTTGGAATTAATGGCATGCACCACCACGCCCCACTTCTGCACTTATATTTCGAGGCATTTTGCAAACTCTTAAGTATTTAATGGTTTCTTTGAAATCATTTGTTTAATAACAGTCATGCATTCAGCTTTTACATCAAGTGACAAATCACCTGACCTAAAGACTTAAAGGAAGGAGGTGTTAATCTTGGCACCCAGCTTCTGTGCTTTGAAGCTTGTGGTGAGGCAGAACACAGTGGTGGTGAGAGCATGTGGAATGTGGCAACAGCTCCTCACTTCATGACAGCCAAGAAGCAGAGAGTGGGCAAGGAGCCTGGCCCCAGGTAGAACTTTTCAAAGCTTACCCTTGGCGATCTGCTTCCTCCAGCTACGTCTCACTTCCTAAAATCGGAGCATCCTGAATGGAGCTACCGGCTAGGGACCAAGCATAGAACGTGTGGCTGTGAGACAGCTCATACTCTGACCACGGCAGTTACTGGTACTAGCTATGGGCTCCACAATGGCAGGTTCACACCAGTTGCTATGGCCTCCATAATGGCAGGTTCACACCGGTTGGCATCTTTAGTACATCACCTGCTCTCACAGCAGAGCCTAGCGACTGTTATTATCTGGTGGACATGTGACTGAACTGCAGTCACATGTCTCTCAACCTCTCCTCCACTCTCCCTTCACGGTTTGCCTGCCTCGTTTCTACCAGCGCCACCAGGCAGCCCCAGCGCCTCTCTCAGACTGAAGCTAAGGCTGAACTAGTGGGCATGAAATGCCACGGCTAGGTTTTAGTTCTAGATGATCCTTGGACTCAGCGAATGCTGATCAAGTGACTGCCTCTCTCTGGCTTAGGATGGAGAGATGCCAGGAAAGATCGAAGCATCTACCCTGATGGGTTACACCAGGGCTTCTAGAAGGGATTTTGTGGCAGGAAGGAGGGGGGCAGGAGATCGAATGTCTGTGAGACTCGCACAGGGCGGCTTGATGGATGAGCAGTGGAAAGCCCTCCTACGAAACAAGCCAGACCTGTTGCAGTAGCTCAGCGGCCCAGAATTGCATTTCCCTTAAGACATGCTAAATTATGCTCTGGATTTATATGTGGGTGGTGTCTGCCTGCTCCTCCTACTGTGCCCAGAGAAGGCTGTCTGCAGATGGCCCTGCAGAAGAGGGCACCGAGGAAGGTTAGAACCCTCTTCCCAAGAGCGTTGGGGCCTCAGAAACTGAGAGCTCTCTAAGAGTTTCCTTTTCCCTGCAGATCCCATCTCTTCCTCAAACAGCCCTCACATTCTCAGTCTGTAGCTGGGCAGTGGTGGTGTGTGCCTTTAATGCCAGCATTTGGGAGACAGAGGCAGGTGGGTCTCTGTGAGTTTGAGGCCAGCCTACAGTTCGAGGTCTACAGAGTGAGTTCCAGGTTAGGTAGGGCTACACAGAGAAACCCTGTCTCGAAGAGAAAAAAGAAAAGAAAAAAAAAAAACCAACCCCCCCAAAAAACACCACCAAAACATTTTTAGTTTGTATACACTGTGAGGATATCAACCCCCCACCCTCTCCCACCCTCTACCATGTCTCCCATTCTCTTATCTCTTGAAGTGGTAAAGGGGCAAAGGGGCATCAGGGCAACTGATGCTCAACCCTCAGGTTCTTGACAGGAAACTGTGTAGGTGGGTTGGTTATAAGAACTGTCCCTCATCTTGCATTAGTGTCTTTTCTGGGATTACAAACTCCTGGGAGTCCCCCCAAAACATTACCAAATACAGTAGAAAGGTGACAGTGGCCACCCAGTGACAGAAGAGTAAAATCCATTCCTGACCGAGGCTGGCTTCAGGCTGGCCACTTGATGAGCCTCATCGCCCGGTCCCTGTTCCCCTGGCTTCCAGTGGCTTGGTCTGCCCCTGCCAGCCTTTGCATTTTTCTATCTTTTCCTCATTGCATGGCCCCCTTGTCTTTAAAAGGCTAAACTGCTCTGTACTAAATTTGGTCACGCAGCTCTCCAAGATTCCCTGGAATGTCCTCAAGTTTCAAACAGCTCTGACAGTAAGGCAGGCCCGCCCCCTGGCTTGGGGATTGGCTTCTCCTCTCTGGCTGGGCAGCTGTCAGGTTTTATTGGTTGCTGGTTAGACCAAGCAGGGTCCACTAGCCTTGCGCTGCAGGGAGGTTGCCGAGTCCCCTGAGCACCTGTGGCACAGCGGGCCCTACGAGCTGCAGTCCTCATCTAGCTGGGCCTTCCCACCCAAGCCCACCCAGCTCTACCCAGACCAGCACCCCCTTTCCCTTCTCTGCATACCACCAACACTCCCACAGACTTGGCAAGAGAAGCTGCCCACTTTGCCAAGATGTCCAAGGTAGCCAAGTATCGGCGGCAGGTGAGTGAAGACCCTGACATCGACAGCCTGCTGTCCACCCTCTCCCCTGAGGAGATGGAAGAACTGGAGAAGGAGCTGGATGTGGTGGACCCGGATGGGAGCATTCCTGTGGGGCTGCGGCAGAGGAATCAAATGGACAGACAGCCCTCTGGCACGTTCAGCCGGGAAGCCATGCTCAACTTCTGCGAAAAGGAGACCAAGAAGCTCATCCAGAGGGAGATGTCTATAGACGTGAGTGACAACCCTGGAGGAGAACGGGGTGGGAAGGGAGGACCGGGCCCCCTAACTCCATGACCAGAACCCTTCTTTTCTTAGAGGAATAATCCTTACTGGCAAGGGATGAAATGCTTCCGAACAGGTTATTATGCACTAAACTGGCAGTGGGAAGCTCTGCCCTGAATTTGCTCTGTAAGCAGAAGTTGGATGTGTTGGAGAGACAGGACATCTCAAGAATCAAATAGGAAAGGGAGCTGAGGGATGTCCTTGAAGGATACATTGTCGAGTTGATGCCATCATGGTCTTGGCATGTTTCTTCCTCCATCTCCATCCTGTGCTAGTGAGGGGGGAGAAAGGATAGAATGACGTTTGTAGTCTCCAGCCACCCAAGAAGAGGAGGCCAAGCTGATCCCAACGCTCTGGAGGACATGGCCCAAGGCCTGAGAGCAGGGATGGGAAAGCAGGGAGACACTGTGCAAGAGTTGGAGCATTGTGCCTGTGCCTGCCATTCCCTGGGCCCGTGTTCAAGACTTTCCCAGGAAACGAGGAGTGTATGGGGAGCCAAGGGACTCAGGAATTCTTACCCTGTGGGGAGGTGGCTAATTCTTTTATAGCTCTGATAATAATGAATAAATATCAAAACAGATATGGGGGAAATGATAGACCCTCCATCGAGGGGCTAGTGACCCAGGACAGAGAAAAGAAACTTAGACAAGATCTTGACACTTTTGTGACCCCCGCCCTTTCCTGGACCCTAAGAGTCACTCTGGAGTTTGGCTCTGTTCTCCTCTTCCATTCCTTGGGTTCTGGGCCCCATGGCTGCCTTGTCTCCAGTGGCTTCTGGAGGGTGAGGTCAAACAGAACTGTTTTTAACCCATGGGAACCAAACCCAGGGCCTCTCATATGCCACGTAGGCATCCTATCTTTGCACTGTCCACCCACTCCTAAAACCAAAGCCCTTACTTAATTATAAAGCAAGATGTTTAGACCAAAGAACAGCCGAGGAACTCTTGTGCTCCTGGGACTTTGATTCTCCAACATTCTGTACTTAGTAAATGCTATGCCCTGCCTTTCTTTTCTGTCTCCCAGTTCCCTGGCCCTGCCCAGGGATGCACTTCTTCAGATGGAGCCAAGTCAAGGAATAGAGGGTGAGACAGTATGCATCCTTGGAGGAGATGCTGCCCTTAGGACCATTGTTCCTTACGGAGGTAGTCTGTTACAATGCTCTCGTTTCTCCTCATGCAGGCAAAGGGCATATGTTAGCACAATGGCCAGCCAGAGTTAGAATGTATACTGAGCACTGTCAGAAGTCTCTAAATCTGGGGGAAGGTGACTGAACCCTAACATGTAGTCCCTTTGGCATTGTTATCAGAAGAATGAGTGTGAAGTCAAGGCCTAGAGTTTAAGTACCAGACAAACCCTGTGTGGGTACCAGCAGCTCTTACTGACCTGACTCTATGACTCCTCCCAGCTTACCTAGATTTTGAGAACAGTACCCACCCCTGTTGAGGTGACTAAGAGGGTGGTGGGAAGTGCTTGGCACAGAACCTGGCACATAGCATTCAATAAACCGCAGCAGTGGGATTGCTAATTCACTTTAGTAAAGGAACTCAGAAAATGGTGAAGTTAGTCCAAAGCAAATCTCTGCCCTTGTCCGGCCCTGCCCACCCCTCCATCTAGGGACTTGTCTCTTTGATTAGTGGCCAGAGCAAGCACACAGAGCATGGATACTCAAGTCTAGCTGGAGAGTGTGAACTCCACTCCAGGCTGGGGAACTGGCTCTAGCTCTTGCTGCCTGAGCCTTTCCCTCTTCCTGAAGACCTGAAGGTAATAAGCCAGTTGGTTTGATAGTGAGCTAGCCAGTTAACTGGACCGCAGCAGAAAGATGAGCTATAGAGAACCTTCTACATGCCCACCACCCAAATCTTATTTTATTTTAGTTTTTGTTTTTTCTCTTTCGAGAGAAGGTTTCTCTGTGTAGTCCTGGCTGTCTTGGAACTCACTCTGTAGACCAGGCTGGCCTTGAACTCAAAGATCAGCCTGTCTCTGCCTCCCCAGTGCTGGGATTAAAGGTGTACTACACCATCACCTTTCTCTTTCAAAGCCTCAACAGTCTTAGGAGATAGGATTTTTATCCCCATCATAAAAAAAAAGTCTCGATGAGGCTAAATACTTGTCCAAGGTGACACAGTAAATGACCTGCCTTTTTGTGCTTCCTCCCCTTTTCTGTTACATTGGGGAGATAATGCCAGTCCTTCTTTATTTTTATAACAGGTTCTCAGCTAACTCAGGCTGAGTCAAACTCAACAGCTAGTGAGAGTGACCTCGAACTTCCGGTTCTCCTGCTTCTACCTCTGAAGCAGTGGGATTACAGACATGTGCCACCATGCCAGGTTTGCACAGTTGAACTAGGGATCTTGGTGTCTGGTAGATAAGCACTGTGCCAGCTGAGTTCCTTTAGGGTCATACAGCCGCTGCTTGTGAGAGCCCCAGAGAGATGCTCAAGATCTGTGTACTTGTGTGTTGCTAGAGGAACGGTGGCCGTGACAGTCTGCCTGAAAGCTCCCCTACCACCACCATCTAAGGAGTACCTTTAATTATCAGACCAACTGTCCATGAGGGAAAGGTACTGGTTGGCATTAAGACACTTTAGTTAAATCCTGTCGATGGGATGGTGGCATTATGAACATTCTTTTGTTTTGTTTTGTTTTTTGTCTTTCAAAACAGGGTTTTTCTGTAGCTTTGGGGCCTGTCCTGGAACTTGCCCATAGACCAGGCTGGCCTTCAGCTCACAGAGATCTGCCTATCTCTGCCCCCCGAGTGCTGGGATTAAAGGTGTGTGCTATCACCGCCCCGCATGGACATTCTTTTAAAATAATGTTTATATTATAGACATACGTAATAAACTATTCTCAGGAAAATTGATTGAATTGGGGGATTTGCCTTAAAACAACAGGGATGGGAGTGTGGGTGAGACAGTGCCGGCCTGGAGTTGTTCCTGTTGCAGCTGGATGCTGGACCCACATGAGTGTTTATTACGTTGTTCTCCACTTTCGTTTGAAACTTTCCACGCAGAGAAAACGTTTAGAAGAAACTAAGAGAGATAAGCAGGCCTGTTCCGCTTTTCCTGGGAGGGAAAGCAAGATTCATACTGTGACTGGCATGCTGGGGTCTAGACCAGGTAAGGGACCGAGGCTACGTCTTGCTCACTGGGCTGGAATAGTTCACGGAGTTTTTGGATTGGCTAGCATAGTTTTTGTGCATATTCCTCCCGTACCTCTTCCAGGTCACCACCTCCAGGCAGTCACCCCAGATTCTTAGGGAAAGCTGGGCACCTTGATCAAGTGCACCAGGGTCATAAGGTTCTATCGTTCAGGGGTGCTCGTGTGTGTCGTGTGTGCGTGTGGAAGTCCCAGGACAGCTTGCACGAGTCACTCTCTACTTCCACGGGTTCCAAAGGCTGGAACTCATGTTTTCAGGTTTGCATGGCAAGTACTTTTCCTCCTGCTGACTCAGTTTCCCCCATGGTGATGGAGACCAAACCCAGGGCCTTGAACATGGCAAGTGTCTGCCCTGCTGTGGAGCTGCATACCCCTGCCCCTCTTTTTTTAAATTTTATTTATTTATTTATTTATTTATTTTATTTTTCTTGGCCGTTTCCCTCACCAGCATATATGATTCAGGAGGCGGATACTTACATAAGGCCTCCACATAGATCATAAGATCCCCAGCTGCTTATGAAATGAATTTCAGTTAGCAGGGGATTCAGGGAAGGCTAGAGGCGGGCTCCTGCCCTGCCTGTAGATGGAGTGGATCTGGCAGCCAGTTTTATCCCTGGTCCTCTGGGAGTTCTCCCTTAGCCCAGGTGGAAGACAGAGCCCCAGCCAGTGCAGAAGCCAGCAGTGGAGTGAAGCAGTCCTTGCCTCGTGTTTCAGGGACCAGATCCCAACAGGTCATCTCTTATTCTCCCTTTCCCAAGTGGGAGGGGAACGAGCCCTCAGCCTACCCCTCTCGTCCTTCCCTCTAGGGTGACCGGATTAGCACCTGCAGGAAAGCGGGGTCAGGGGCCAGGGCAGCTGAGCCAGGGGGCGGAGAAAGCTCTTTTAGGTTTTCCCCAGAGGCTAACTTGAGACTCTTGAGAACCCACTGCTGGCCTAGAACCTCCTGCTGCCACAGCCTCCACAGCCCAGTTCTCCAGCCTGTTTCAACTCCATCCCCCGGGCTCCCCTCATGAATGGGAAGGCCGGAGACGGCGGCACCAACCCTCAGAATGCCCTTTGCAGATAGCTGGGCTTGTTGGGAGTACACGGAGCAGCACGGCTCAACGATTAAGGAGATTAACCCCAACTGGTACACACTCAAAATAGCCCTGGAGGCCTGAGGAGAGAGGGCAGAAGAGGTGATGGGGGCCTGGTGACCCAGGTAGGCACATGCACAAACTAGAAAAAGCTAGACAAAATTATTAGCCACCACCATCTGTAGTTTGGGAAAGCAGCTGACTGTCTTCAGCTAGGTGGTGCGAGCCTACAGGTGTTTGTTTTAACTTGTTGTTTTTAAGTCTTTTGTTCATGCACTGAATACATAATAGTTAAAGAATTTTGTGGGGCTGGAGAGATAACCCAGAGGTTAAAAGCACTGGCAGCTCTTCCAGAAGATCTGGGTTCAATTCCCATCACTCACATGGCAGCTCACAACTGTCTGTAACTTCAGTTCCAGGGCTCCTGACAGCCTCACACAGACATGCATGCAGACAAACACCAATGAACATAAAATAAGAA
>NC_022013.1:25888543-25907785 GCF_000317375.1 Microtus ochrogaster
TATATAGAATTTAGTGCAAGCAAGGCACCAGAGCTGAACTCCCTTGCAGCATGGCCTCTGACCTTTGTCCCTTCTCGGGACAGCAGGTCTGAGAACTTGAGACCTTGGCTAGACGGGAAACATAAGAGGGGGGCAAGCCAGATGGACAGGAATGAGGAGGACTTGCAATTATGAAATGGAATTTCACTATGAAATTATGAGAGGAAGATGGGGATGGTTTCAAAGTCTGGCTGAGAGATGCTGATCAAGGGAGGCTGTCACCAGCATGGTGAAAGTTGGAAGCCTCAGGGTTTTTCATGGTCCCCAGGCCTGGATGAACAAGGAAGACAAAGCTTTCGTGTAGCCTATCTGTCCCCCCTCCACCAGCCTCTCTCCCTCCTCCAAGAGACTGTGGACTTACAGAAACAGCATGTCCACGGCTGACCCAGAGGAGGCAAGCCTTGAATGATTGGGATTAAGAGAGATTTGCAACATGTGTGTGTGCACTCAAAGCAAAAATAGCCACAGCATAGGGGTGAAGGGATGAAGAAGCTGAAAATCATGTGATTGTCAAGTTGGATGAACAGGATTATCCTGATCCATAGAGTAAGGTCCAGATTAAGCTGTTTTGTGTTTACTGAACCACACTGATCATAGCCAGCAGAAAAAGGTGGCTTACGTCTAAGGTGTAAGTCCTTGTCTGGGGCTTCTCAGCAGCAGGTCCAGGCATGAGCTAGCAAACCACAGGTGCCTGCACTCAGCCCAATCCAGATTTGTGTTCTGCTTCTTCCCCTTACAGCCCCAGTGCAGCTGAGTACCTTGGGCCAGAAAGGGAGGGCATTAATTTATTTAGCGTGTGCTGGTACCGAGGGCATCACCACTACCATCTCATTGGTTTAGCCTCTTCAGCTCCGTTACCAGTGAGGAGGAATGATAAAATCAGCCTTGAAGGGCTATTGGAGCATTCAACAGGATAAGGTATTCAGAGTTTATTTCCTCAGGAGAGAGGCTTTCTTCAGTCTCAATTCATCAGCCTTTGTACCTGTACAGACGCCAAAACAACATTAAAAAAATTCTCACGAGGTTAAAAAAGCTCTGTCCATAGGAGTGAGGTAATGGCAAGAGGAGAGGAGAGAGGAAAGCAAGGAGCAATGAAGGAAGGAGGCCAGGGTGATTTGTTGCTTGCCGCCTGGCTCGTCACCTGATTTCTCGGAACCACCTTCATTTTACTCCGCCACCCTCACCCCGGGCTTAAGGACCCACGCTGATTTACTAGTTTTGGCAAATGGTAGAAAAGAGAGGGTTGGGGACATTTCAGACATAAGAACTGTCCTTGATAGCCATGTTCTATCCCAGCATGACCTAAAGCCAGGGCTGCTTTGGGAGTTTGGGCTTCAGCTATCTCTGGGGTCCACTGCAGAGGCCAGGCCAGGTCGTCAGGACACTGTGTACAAACAGCTAGGAATAGAAAGGCCTCCTGCTCCACAGGCTCTGCCCGCTCCTCCCCTCACTTCTTCCCTGTTCAGGATCCCTAGGCTCCACTAGCTCATCAGCCCTGACTCCCAGGTCAGGTGGCAGGACCAGCAGGATGCCGGCCTCCAGTGCCAAGAGGTGCACTGTCCTCAGCTAGGGCTTCAGGCGGCACTGTGCATGCTCAGTGTGTGGAGTCTAGTGGTTGGATCATCTCGTCAGGGTCCAAGCAGATCTGCATTCCCATCCTGCTCTGCTGATTGGCTGTCCATGGTCTGGACCAGTTCCTGTACCTGCCAGAGCATCTGTCCCATGGAAGCTGAAGGGCCTGGTCCTGGGTAGTAAGGCTCAATAGTCTACCAAGGACTCCAAGAAGTGTGCTGGGTTGGAAATCTGGCACTGAAGTCTCATGAGCAGTTGCTTTCTTCCCTTTGCTCCAACTCAGCCCACTCATTCCCCTCCCTGCTACTTAGGCCTTCTTCTCCCTCACCCCCTTCTCTTTAGTGCTAAGGATGGGTAGTACCAGAGCCTCACACGTTTTAAACCTAGGCTTTGACACACACCTAGCCTCTACTCTGTTTCCACACAGTATTCGTGACTCATGCTTTATGCTTATAGGGACAAGGAAGACTCTCCTAAATCAGTGATTCCTCAACTATTCATTGAGCTGCTACTATATCTACTATATTGGGCATTTTCTAAATGCTAGAACAGAGTGGATAACATAGGGACGGTCCTTGTTGCCACAGAGATGGTATTTATTCTTACGGTCAACACAGATATTATACTTTGTTTTCTGTTGCTATAATAAAGGCCACGACAGAGAGCAAGTTGGGGAGGAAAGGGTTTATTTGGTTTGCATGTGGGATCACAGTCGATCATCGAGGAAAGTCAGAGGGCAGGAACCTGGTGGCAGGAAGTAAAGAGGAGACTGTGGAAGAATACCGCTTACTTGCTCGCTCTCCATGGCCACTCAACCTGCTTATTTATACAACCTGCCCAGGAATGGCACTACCTACAGTGTGCTGGGCCCTTTCATATCAGTCACTGATCAAGAAAATGACCTTGATAAACTTGCCTACAGACCAATCTGATGAAGATGTTTTTTAAATTGTAGTTCCCCTTCCCAGATAAACTTAGCTTGTATGTCAAGTTGACAAAAAAAAACCTAATCAGCACAATGTACAATATATATGTCTGTGTGTACATATGCATGTGTATATGCCACATAAACATACACGTGTGTAACATGTATCATATATATGATTTTAAAAAGTGTGAATCTGTTTAAGGAAAGAGTATATGATCAACCATTGTAGGGGCCCATTTCCAACAGGCTCAACAGGATCTTCAGCACAAGAAACATGACATTTGTTTAGCGTCTGGGACAAAGTCAGCAATGGGAATGCCTGGAGAAGCAGCTTCCAGGAGAAGAGCCATGCAAAGGCCTGGAGGTGGAAACAGTTTATTGTGTCAGAGGAAGCTCAGCTAGGCTAACTGGAGCATAGCTGGGAGAGATGAAGAAGGCCCTGAGGAGGCAAGGTCCGGATAGTGCAAGGCCTTTTAGGGAAGCAGAGAAGTTTGGTTCATCTCTTAGTTTGTTTATGTGGTGGTGCGGCTCAAACTCAGAGTTTTGCACATGCTAACCAAGGACTAAAGTAAACCCCTAGCCAGAAATTAGATTTTTTTTTTTCATTTTTCAAGATAGGGTTTCTCTGTGTAACAACTCTGGCTGTCCTGGAACTCCCTTTGTAAACCAGGCTAGCCTCAAACCCACAGAGATCCATCTGCCTTTGCCTCCCAAGTCATGGGATTAAAGGCCTGTGCCACCACGCCTGGCTAGATGGGGTCTTATGTGGCCCAGGTTAGTCTCAATCTTACTATATAACCAAGGATGATCTTGAACTTCTGACCCTCCTGTATCCATCTCCCAAGTGCTGAGATTAAGCATGTTTTCCTACATTCACTTTTTAGTGGTTCTAAGCATCCAGCCCAAGGCTTCTCACATGTTAGACAATCACTCTTAAGAACTGAGCCCCAGCCCCAGCAGCTGAAGTTTGGAATTTTACTCCATTTGCAGAGTCACTGGAGGGTTTAGAGCAGAGCGGATGAGGGGGAGCACAGCTGAGTGTGTAGCAATTACCTGGAAAAGGATGGCTTGTTGAGGCAAGAAGTTCAGAAGCCCCTTTCAGGTTAACGCAGGACTGGCTGATATGCTGAGGGAAAGAGGAGTTGTGGTGGGAGATGATGTTTGTTTTGAGACAGGGTCCCGATGTGTAACCCAGGCTGTTTTTCAATTCACCATCCCCTGCCTTCCTGATGCGGGGATTTCATGGGCACCACCAGCTGGCCAACAGCAGAGGAGTGGTTTGGGAAGTGCCAGAGTTCAAATTGAGGCCTTTAAGTTCATTTGCTAATAAGATCCCCAGGTGGAAGTGCCAGGTAGCCAGGGGGTATAAGTCTTAGACTCAGTAAGAAAGAGGGCTGGGGGGAGCATTAGCATGTGAATGATATTTAACTTTTTAAAAAGTTTTTCTGGTGCATTTATTTTATGCTTATGAATGTTTTGCTTCCATGTATGAATGTCCACCGTGTGTGTGTGTGTGTGTGTGTGTGCGCGTGCGCGCGCGTGCGCGCGCGCATGCACGTGTGCATGTGTCTGGTACCCACAGAGGCCAGAAGAAGACACTGGGTTCCCTGAAACGGAAGTCATAGATGGTTGTAAGCTGGGTGCTGGGAACTGCTCTCTGCAAGAGTAGCAAGCACTCTTAACCACTGAGACATCTTGCCACCCCTGGGAATAACATTTAAAACCAGGAGCCTAGAAGATGCCGCTTGGGGTGTGGGTGTGGGTGGAGAAGAATGGGGGGCTAAGGGCAGAGTTCTTCCTTATGTTGTAAACATGTGGGCATTGGAAGAGGAGAGAGCTAGTGGAGGGACTGAGAGGTGGGAGGGAACCTGGCTCTCACGGAATCAATGGGGATTCAAGGAAGAGAGCACCCCTCTTTGTCCTTGTTGTTGAGAAGTTTAATAAGATGAAGGCAGAGAATCAGGCACAGTGCCTGCAAAATGGAAGCCACTAGAACCTAATAAAATTATTGTGCTGAAGCAATCTCTCTCGCATCCTAATGCTATTCAAAAGAGCCAAAGTAAATGTGGTATCAGGGAGGGCTTTTATGAGACAGAGAACATTGTTGTCTATCTGTATGCTCCTGGGAATAATTCCGCAGAAAGAAAAACTTTGATGGCACTAGAAAAGGAGTAAGGAAGGGATAGAGCTCGTGGCAGCTGACAGGTCTGCCTTCCTGGCAGCCTCTCTCTTCTGCCTGGAGGACGGAAAGCCAAGGAGATGGCAGTGATGCCTTCAGATTGACAGATGGGGAGCGAGTGGTGAAGCTGATCTCTGATGCATTGACACATGCACAGTGTGAGCTGGGAAGACGGCACTGGCAGCCGTATATAGGCTATATTGAAGCAGGGAGAATTTTAGGAGGTCAAGGCCTAGGTCACCAGAAGAATGCTCGGTGCTTCCTGGGAGAGGTAGAGAAAATATGAAAACATGACTGGACAAGAAACCTGGCACACAAGCTGTCACCAGACAATGCCAGTGCTGGAGATGCTTCATGTGCATCTGTCTGTCTTCAGGGCCACCCGTGCCCAGGCAGGGGAGCACACAGGTCCTATCCCAGTACCCAACTGACAGCAGAGTGGTGGGACCTACACAGATTCCCAAGCCGAGCCAGGGAACTGGCTAATTCCCTGCTGACTGCTGCCAGCTGGGTGGCTTCAGACACATGGTTAATATTTATAAGCCTTACCTTCTTTGTTTTGTTTTGTTTTTCGAGACAGGATTTCTCTGTAGCTTTGGAGCCTGTCCTGGAACTCACTCTGTAGACGGGGCTGGCCTCGAACTCACAAAGTTCTGCCTGCTCTGCCTGCCAAAGGAGTGCACCACTGCTGCCTGGCCTCTTAGCGCCTTTTTAATATTGCATTTGTACCCCACAAAGTGGGCTTCCCCCAGTAGCTGTTTTACTGCAGCATGAAATACATACAGAAGTGTGCATGGAATGTGTGTGCAGAGTTGAGTGGCTGACCAGAGTGGTCAGGAAATTGAACATCAGCAGTGCCACAAAACCCACCCAAGCTCCCTCCCCAGGGTAACTCCTATCTCTACTTCCAACTGCATACATAGTTTTGTCTGTTTTTATTGACTCACCCAGGAAGAGTTCCCTATCCAGAATCTTTCGCTCCACTGTCTGTTGGTAAAGTTCAATTGTGTTGTCCACAGCATTTTTAAACCTCCACCCTGTTCAGTATTCTTCTGCATGACTATACCACGACTTAACTAGTCCTTCTCCTTGTTATGGGAATGTGGGTGGTTTCCAGTCTTGGGTTATCATAAACGATAATGCTCTCACACTCGCACCCGTGACTTCCTTTCTGTTTGGTATGTATCTAGGTGTAGAATTTGTGGTTCATAGGAAGCACATAAGACACTTGACTTACTTCAAGGGATGATGTTACTAACTTGAACAGTCTTTGTGAAGATTGAGATGGCCTAACACTATGCTTTGTGAAGAGCAGGCACCTGATAGAGTGCCATCGTGGTTGCTTCCAGTTGAGCCCTTCTCAGAGCTGCTCGTGTGCGGGCATGTTCTTTGGACATTATCCACTTCCATCTTCCTAACCCAGTCCGCTAAGAGTCAGGCACTTCCCTAAAGCTCAGGCTAGGTTCTTTTACTCCAGACTCTCTAGCTTTCCAAAAAGGGGTAGCTCGAATGGCGCCTTCTGGCTAGGCATGGTGGCAGAGGCAGGTGGATCTCTGTGAGTTTGGGACCAGCCTGGTTTACATAGAGAGTTCTAGGACAGGCAGAGTTATGTAGTAGAGAAATCCGGTCTCAAAAAACCGTAAGAACTAAATAAAAGAAAAATAAAAAGAAAGGCATCTTTCACTTCATGCATCTTTCCCGCCTTAGCTTTGCTTGCTCCAGTGTGACCCACTGTCTCATCAGCTAAGTTTCCAGGCCCTTCTTGGTTTACCCAGTTTCCTCTTTAGTTTATGTCTGAGTTCGGGTCATTCTAAACAGTGTTCTCAGTTCTCAGATAGAATCTTCTCCAGCCCGTCGTCATCTGGTGCGGATGAGACTGTCAGTATTCCTCTTCTAAATCCAAACCTCCGATCGTACCTGGAGAAGACGTCACAGCCATGCACATCGGCGCCGCTGTGAATTAAAATCCCATCACCTCAGCTGAGCCCTCAGCCCTGCCCAGGGCATCTTACCACGTGCCTCTCACTCCCCTAAGAGGTTTTTTCCGAAAGCCAGCTCTTCTCACCAAACCTTGTTCCAACCATCTCTCTTTTCGTCTTAAACAGATGCCTAGCCCATATTTCACAGAGAAACACAAAAGCAACAGGGAAGATGCTTGAACACCTCTCAGCGTTCCCGAATGCAAACCTCTCTCTCAAGCCGTCTGAAAGGCATCTGTCCCCATCCCTTTGGGATTTCACTCGCTCCTGCCTCCACAGGGACCTTTGCTACTTTAAGCACCCTTCCTTCCTTCCTTCCTTCCTTCCTTCCTTCCTTCCTTCCTTCCTTCCTTCCTTCCTTCCTTCCTTCCTTCCTTCCTTCCTTCCTTCCTTCCTTCCATCTTCAGCATTCCTGACCACTGTCTCCAGGCCTCAGCTCAGCTCCTTTGCTTCCTCGACAGGCTACAGAGGAAGCATCACCACTGAGCATGCCCGGTCAGCCCCTGTCTCACCACCACGATGCTATGGGCTTTGATGGGGCAGCCTAGGACCTCCCTGTTGCTGGGTCTATGGTGTATGCTTTGCTCTTTAGCCTAGTTATTTACTGTGACATTCAATCACTCTCTTGTTCTTGAAACGCTCACTTCTGTGGCACCAAGACACCACATTCGCCTGGTTCCCCTTTTTTCTCCCTAATTATTCCTTCCTGGTTGCTGAGGAAAGCAATGCTCCCTGTAATGGCTGCATATTGCTGTCTCCTCTGCGGTCTTCCCCAGGTGCCTTCCAGCCCCACAGACACTGCTACCACCCTATGCTCAGTCTCTATCTGTGGCCTAGATCTCTATTTTGGGTTCTAGATCATCCAGTTGCTTCTTGGACACCTCAAGTGTCTCAAATTCAACCAGTCTAAAAATAAATTAGTCATTGACACCCACCTTATGCCTAAACCTGCTTTTCCTCTCCTTTCTGTGCTTTGGCAACCAGAAGTAACATCTAACCCAGAACCGAGGTCATAACCCTGGAGGTTAAACAGCCCTTGTCTCTCTCCCAATTTCCAGACTTTACTAGTGATAGAATCCTGCCTGTTCTACCTCCAGGGTCTCTTAGCTTCTCTCTGTACTATACAACTGGCCATTGCGTCCACCCATATCACATGTCAGCTAGACACATGCCATGGCCTCCTAACTGCTCTCCCTGTCTCTCTTCTCTTGACATTGCAAACTATCTTCCTCTCGGCTGCCAGAGTCTTATTATAAGATGAAACCATGATCTTGCCACTCCCTGCGGAAAAACCTTCAGTTGCTCAATAGAGCTTAGGAGGTCCTAGGTGAGCCAGCACCCCTTTAAGCCACTGATCTTCCTTTCCTTCTGCCCACCCCTTGCTGCAGCTGGAGACCATTCATTGGTTCTTCATCCCTGCCAAGCCTTGACATGCTCTTTCAGTGCCTTTGAAAGTTCCATCATCTAAGTGGGACGCTAGGTCCCTATAACCCTTACTTTATTATCACCTCCTTTAGAAAGATTTCCTGACTGAGTGGTGATGGCGCACGCCTTTAATCTCAGCGCTCAGGAGGCAGAGGCAGATAGATCTCTGAGTTCCAGGCCAGCCTTGTCTATAGAGTTCCAGGACAGTTAGGGCTACACAGAGAATCCCTGTCTCAAAACAAACAAAACAAAAAACAAACCATCAACAACAACAACAAAAACAAAAAACAACTTCAAACAACCAACCACAAAAACAAACAAAGAAAGATTTCCTAGCCCCAGTCTGGGACTGTATGCCCTGTCCCTGTGCTCAGAAGTGCTACCTGCAGTGTCCGCCACCACACACCAGGTAAACATGGCACATCATTTCAGTGCTATCCCCTTCTGCTCATCCCCAAACTCCTCTCCCGCCTTCCTTTTCCCATCTTCTTCCTCTTCCCCATGACTACTTCTTCCTCTTCAAGTTTTAAAACATTTATTATTGTATGTTTATACATGATTGTACATGTGCATGTTTGTGTATGTGAGTGTGGGCTTGCATATGTCACACCACCTGTGTGGAGGTCAGAGAACAATTCTGGGGAGTCTATTCTCTTCTTCTGCCACAGATTCTGAGGGTCATCACAGGAGGTCATCGGGTTCCAGGGTAGAAGTGCTTGCTGTGCTAGTCTGATGAGGAAGAGGACAAGGGACATTTGCAAATGTCATTTTTATTTTATTTGACTTATTATTAGGGTGAGTTGCCCCTGCTACAGCACACTTGTGGAGGTCAGAGGTCAGCTTGCAGAAGTTGGATCTCCTCTCCCAGGATCAGGTTATCAGTCTTGGTAGCAGGCCCCCTAAACCACTGACCCATCTTGCCTGCCCCAAATGCTAGTCTTATAGGACTTGATTGAACCTACAAAAGTTGTGAATTGAGCTTACACTCTTCTGAGGCTTTTTGAAAAGTGTGTTTGGCAGGGACCCTCCACTCTACTCCAGTGTCTGTAAACCGTCAGTGAAGTCAGTTCAGCATTCACATTCTGCGGTAGCTGCTTGTTGGGGAAGGTCTCTCAGTCATCCCATTCTCTTCCTTCTCTTGGTACTTTCTCGCCCAGCTCCGTAGGGATGCGGAATCATGGACTGAGACTTTTAACCAAATACAGCTGAGTCCACCTGTGATCCCTGTACCACTTAGAGCCACTGAGGAATTAGTAAGCCTCAGTTCCCATCATCTAGGTTCACCCTTAAGTGTCTGGGAGTTTTGTCTTCAGAGCTAGCAAAGACAACATTGCTTCCCTGGAGAACTAGTTACAAGCTGCCTCCCTCTGGATCCCCCATCCCTGCACAACCAATCAGAAAGGGAGCTGATTTCCTCACAGCATTCATAGAGCCTCCTCTCTGGAAACTCCAGGCTTAGATGTGTAGAGCTGGTGTCTAGAAAGGTCTGGGTAGACCAGAGTAGCAAAGGAGGGACAGAACTAGGATTAGGTCCTCGTAGAGACTTCAATGTGGATTGTCTATACTGTAGACACTCCTCTTTGCCTGCCTCCTTTCCTCCTTTCCTCCTTCCCTCCCCCTCCTTTCTTTCTTTCCTTTCTTTTTTGATACTTGCTGCCAAGCCTGACAACTTAATAATTTGTTCTTATTTCATGTGCGTTGGTATTTTGCCTGCATGTTTGTCTGTGTGAGGGTGTCAGATCTCCTGGAACAGGAATGACAGTCAGTTATATGCTATCATGTGATAACTGGGGATTGAACCCAGGTCCTCTGGAAGAGCACCTGGCACTTTTAACCACTGAGCCATCTCTCCAGCTCCCAGCAATCCTCTTTCTTAGCCAGACTTCTACTAGAGAATTAAACCCTACAATAAAGCAAACCGAATGACTGTTTCCTCAGTTCCCCTTATGTTACTACAACAGAATACCAACTGGGAAATTATTATTTATTTTACTTTTTTTGACACTGGGTTTTGTGTAGCCTGGGCTGGCTTTGATCTTGTTATGTAGTGGAGGATAGCCTTGGGCACCACATTCTCCTGCCTTCTCCTAAGTGCTGGAATCAGATGAGTGTATCATCATGTCTGGCTAGACTGTGTGATGTTTAATGACCAGAAATATATTTGGTTCATAGTTCTGAAGGCTATGAGGTCTGTGATGGGAGAGTTTCATTAAGGAGGGTCTTTTTGCTGTGTCGTAGCAAGGCAGAAAGTGGGCGAGAGAAAGTCAGCAAGCATGCAAGAGGGTATGCACTTTACATGAGAAAGGCACCGCCATAGTAGCAGCCTAAATTCAGTGTCTCCCAGACCAGCACCTCCCACATGACCAACCCCACCTTCCAACACCAGCAGACTGGGAAAGAAATCAATAACAAATGAATTTGGGAAGCCCGGTTCAACTATACCTCTTCCAAAGATGCAAAACAGCCCCGTTCTCGGTCCACGAGGAAGAAATTGATTCATTAGCTATAGTGGATACCATGAGGAATTAACGGTTGGTATTTCCTGCTAGAATCCCGTCTACCAGAGGCTGGCATTAGATCATTTTGCTTAGACCAAATTTTCCAAAATGAATCATCTCACCTATGGAAGCATCTCTTCCACTGTGTGCTACGAACAACTGCTCTCTGTTCTCCACTGCACTCAGGATTAACTTAATCTTAAAATCACTAGAAGAATGTTGGTAATGACCGCGAAGTACTCAAGATGCAACTGTTTCATTGCTCAAGGGGCTTTGAGGTTCGAGTCTTCAGATTTGTTTCCAGGTCCCATAGCCCATGCTTCAAAGAGCAGTGTGGGCCAGGCATGGTGGCATGCGTCTTTTGTGTTTGTTTGTTTGTTTGTTTGTTTTTACAACAGGGTTTCTCTGTGTAGCCCTGGCTGTCCTGGAACTCACACTGTAGACCAGGATGACCTTAAACTCAGAGGTCCCCTGCCTCTGCCTCCTGAGTGCTGGGATTAAAGCTGTGCACCACCGAGCCTGATTTATGCATCACATGTCTTTAATCCCAGCAGATGCAGGCTGGTCTCTGTAAATTCAAGGCCAATCTGGTCTACATATCCAGGCTAGCCAAGGCAGCATAGTGATTCATAGTGTATTTACAAAGTGTGACCCTCCCTCTGTCTGACTAAGTTAGCGTATAATGTAATGTTTCCCCATGGCGTTTTTTGGACCTGCTTTTACTTTGTTCTTACTCTTCTCTCTCTCTGCCCCATCCCCCCTTCTCTTTCTGCAGAGGACCCTAAAGCCCCCCAAATAGTCCTGCTTTCGTGCCACAGGCATCCCATGCTCTCTCCCTGCTCTCAGATCTCTCCCTCCCATGGGCACAGGCTGCTTTCTATGATTTCCCTTAGTGTCCGAGATCATTCTATGTATGTATACATTCCATTAAGTTTTCTTGCCTGCTTTTTTTTTTTTTTGCTTAGCATATTAGTCATTTTCTCTTTTCATTAGATTCTTCCTGAACATCATTTCTAGTGGAGATCATCGCAGTCCATTGTATGACTGTATGGAACCATTTGCCTATATTTGGACATGCACATGCTTCCCAACAAATACACTTTCCAAGGGCCCAAACAGATCCCCAGAGCCCCAGAATAAGCTCCTTCCCCTGGCCTCTGGCACCCATCCCCAGAGATGAAGTCAGCCAAACCAGATGATGAATAGAACCATTAACACACTGTTCTCCCAGCTGAGCCTCTGATGAAACAAAACTCCCAGAGGAGAGCAGACTCCCTGGGTGCTGGAAATGCAGGACTGACGGGCAGCTCGCAGGCAGACTCTCCATAGTCTGGGGAAACATGAGGCCACTAATGTTATTTTTCAGAGGATCAAGTTCCTGATGTTGGATCATCTGCCAAGCAGAGCACTTTCCTCTTTCTGCAGCCCCCTGGGGTATGCCAGAGTGTAGGTACTATGGGTAAAGCAGATGGACCAAGTTTCTCCCTGTCTTGGAAGGAAGACTTGTTACTACTTAAAAACAACCAGGGGCTGGGGTGTGGCGCAGGTGGTATAATGCCTTCCTCTGGTACATGAAGCCCTAAGCTGATCCCAAGTACGGCAAAACAAAACAAAACACCACCAGTAATAACACAAACACAACAAAACCAAAAGGCAATCAAAGCTCCAGTCTTGAAAAATTTCAAGTCTAGGGAGGATGTGAGGAAGAGGGAGTAGCTAGTCCATCCTCCTGCTTCCATGGGAGACCCTGCTCTAGACACACACTTAAGTACTATACCAATGCACATAACACCAAGGGAAGCAAAAGTAATTTCTCTTCATGAAAACCACAGAGAAGGGCTGGGGAGATGGCTCAGAGGTTAAGAGCACTGACTGCTCTTCCAGAGGTCCTGAGTTCAATTCCCAGCAACTAGATGGTGACTCACAACCATTTGTAATGAGATCTGGTGCCCTCTTCTGGCCTGCAGGGCAGAACATTGTAAGCATAATAAATAATAAATCTTAAAAAAGGAGAAAAGGAAACCACGGAGAAGCACCACACACCCACAAGCACATATGGAGTGCCTGGTTGCTATCTTAGGAATTGCATGCATGATCAGGTTCATCCAGCCACAATAACAATGAGTCCCATACCTCCTGTCTGTGTCAAGCTTTGTGGGCTCCACATATGTCATTCATGTGCGTCTCCTGTGTGTCTTGTAAGGCAGATGACCTTTAACCTGTATGGCAAATGGGAAAAAAATGGGTCTCCATGGAAAGGGACAGCCATCCTAGGCTCAAACTGCCCCACACAGTCACTGGCCACACTTAGTAAGGATTTGCTGTACAAGCCTGAGACTTGAGTTAAGTCCCCAGGACCCACATGAAAAAGCCAGGCACAGTGGCGTGCTTGCAAACCCAGGGTTGAGGTGGCAGAGCCAGATAGAGCCCTGGAGCCAGATTTTGGCTCACAGTTCCAGAGAGATAGGAGTCCATCATGGGGAAGGGGGGTGGCAGTAAGGGGCAGAAGCAGGAAGCTGAGCAATCACATCTTTTGTTTCTCAGTGTAACAGCTCTAGCTGTCCTGGAACTCACTCTGTAGACCAGGCTGGCCTTGAGCTCACAGAGATCCGCCTGTATCTGCTTCATGAGTGCTGGGTGTGCACCACCACCGCCTGGCAGCGATCACATCTTGAATTGAAAGCAGGAAGCAGAGAAATTGAGCTGGAAGTGGGTAGGGTTAAACCGGAAAGCCGGCTCCCAGTGACGCACTTCCTCCAGCACGGCTGTACTTCCCCACACCTGCTTCAGATAGTGACACCAGTTGAGGACTAAGTATTCAAATGCCTGAGCCTATAGGGGACATTTCTCATTCAAACCATCTCCCCACATACAAAAATTATTTCATTATATAGCTATATACTTATTATACAATAGATTATTCTTGTGTAGATTATTATATGATTATATTACATATCAAAATGGTAGTAGTTGAGTGGGTTCAAAACATGTTTTGTTAAAGTTAACTTTATCTTTTCTGTTTTGTTTTTTATGATGTGGCTACCAGAACATTTCAAGTCATAAATGTAATTCACATCATATTTCCTTTGACCTGTACAGTATAGGGTGGTAATTTTTTAAAATTGCCCTACAAGTCAATGATCATTAGAAACATGACGTTATCTGTATTCTCAAATGGAATTAGAAAAGAGAATTCAATCCTTTGCTTAAACTGGATTTGTTAAGGTAAAATTTTAAGCTGGGCGGTGGTGATGCATCACGCCTTTAGTCCCAGCACTCGGGAGGCAGAGGCAGGTGGAGCTCTGTGAGTTTGTAGCCAGCCTGGTCTACATAGTGAGTTCTAGGACAGCCAGGGCTACACAGTGAAATTCTGTTTTGAAGGAAAAAAACCTTAAAAATTTAAGTCCAGCACAGCCCTATGGTGCCTAGGAGATTGAGCATTGCCTAAGCCAATCAGTGTTCATAACTACAGTACGTGACTGGCCATGCTTCATTTTATTGGTTGCTTGGGCTTTATATTTGTATTTTTAGTTCTTTATTTAACCTTTACCCTTTAGAAATTTATGTGATAAAAACTGGAGAAGTGACTCAGTAGTCATGAGGACTGGCACTTCCATAACAAGCTAGGTGACCCTGAAAAAGCCTGTAACCCCAGCTCCAAGTGGAACTGAGACAGGAAGGTGGCTGGAGCTAGCTGACTCCCAGCCTAGCCAAGGAAGTGTGAGCCCTAGGCTCAGGGAGAGACCCTGCCTCAAAGAAATAAATGGAGAGCGATAGAAAAGGACACTTAATACCCTCCACGAATGCACATAGGTACACACATGTGCACACACTGACAAATACATGTGTGCAAATAAATTAATAAAAAACAAACAAAAATAAAGACAGTCATTTATAAAAAAGAAGTTTAAACAATATAAGATAAGAAATGAATCAAGTGTGCTAGAAGCCGAGGCAGGAATTCATCATCAGTTCAAGGACAGAGTGGCTCACAAAGCTAAATAGGAAGAAACAAAGACAGGAGGGACAATGACAGAAGGGAGGAAGAGAGGAGGAAAGGGAAGGAAAGAAGGAATAATAGGAATAGAGGCTTTGATTTTGTTTGCTATGATTTTTCTTTTATTTGCATATATTTAAGGCCAAGATTGCTCTCAATTATCTTTTCTTTCTATTGAGATATGATTCATACACTATAAGATTTACTCTTCGTTGGGTCCATGGGGGTCATGCAAAGAAGGGGACAGACCACTGAAGTCTAGTAAACCAGAAGCAGACTTTATTCCAGGAAAAAAAATTTAAAATTAAAAATATAAATCTCCATGGGGCACAAAAAGCTTATCAGCTCGCTGAAACCACAGCCAGAGATGGACTCGTAAGGTTGTGCCAAAGGACAATTTTTGAACTCGCCCTTTTTATAGCAAGAAGCAACAAGCATTAGGCATGAACAAAGGAACTTTTACAATCTTGAGGTAAAACTCAGATACAAATTGCCTTTGTTTGTTTGTTTACAATTTCCATTAACGGAGTTGGTAGGTTACACTAGTGTTGTATTTAGTCCATTGTTTTCCCTGGCTGTTCCTGATGGTGTTTACCAAAGCTCCGCACTTCCCCTGGCACTCCCAGTTTCGCAGAGCAGAGAAGGGTATGCGACAATGCAAAACCAAGTCCTGTACATCCTACCCTTTAAATATTAGCTCAGTTCACGTTCGTGGTTGATCACAGGTGGCCAGGGTGTTATCTTAGGGCTAACTCTCAGTTTGCAGAGCTGCCCCTCAGTTTGCAGAGGGCCGCTTTGGCCTTACAGGTAGAGCTACTGTTATAGTTAGTACTTAAGCTGCTTAGAAAGCTCCAGACAGTCTGTTCTTATTCTCTTAGGCTTACAACTTCATATTTCTTTTTTTAATATTTATTTATTTATTTATTTATTATGTATACAATATTCTGTCTGAGTAAATGCCTGCAGGCCAGAAGAGGGCACCAGATCTAATTACAGATGGTTGTAAGCCACCATGTGGTTGCTGGGAATTGAACTCAGGAACTTTGGAAGAACAGGCAGTGCTCTTAACCTCTGAGCCATCTCTCCAGCCCAACTTTATATTTCTTTATTTCTACATTATTTTAATGTTCTTTTTTTTTTTTTGGTTTTTCAAGACAGGGTTTCTCTGTAGCTTTGGAGCCTGTCCTGGAACTAGCTCTTGTAGACCAGGCTGGCCTGGAACTCACAGAGATGCACCTGCGTCTGCCTCCTGAATGCTGGGAGATTAAAGGTGTGTGCCACCACCACCTGGCATTTTTGAATTCTTATTTTCGGACTCTTCATCTTCTGAAGTAAGCAGTTCAGGACTGCGGCTCAGGGAGGCACTTGCCTCATGTGTATGAAGCCCTAGGGTCAATCCCAGAATTGCTGCCCACAAGAGGGGGTGCAGTTCAGTGGACCTCCACCCCCCTGCACAATTATGTAATCAACACTTCTACCTAATTCCAAACTATTTTTTGGTACCCTCCAAACCCTTTAGCAAGCTGGTAAGATTGCTCAGCTCATAAAGGCACGTACCACCAAGCCTGGTGATCCAAATTTGATCCCTAGGTCTCTCACGGTGGAAGGAGAGAGTGGACTCTCACAAGCTGCCCTCTGACCTCCACATGTGCACCGTGGCACATGTGCCTTGTGCCCACCACCAATCACGTGTTACCCCTTTCCCAGTCTCTAGGAAACAAATCTATTTCTGCCTCTTTGGCTTTGCTGTTCTGGCTACTTGATGTAAGTGGGATCATACTATATGTAGTCTTTGGTGTCTAGTTTCTTTAAATTATGTTTTCAAACTTTCGAAATTTGGATTTATACTTTGTCCTTTTTTTTTTTTTTACAGTCGAATATTCTGTGGCTGACCCACATTTTGTTTGCCCATACATCAGTTGAGTAGTATCCACTTTGAGGCTGTTAGGAATGATGCTTTTCTGGGAATTTGCATGTAAGTTTTCCTGTGAACTCTTCTGGCTCTCCTGAGATGGGATCGCTGGTTCTGTGGCAACTGTGCTCAGCTTTCTCAGCTGCTCCAATAGGGCAGCCCCATTCACATTCTTGTTGGCAGTATGTGAACATTCCAGCTTCCTGCATCTTTACTGATAGTTGTTGTCTGACACTAGTGGGTGTGAGGACATCTCTATGGACCACTGCTCGTCCTTGGTCCAGCATCTCCCTATCACATCCCCCTAGTCACAGTACTGTGACTGCTGCAATTGTCTGCTAGTGGCCTGCTTCTTGGTTTCTCTTAGCCTCAATGCCATTCTCTAAGCAGCTACCATAGCTTAAAACAACCCACAAATCTGATTGTTGCTTCTTCATTAGGAGAGTGTGTACAGGCTGGGCATGGTAGCCCATGTCCATAATCCCAGCACTTCTCTTGACTCTGATTCTAAATAGCTTTTCCTAAGGCGGCCTCTAGCTCTTGTTTCTTCCTTCCTTCCTTCCTTCCTTCCTTCCTTCCTTCCTTCCTTCCTTCTTTCTTCCTTCCTTCCTCCCTTCCTTTTTTTCTTTCTTCCCTTTTTTTTCTTTCCTCTAGCTCTTGTTTCTTTGTTCCTTCCTTTTTTAAGATTTTTTTTTTTGATTTTTCGAGACAGGGTTTCTCCGTAGCTTTTGGTTCCTGTCCTGGAACTAGCTCTTGTAGACCAGGCTGGCCTCGAACTCACAGAGATCTGCCTGCCTCTGCCTCCGAGTGCTGGGATTAAAGGCGTGTGCCACCACCGCCCGGCCTTTTTTAAGATTTTTAAAAAGATTATTTAGTATGTATACAGTGTTCTGTCCATCTCTATGCTTGCAGGCCAGAAGAGGGGACCAGATCTCATTACAGATGGCTGTGAGCCACCATGTGGTTGCTGGGAATTGAACTCAGGACCTCTGGAAGAGCAGTCAGTGCTCTTAACCCCTGAGCCATCTCTCCAGCCCCTAAGATTTATTTATTTTTTATCATGTATACAGTGTTCTGTCTATATGCATGCCTGCATGTCAGAAGAGGGCACCAGATCTCATTACAAATGGTTGTGAGCCACCATGTGGTTGCTGGAAATTGAACTCATGATCTCTGAAAGAACAGCCAGTGCTCTTAACCGCTGAGCCATCTCTCCAGCCCCTACCTCTAATTCTTTGCTCTGGTTCCCTCTGAAAGGCCAGAAGAGATTTCATTTCTGTGCTGGGCCCTTTTGGGACCTTGAACTATACCCCAGCCCCAGGTTAAGCTGAAGGCTGCAGAAGAGCTGAAGGCTGTCCCCAGCCCCCAGGATAAGGCTGTAGGAACCCTCTTTAGGGGAACTATTAGCTAATGGAGAAACCTAAGTTACATGAAATTGCTGACTGCAGCCCATTCCCCCACCCAACTTCCCCTATCAGCTGGGTGATATCAGCTGGGCAATATTTAAGCAGCCCCTGTGGTTAGCACAGGGTCAGCAGATGTCTGGAGGACGTAACCAGGGGGGCTGTTGCTATCCCCCTTAGATACTAATAGCCTTTCAAAAACTAACATCTTTAGCCAATTGTGATATAGGATAAGTAATTTTGTATTTTGAGACTGTAACTTTGTGACTGATTTGCGGTTTTTATCTTTATAAACCCCTTACAATAGTAGACAGGGTTCTTCTCCCTCCATCTGCTGTGTCAGACTGTGAGGCAGAGGACCCGTGCTAGCCCGTACTTAATAAACAAAACCTTGATTTTGCATGCAGAAGTATGGCTCTGTGGTGATCTTCTTGGGGAGTCCTAGGACTCAGGCACAGCACCCCTCCCCCGAGCATTTATACAGTGTTGAGGCCACTTAGCATCCTTGATTATAATGCCCCTTGGCCTGCTTGATGCTCCCCTCTCTCAATCTTGACTTCATAGCCAGGGCGCCTCTGCCAGGGCACCTCTGCCAGGGCTAGGGATAGAAGCCCATTTGGTTCAGTGTGTCTAGGACAGCAAGGGATGAATTGCTGTTATTAATCATTTAGGTATGATAATGATTTCATACTTTTTTTCCTTCAAGTTTCTGTCTTATGTTGTAGACAAGGTGGTACTTGTCTGTAATGCTGGTGTTCTGGAGGCAGAGGCAGGAGGATCACTACTAATTCAAGGACAGCCTGGTCTACATAACGAGCTCTAGGCCAGTCAGGTTTTGCTGTGATATCCTGTCTTCAAAACCAAGCAAACACCCCAAACAAAACTCAAGTAGACAGTAAGACTGAAGAGCCTCCACCGCCCTAGATCTTCAGTTTGATCCAAGTGGCTTGCATGGGGCAGAGTGGATGAAGAGCAATCACGGACCAGGCCACAAAGGGTATGTGCACTAGCAGGAAGTCTGGACTTCATTCTAAGAACTTGGGTGCTGTGAAGCAGCTTCAGCTTTGCAACCATTGCTCTGGCTACTGTGTTTGAATGGCTCAAAAGGAAGGAATACAGGAAGCAGGGAGGCCAGCTGGGAGGCGAGAAACATCAATAGTCCCAACTGCAGCATGGCAGCGGGGATAGCGAGGGAGCGAGTGGGGTCTATTATGAAGGGAATATGGTCAGCCTGGTCTACAGAGCTAGTTCCAGGACAGGCTCCAAAACTACAGAGAAACCCTGTCTCGAAAACCAAAAAAAAAAAAAAA
>NC_022013.1:25908515-25979385 GCF_000317375.1 Microtus ochrogaster
AGAAACCCTGTCTCGAAAAACCAAAAAAAAAAAAAAAAAAAACCCAGAAAATCATTAAGAAAAGAATTAAGACCTCTAAGACAGTGAACTGGGCAATGGTGGGACACGCCTTTAGTTCCAGCACTTTGGAAGCAGAGGAAGGCAGACCTCTGAGTTTGAGGCCAGCCTGGTCTACAGAGTGAGTTCCAGGACAGCTAGGGTTACCCAAAGAAACCCTGTCTCGAAAAATACAACAACCAAAAAGACTTCCAAGATAGTAAAAGTAATTATGTTAGAGCAAGTCCAGTCCCTTCTGAGCCCGTGCCTGCCATGCTGCAGAGATTGACCGACTGTGGAGCTGGTCCCAATTAGGCCATTGTAGCTTCTTTGTTTAGAAAAGGCAGGAGGGGCAGCTGGGTGCAAGCCAGGGCTCTCTGCTCACAGCTCCAGGCAGCAAGAGTACAGCATGTTCCTCCTGCCACCCCCCCCAGGACTCAAGAGGGACCCAGCACTCTGGGACAAATAGCTTACTTTTAAGTAAATCTTTACAATGTTTTCCAAGCTTGCTCCGCTTTTCATCTTAGCTGGAGCAAAATGGAGAGGCAGAAAGTAGCAGGCAGGCCTTTCTGAGAGCAGGGTGCTAAAGTGGTTTGTTTGTCTCTCCAAAGAGATTTCCTGGTTTCTCCAAAAATGGGGCTTGCTACAAGCTTCTCAGTGTGAGTCACAGGCCAGCTAGCCAAACAGTGGAGCTGTCCTCCAAGGGCACAGAAATAAGTTTGCCATACAGACTTCAGGCCCAGGATGCAGCCCTCTCCTGGATCCCAAATGGAAACCAGAATGGCTGGCTTGAGAGGTTGCCAGCCCAGCCATAGGCAACACCTCACCTTGAAACTTTTCACTAGCCTTAGAACGCAGAAGCTCTGTGGAAGGACGAAGGCCCAGGAGAGCAGTCTCCCCCACGTGCCTTCTCTACTGGTGTTTTTTGGCAGAATTGCTCCTCCAAGCCAGGTCGCCTCCCCTACTCAATACTCCCTGACGAGAAATCCTGGCTCTTCAAGACTCGAGCAGTCAAGGGTCCCAAGCCCCCTTGGCCCAATGTGCCAACAGATCCCATGTTTTAGGAGTCCTGCTGCTGGGCAGTGATGGGGCACACCTTTAATCCCAGCCCTTGGGAGGCAGAGGCAGGCAGATATCTGTGAGTTTGAGGCCAGCTTGGTCTACAAGAGCTAGTTCCAGGCCAGGCTCCAAAGCTACTGAGAAACCCTGTCTGGAAAAACCAAAAAAAAAAAAAAAAAAAAAAAAAAAAAAAAAAAAAAAAAAAAAGAGCCCTGCCACCCAAACTTGCACCTCACTCCTGGTCTCTCCTAGGCTATGTCTGCTCCCATCACTCACAAAGGCAGAACAGGCAGAAATGCATGATCTTGACCATATGACTAATGAAGACCAACTCCCCCGCCCCCAAGATCCCAGAACACTATATGCCAGGAGGTTATCTAGGAGGTAAAAGCAAGCTGACTTTATGTTTTCACCAACTCCAATTCTTGTTTCTTGAGACAGGGTCGTTCTGTGTAGTCCAGGCTAGCCTCAGACTTGTGATTCTCCTGCCTCTTAAGTACTAAGCTGTGCTATCAAACCTACAGGCTTTAGTTTTCAGATTTATGCTTACTTTTTATTTTTGGATTTTTCAAGACAGGGTTTCTCAGTGTAATCTTGGATGTCCTGGAACTCACTCTGTAGACCAGGCTGGCCTTGAAATCAGAGATCTGCCTTCTACTGCCTTCCAAATGCTGCTGCCACTGCCGGGACCATCACCACCTAACTATTTATTATTTTTATTACTTATTTATTTATTGTTTTTCGAGACAGGGTTTCTCTGAACAGCTTTGGAGCCTGTTCTGGAACTTGCTCTGTAGACCAGGCTGGCCTTGAACTCACAGAGATCTGCCTGCCTCTGCCTCCTAAATTCTGGGATTAAAGGTGTGTGTCACCACTGCCAGTTTTAATATCTTTAATAATGTGTGTGAGTGTGTGTGTGTACACATGAGTTCAGGTGCCTTTAAATGTAAATACCCTGGACCTGGTGATACAGACAGTTATGAACTGGCTGCCTGATGTGAGAATTGGAAACTGAACTCTTAACTGCTAAGTCATCTCTCCAACCCTGGAACCTTATTTTTTTCTATGAATTAAGTTATTCAATGATAATTTTTTGTTTTAGCAAATAACCCAACTCTTTGTTGTCTGTCCCAGATCATAAAAGTGCTTCCACTATTAAACATCTGTTGGAAAAGAGACAGTGAAATTGTCCCTTTGTATCATATTCCAAAGTACCTCCCTGAACGGCAGGTCCAAATCCCCTCCTTGCCAGCCAGAACCCTCCAGGAGGAAAAGGGTGGGAATAGCCCTGCCATGGTGGAGAGGCCTACGGTCTCCAAGCAAGGGCAGAGCAGAGCTGGGGAACTGTAGATACAAGGAGTAAGGGCAGGCAAGCCCTGAGAGAGGGCCCTGGCCAGCAGCTGGGTGAGGAGAGGCCTGGGCATCTACAGCTGATCCTGAGGGTTCTGGGGAACTACCAACACGTTTAGGCAAAGAGGTGACCTGAGAGGTGTGTACCCAGAAAGGCCTAGTGGCTGCAGTGCCCTGAAGGAAGTTGTTAAAGCCGGGGATAAGGCTGTCACCCTAACCCTTTGAGAGGAGGTATGGCCGGGAGCAAGAGAAGTGTTAAGGGATGGGGTGGGGGAACACATGGCTCTGGAATGAGGTCAGATGATGATGGAACACTGATGACAGTCGTCCCATGGAGGAAGAGGCACCTTGAGAGAGGCTGAAAATGACCTTCTAGAGCAGAAGAGAAGCGTGGGTGGAGACCAAGGGAAGGATGCATGCTACAGTGAGGGTCTGGTCCCTGGCCAAATGCTCCCTAAGCAATTAAGCAAGACAAGAAATAAAAGACAAAAATGTTGGATGAGCCAGTAGGCAGAGGTGCTCACCATGTGACTCTGGCAACTGGATTCCATCTCAGAGCCCGTGCAAAGGAGGGAGGGGAAACCTCTCCCCTGAGAGTTGTATCCGACCTCTACATGTGTGCCTTGGCACATGCGCCCACACACATCGTTCATATGTGTGCACACCGATAATAGTAGTCAAATAAAAAAAATGTACAAGATGGAAACCTGCTTTGACAGCAAGGAGGAAGAAGCAATCTGGATGGAACGAACCTCTGGGGTGTGCTGAGTGTGAGGCAGGGTGTGTTGGTCGAGGAACAGTCTGAGGTGAAAATGTGGGGCTTTGGGGAGAAGCAAGAGGTGGGGGTGGATCTTGGATAGTAATGGGTTGGAAATAGGAATCTGGTTTGCAGGGGAAATGTGAGCATGTAGAAAGGGGGGGCCAGGAAAGAAAGAATCCAGGGTTAAGGAGTGGTGGGGATCTTAGCCTGGGCCTCAGGAGAGAAAGGAGGGGGGCAAAAGGGAAGTTTGTAGGTGTGGCCCAGGACATTAGAAAATCCTAGCCAGGTGGTGATGGTGCAGGTCTTTAACCCCAGCCCTCTGGAGACAGAGGCAGGTGGATCACTGAGTTCTAGGACAGCCGGGACTACACAGAGAAACCCTGTCTTGAAAAACAAAAAGAAAATCCTACCACTGGCTTCTAGATCCTTTCTAGAAAGTAGGGGAGATTCTCTGCAGAGGAGAGAGGATTCCTGCCCCTCTGGGGAGCTGCAAGAGACCCCATACGGAACCTGGACCAGAAGTGACATGTGGGTGCCTCACTGGAACCTTACTGGGTGAAGTGGACATCAGGATGGGCCATATACATCCAACAGAATATTATTCTGTCATGAAAGGGACACTTATAAGATGTCCCCATTTCCTAGGTGGTATCCTCCATTTAGCAGAACTTAAATGTCCTTCTTTTCATTTGGTTCTTACAGACAGGGTCTTACTTTGTAACCCTGGCTGACTCGGAACTTGCTGTGTAGACCAAGCTGGCCTTGAATTTACATGGATTTCCCGCCGCCCACGCCCCCATTCCCCCAGTGCTGGAATTACAGCTGTGTGCCTGGCTTCTAATGTCATTCTAGTCTGTGTATCCTCCTCAGCAACCAGCGTGTTGGTGATACACTGCGTGAGAATTTAGGATTGAGAAAAAGAAGCCTTCTTTGGAAAGATGACATTTATAGAGTAGTGGCCCAAAGAAAGCAGCTAACGGGGGACAGAGCTGGGACCGAGAGTTTTAGCCTGAAGCTGACAAGCCTCCAGTTTGGAAAGCAAACTTGGTCTCCTTCCAGCTGCTCGGTCCTTTGGGACAAAATGGGGAAAATGGAGAATAAAATGGCCGTCCCTCCTCCCTGTCTCCCACTTCTGCCCCAGTGGGACAGGCTTCTTTGTTTATTGCATTCCTTTGAGGAACATCAGTGGTGGGCATTCTCCGGGGACTGGCCTGGCTGGCCCATGTGCCTCTTGGCTTCCACCTCTTTCCTCTGCCTGAGATGTCTTCAAGGTTGCAGGAGATGGAGAAAGGGAAGCCACGATGCTAGATGGTTTCTCCCTGTGGAGTCCAGAAAGTCTAACACATGATGTGTTCTATACTCCCATCTGACATTGGGCTAGCCTGATCTGAACTGAGATCTAGGAGTCCAGCAGAGGGAACAGAATGGTCTCTTATCCCCTGGGTCCTCAGTGAACCTCTCTCGGGCCTGGGATTCTCTGGAGAGACTGTGAATAGCTCTCTAAGGTGGAGTGGGGTTGCATGCATCCATTCTCCCCTGGCTCCTATGCCATATGTCCTCCAGTCTTACCCCTGGCTCAGATTGCCCTGGGCACATATCTGCCCTACAAGCAGGTCACCTCTACCAGGCTGAACGGGTACCGGAGTGAGGCATGGGGATTGTGGCTCTGAGCCAGAACTGGCGATGCACACTGTGTTCCCAGTATTTGGAAGGCTAAAGAAGGAGGATTTTGAATGTGAGGTTAGCTGGGGCTACATCTCAAGGCTCTGGACGAGCTGAGAGGGCTAATGAGCAAGTTCCTCAGATCTGCAGCCTCTCTAGGCACAGAGGCCATAGCTTTTGATATTCATTGACTTGAATTCAGGTTCTGGGTTTTTTTGTTTGTTTGTTTGTTTGTTTTTGGTTTTTCGAGACAGGGTTTCTCTGTGGTTTTGGAGCCTGTCCTGGAACTAGCTCTTATAGACCAGGCTGGTCTCGAACTCACAGAGATCCGCCTGCCTCTGCCTCTCAAGTGCTGGGATTAAAGGCGTGCACCACTACCGCCCGGCTGGTTCTGGGTTTTTTAAAAAATATTTTTTTTTTTGATTTTTCTAGACAGGGTTTCTCCGTAGTTTTTGGTTCCTGTCCTGGCACTAGCTCTTGTAGACCAGGCTGGCCTCGAACTCACAGAGATCCGCCTGCCTCTGCCTCCCGAGTGCTGGGATTAAAGGCGTGCGCCACCACCGCCCGGCTTAAAAAATATTTATTTCAGTTTGTTTGTTTATTCGTATTAGTTCTTTAAAAATGTCATTCAGTGAGTTTGACCATATTCAAGACTTCCCTATTTCCTGTTGACACCCTTTCCTTCCCACCCAACTCTGTGTTCTCTTTTTCTCCACCCTTCAAGTGGAAAAATTCATGCTGAAGATTTTACTTATTTTATTTTATGTGTAAGTGTGAGTAGCTGCATGGATGTCTGCACCGTGTGCATGCCTGGTGTCCAAGGAGGCCAGAAGAGGGTGTCAGATCCCCTGGAACTAAGGTTACGGATGGTTGTGAGCCTCTGTGTGGGTGCTGGGAACTGAACCCTGTTCTTTTGCAAAAGCAATCATTTAATTCCTTGGCCATCTCTCCAGCTCCCACACCTTTAAAAATTCTTTTACGACATTTTATTCGTGTTGTCTGTGTGAACAGGACATATGTGCTACACATGGCACACATATGGAGACCCAAGGACAACCTGTAGGAGTTGGCTCTTTCTACCATGTGGCTCATGAAAATCAATCTCACTCAGGTCACCAGGGTTGATAGCGGGTACCTTTATCTGCAGAGCCGTCTTGCTGGCTTCAGTTTTTGTTGCTGTTTGCTTGCTGTTTTCCCAAACAGGATTTCTCTGTGTGCTGCTGTCTGGTCCACAAACTCTCTTGGCTGTCATCATCCCACACTAATATTTGGCTTCAATTAGTGGCCATCATCCTCTCAACAATTAGTGGCCATCATCCTCTCAACAATTAGTGGACATCATCCTCTCAATTAGTGGACATCATCCTCTCAACAATTCATTTGCTGAACCAGCACGAGGCATCTCATCTGTGCTGGAATAGATGCAGTGTGCTAGGCAGCCAGGGACTAATGATACTTGCTGGCCCTGATCCACTGGGGAGACAGAGAGACTGTGGAAGGAGCTAAGACAAGGGAGAGAGGAAAGAGATCTGTGGGGCAGCGGTCCAGGGGAAGCCCTGGGCACGGGTGACTTTGTCTAGGCTTGTACTGACTCTGGGTAATGAAGAGACTGAGACCCAGTGAAGGCTGGCTGGGAAGTGCCTGTGCCGAGAGACAAAGTTGTAGGAAGGGCTGGGAAGGAGCAAAAGGGTGAGGCCCACAGTGGGATGTGCCCTGGATTCACTTACCGCTTCTCCTTCAGGAGTCAGCCCCGCATCCCTGCCAGCGTGGAGCCTCGCCATTGTGTTCATCCCTTCTAGATCTCTGCCCACGTGGGTCACCACCTTGGGGGACTTCCTCAGGCTTCCTTTGGTCAGGACCGTGCTGTCCCACCAGCCTCGTCTTCAGCTTGCTGGCTGACCCACCCACATTTCCTTTGGGTCTCCTCTTGCAAGTCTGGTTTCCTCATTTCCACTCATCTCGGTTTTAGCACTAACATTAAGTATAGGACTTTTGAGTACAAGGTCTTCTGGAGAAACAGTGGGAAACGAGCACAGTAACGTGACAGACTAAGGCAGCCTGCGTGCGGTCCTTGGACTGTGGTTTCATTCCCAATGGCGGGGAATTTGAAACACGTGGACCTCCAACCTTGGTTTCCCTCTCTGATGAGGCCTGCTCCCTCCCCCTTTCCTCTTGCATGGCTCCTCCTCTCATCTCAATATGAAACCCAGAAGAGGGGCGGGTGTCTGTCTTAGTTTCCATTGCTGTGATGAAAACACCATGACCAAAGAACAAGCTGGGGAGGAAAGGGTTTATTTGACTTACACTTCAGCATTGCTGTTCATCACTGAAGGAGTCAGGACAGTAACTTAAACAGGACAGGGTCCTAGAGGCAAGAGCTGATGCAGAGGCCATGGATGGGTGTTACTTCCTGGCTTGCTTCCCACGTCTTGCTCAACCCACTTTCTTATAGAATCCAGGACCAACAGCCCAGGATGGCACCACCCACTGTGGGCTGGGCTCTCCCCCATTGATAACTAAATGAGAAATTGCCCTACAGTCAGATCTCCTGGAGACATTTCCTCAACTGAGGCTCCTTCCTCTCTGATAACTCTAGCTTGTGTCAAGTTGACACAAAACCACCGAGTATAGCATCCCTCCCAGAGCCTCTGAGGGCCACAACCGTGCAACATCGCAACTCTACAGAGATTTGTGTCTCATTTACCTCCATCCACAGAGCGGAGGGAACTGTTGCTCAAGTGGGCTGACCACAGCAGTACCCTGGGATTCCAGAAGGGTCACAGCTTTTCTCAGCTGTGACTGCCCCGGGCAGGTGGAAGTTTGATCTGGACTGGTGATAAAAACTCAGAGATAAAGTTTTTACCTACTATATGTAGGTCCCTGGGTTCCATTCCCAGAACCTTAAAAAAGATGGAGAATACAGTCTCCTTACCACCCATACCACACCGGCCTCTCAACTCAAAGTAGGCAGGCTTCCCTGGGTCCAACATGACCCTTCCGAAGCCCTGAGCATTTGAGAAGCTGTGTTCAATGGCCAGATGCCTTAGGAATGAGGGAGCCAACCCTTCCAGTGTTTGTTTGTGTCTCCCATCCAGGTGCTGAGGGTGGGAACGGGGCTGGCAAAGGCATCAGCCAATCTCTGGTGTGGTTCATGTGAGGGAGGTCTGTCTGACCCCTCCATTTCTGACAGCCTCCAGGTCTCTCTGAGGGTGATCCACTGGGCTGTCATCACCAACAAGGAGTCAAGGAGATTTTAGGCTCGGCAAGGCCCTTGTTGGGTATCTCGTCCCCCTTCCTGCCTTGGTCAGGGCTTAGAGCTCAGAAAGTTCGGGCAGGCTGGGGGTGTAGTTCAGTTGGTAGAGTGCTTGCCTGGTATGCACCAGATCCTGGATTTGACTCACGACACACCATGAACCAGATGTGGCAAAGCACCCCAGCAGTCCCAGCACTCAGGAGGTGGAGGCAGGGGATCAGAAGTTCAAGGTCATCCTTAGCCTCACTGTGGGTTGGGATCAGTCTGGGCTGAGACACTGTGCGAAAGCCTGTAAGGAGGCATCTCTGTGGTCCCACATCAGATGATGGCAAAGCCTTCAGGTTAATGTGAGGAATTCTGTTTGAGGCCCTAATTCTTACAGGGTTTGCTGTACGGTTGGGGTACGATGGGTATGGGAGAGGCTTCCCCAAGCAGCCTGATCTCCTACCAGCTTCTTATCCTCCAGGTAGACTCCTGGCATCTGAGATGTAGTCATTTCTTTTTCCATGGAAGAATTCAAATTGTAATTCCCTAGGCCATTGGATAGATGCCCAATTCTACCTACTCTGTAAATTCTAAATACTAAGTAAAGGGGACAAAGGGGCTCAAGTAGGACAAGGATCAGAACCTCACAATGTCATCATGGTTTCAGTGAGCACTTTCCTTTTTTCTTCATTTGAGACAGGGTCTATGTAGCTCTGGCTGCCCTGGAACTCACTCTGTAGACCAGGCTGGGCTTGAACTCACAGAGCTCCGCCTGCCTTTGCCTCCAGAGTGCTGGGGTTAAAGGTGTGTGCTACCACTGCCTGGCTCCAGTGAGCACTTTTCCTAGGGCTCCCAGAGCAGTCACACAGCCCTTCTTGGCAGGGGAGCTTGGTTTCTCTGCACACAGCTAGGTGCGGAACCTCGGGGGCACACAATTATGTAGAGGCATAGCTGGGGGTTTGCACACATCTCTAGAACAATCTGAAGTTTTTCTGACAGTGCTGAAGGGAGCCAGAGGCTTCCTAAGGACAGTCCTTGACAGGTCTTTGTAAGGGGCTGTCTCAGAGCAGGCAGGGCCATTACCCACAGACCACCAAGGCACTGCTGTGTGCCCGGAATGCTACAGTCCCCAGATGGCAGGAGAATCTGGAACCTTTATTGTCACTCCGGATAGAATGAGGCAGGAGCTGGAGGGGGTTCACCCCCCTCTATCCCCACTAGCCCTGGCTGGGCTGTCTGTTCTGCCCTTCATGCCAGCCTGAAAAGGGGCTGTTCTCCCAGGGGACTCGTGTCCCTCTGCTCTCCCTTCTGCAAACAGGTAACACTGACAGTGTTGGGGGCTCCTACTGAGAGGTTAGGGGGCATCTGAGGGTGGGTAGGGCAGGGTAGCTTCCTAGGAAGAGCAAGGGATCGAGATCTTGGGTTCTGAGAGAATGTGTAGGACCGGGATGGTTAGGTGGTGAGGGGGGTGTATTCTGGAAGCAGGACCAGGAGACATCACCACCTGCTTCTCTTGCTTTCCTGGTGAAAATCTAGCCTTGGTCCTGGAGGAAGCAGGGCCAAAGGCAAGAGGAGGCCTGCCAGGCTGTACATTCCCACACACCGAGGCTGCCCACACCATGCATGGCACTCCAAGACCACCAAGGTCAACATTAACATTACTGAGGCCTGGAAAGACTGTCCAACGAAGACAGTATGGGGGACCCAGAGTCACTGCCCCAGTCTGGAGCTTGGGCTGGGGCAATCTAGTTGCCTCTGGGGCAATCTGGTTGCCTCCAGTTGGAAAGCTTTCTGGGGCCCCTCAGATTCTAGGAATGCAGTAAGAGTGGCTGGCATTGACACTCTGAGTCAGGGTCACCTCAGATGTGCTTTGGGGAAGAAATGAATGCACCTGGACTAGAGACAGTGAATCACAGCTGAGGAGGATGGTCATTATAGGCGTCCCTGCCTCCAGAGAGGGTCAGAAGCAAAGACCATTCCCTTCCAGCCTTCCTATAAGCAACTCTTCAAACTAGCTCCTCACTCCTTATAGCTGCCCAGGGTCCAGGAGACTCCAGGGGGAGTCTTCACCTGCTCAACATCAGGTGAAGAAAGAGATGGCTGGGATAGGCTCAGCCTAAGTTAATACAGAGCCCTTGGCTCTTGCCTTCAGTGAGCTTTTGTCTATGGGACTTTCAAATAGACAAACCAGTCCTCTCCTCTCCTCCCCTCCCCTCCCCTCCCCTTCTCTCCCCTCTTCTCTTTGCTCCTGTTGGCACTGGAAATGAATTGGAGGCAATGGTATCACTTCTGAGGATCCCTCTCCCCTCCCCTCCTGCCCCTCCCCTCCCTTCTCTTTTCCTCTCTGCTGGCCCTTGAAAATGTTGACTTTTCTGTCACAGGAAGTAGCATCAAGAGGGTCTGGTCTGGTGATAGGACAGTGCTGTGTTTTGTTCACTGAAGTCCCCAGGGCTTTTAGCAAACAGGACACCATCACATGACCATAGGCCTGGAGGAAACAGGTGAGTAGTTGCCTCTCACCTCTGACCCCAGGAGAGGTCCTGTCATGTGTCACAGGCCACCGGAGGTTCCCGCGGTCATCCTTCCCATAGCATAGTCTCCGCGTGACTCTGGACTCCAGACCCATCCCGCTGGGCTTCCTGTAACCTTTAAGCTTTTCCCTGAGGGAACAATCCTCCTCCCTAGATCTCTCATCTGAAGGCTGCTGGACCTTAGTCCTCTAGGTCTTGGTTACATTTAACCTAAACTCCTTTTGCTCTAAATGATGAAAGGTCAGGTAAGGTCTAGAGATAGCCAACGCCGGCAAAAATAACCCGTGGAGTCCATCAGGATACACAGCACCAGTCCTAAAAACAAAAGCAAGCAGGCAGCCCAGACTCCCTCTCAGATAAGCATAGAGGAGGAGGCTTGGCGATGTGCAGGGAGCTGGATTCTGCAAAATCCCAGGCCTGGGAGCAGTCTGTGCTCCTTCTCCTTTTAAGGCAAGGTCTGAGCTGCTAGGGCTGCACTTGCTCCAACACGCCACAGCCCCATTCATTCCTGGCTATTTGGAGGAAAGCAGTGATTAATCAACGTTTCCCACCCCCATCCTCTGCCTGTTTTACATTTGGTTCTTTTTAAAGTGTTGGCACACCTCTTGTTAGATCCTAGTCAACCTAGACCCCAGCTCGGAGGTATAACTGGAGGACTGGCAGCTGGTGCCGGATAAGGTCAAAGGGGAGAGGTCGGGGTGTGAGGTCTGGGAAGAAAAAAGATTAAAAATGTAGAGATAAAGTTTTGGTTGGGAGTTCTGAGTCGGAGCCTGGGACTGTAGGGGTGGGAGGTGGGGGTGATGGGTGAGGCTCTGTGGGTGGTGTGGCACAGGCAGGGCCAGAAGCCTTGACCCCAATGGGAAAGGCCAGATGCTATTGCAGTGACCGGATGGCTACAGATGAGGCAGTTGGGCCTGAACCCCAGTTTTGCCTAAGCCTGCCCAGTGCGGTTGGTCGTCATCTCTGCGGATCTCAGCCTCCTTCAAGCCAAACCTGAGAGCCAAGCGGTTTGGGCATTCTGGAGGGGTGGCTGGGCACATCTGGGGAGCAGAGGAAGGAAGGAAGGTAGCCAGCTCTGTCCCAGGCCAGACCTCCAGAGCTTTGCTCAAGACATGGTTCCACCCAGGGCTCTACATCATTGTCCCTCAATGAGAGGAAGGCATGGTGCACCTGGTAAGATAGGAGATGTGAGTCCCAGGCTAATCTGAAGAGGGCTTTACAAAGGTCCCTAAAAGGAAAACTGCCCCAGGTGAACTGACAGACCGAGCCCAGCTTCCTGGGAACCAGAGAGTACAGGGCCTCTCTGCCTCAGTCAGTTCCACCAACAGCTCCAGTGACACTCTGTACAGTAGTACCCTCTGGGCTTAAGGTTGAAAGGGGTGCAGTCCAAGGCCTTATCTTCCAGGCCTCAAGCCCTTGCCTGCCTGTTGTGATTGTGGTCGAGGAGCCAAGGAACCCCGGGCTGGTCCCTATGATGCTTGTGAAGTGGGTACGGACTCTTTCTGTAGGATCACCCTCTTCTCTACCCCTCTGGGAAGGGTGGGGTAATGAAGCGCTGCATGGCCAGAGGGTACCAAGGGGTGCTGTTCTTCCAAACCCTGCCTTCTCTTCTTCCTGTACCCAGCTGGGCACACCTGAAAGAAAGGAGCCCTTCCCGGTCTCTTCATATTAAAAATAAGAAAGAACAACTGCAGGAAAGGCCCTCACACACATCCCTTAGCAGCTCAGGTACTCTGGACTCCTCACCCTAGGTGCTTGTTGGCCAGCCTGTCTCATCAGAGGCAACTGGCCACTTCCTCCGCTCTTGGCCAGGAATGAGAAACAAGCACTGTAGAAATGTTGCAAGGCTGAAGAGTGGGTCTTGAGCTTTGGGGTCAAACGACCCTTTCACAGGGGTCGTCTAAGACCATCAGAAAACACAGGTATTATGATTACATTACGATTCATAACAGCAACAAAATTATAGTTATAAAGTAGCAATGAAACTAACTTTATGTTTGGGGGCCACATCAACATGGGGGATTGGATTAAAGGGCCCCGGTATTAGGAAGGTTGAGAACCACTGCTTGACAGGAAGAGTGAGGGCTCTGTGGAGGTGGTCAGTGCCCTGTTCTGCCTAGAACACTCAAGCCTCTGCCGCCTCTCCAGGGTACATCAACATCACAGAACCTGTAGTCACAGTGGAGGAGTCTCACGTGCAGGCTTCCCACAGTGGACTCCAGTGTTCTCCACAGAGAGGGACTTGTCCCTGACAAAGTTAAAAAAAAAGGGGGGGGGGCTGGAGAAATGGCTCAGTGGTTAAGAGCAGTGTCTGCTCTTCCAGAGGTCCTGAGTTCAATTCCTGGCAACCACATGGTGGCTCACAACCATCTGAGGTCTGGTGCCCTGTTCTGGCCTGCAGACATACACACAGACATAATATTGTATGCATAATAAATAAATAAATATTAAAAAAAAAGACAGGGTCTCATAATGTAGTCCTGGCTAGCCTGGAACTCATTATGTAGACCAGGCTGGCCTCAAATTCAGATTTGCCTGCCTATGCCTCCCTAGTACTGAAATTCAAGGCATGTGCCACCATGCTTGGCCCTCTCAAAAGCTCTTAAAAAAAAAAAAGGTTTATTAATTATGCATGCCAGCTGACCAGAAGAGGGCACCAGATCTCATTACAGATGGTTATGAGCCACCATGTGGTTGCTGGGAATTGAACTCAGGACCTCTGGAAGAACAGTCAGTGCTCTTAACTGCTGAGCCATCTCTCCAGTCCCCCTCAAAGTTCTTACTAAACAATAAAGACAACAAAACTATGAACTGGGTTTTGTTTGTTTGTTTGGTTGGTTTTGGTTTTTCGAGACAGGGTTTCTCTGTGGTTTTGGAGCCTGTCCTGGAACTAGCTCTTGTAGACCAGGCTGGTCTCGAACTCACAGAGATCCGCCTGCCTCTGCCTCCCAAGTGCTGGGATTAAAGGTGTGCACCACCACCGCCCGGCGAAACTATGAACTGTTAAAGAAGACACACATGGTGGCTCACTACCATCTATAATGAGATCTGGTGCCCTCTTCTGGGGTGTAGGTACGCATGCAGGCAGAACACTGTACATAATAAATAAATAAATCTAAAAAAAAAAAAGAAGACAAACATTTGATGGAAAAGTGCAGCTATTACATCTAGCTAATTAATTAGTTCCTTTTTATTTCAAGGATATATATACACACACATTTATGTATATATGTATGTATAGGCATATATATTCATTCAATGGGAGAGAGAATAGATTTAGAAATATCCTTAGTTGGTAAAGTAAAATGTAGCGATGCTATGTTGATCATTCCAACTTTTTTTTTTTTTTTTGAAAATGTATTGGCTTTGACTGAGGATGTAGCTTGGTGATAAGAGCACTTACCTAGCATGCGAAAGGCCTATGTTTGATCCTTAGCAAAACACACACACATAATTCAGTGTTCAAAGCCCTTGACTCCCCTAGGGAGCAGGGCTGAATTAGAGTGAAGGCTAGGAAACACTCATCGTGAATGCAGAATAAATGCACGAGGTGCCCCACACTCAAGGAGTCATGTGTGTGTGTGTGTGTGTGTGTGTGTGTGCGCGCGCATGCATGCGCACACGTGGTAAGAGAACAACTTTTGGGAACAGGTTTTCTTTACCATGAGACCTGGGGATCAAAAGATTATCAGGCTTGCATGGCAAGTACCTTTGCCTGCTGAGCCAGTTTGCTGGTTTCCTTAATGTATATTATAAAATAAAACTGAGGCTGGAGAAATGGCTCAGTAGTTAAGAGCACTTGGCCAGGCCTGGTGGTGCACACTTTTGTCTCTAGCACTTGGGAAGCAGAGGCAGGTGGATCTCTGTGAGTCCAAGGCCAGTGTGGTTTCCATGGCAAGTTCCAGGCCAGCTAAAGCTACATAGTGAGACCCTGTCTCAACATCCCACATCACCACCACCACCCCCGCAAAAAAAAAAAAAGTCCACTTGCTGTTCTTGCAAATGGCCCAGGTTGAGTTCCCAGCATCTACATATATACTCACAGTCATCTTTGACTCCAGTTCTAGGGGGTCCAATGCCCTCTTCTGCCCTCTGAGAGAACTGCAGGCATGTGGTGTACATACAAACATGCAAGCAAACACTCACACATAAAAAAAAAGTAAATATATCTTTTACAAAATATTTTACTGTAATTTATGTGTACAGGCATTTTGTCTGCATGTGTATCTGGGTACCACTTACATGCCTGGTGCCCAAGCAGACCAGAGGAGGGCATCTGAAGTCACACAGGGTTGTTAGCCTCCGTGTGGTGCTGGGAACTGAACCTGGGTCTTCTGGAAAAGCAATCAGTGTTCTTAATCTCCAAGTCATCTCTCCAGCACAACAAATAAGTTTTAAAAAACAAAAGAAACACGAGCAAGTCTATAACAATAAGCATTCAACACTGGAAATGAGACAGTGTTAGCATGCGTGGATTTCTAAGGATGCTCTTGGAGAAGCAGTGTTCTTGCTGCAGGTGTCCATTCACACATGGCTCACCAGAGACCATGAGTCTGATGAGTCTGTTCGTTTTCTGAGGCCTGAACCCAGTCCTGCCACTACAGAGCTCAGCAGAGGCAGGCTGTCAGTCTTTCCAGTGTCCTTCAGAGACTCAAGGGCACTTTCCACAAGTCTCCTTGGCTGGTCCCCCAGTCCTCCCCTCCCCTCCCCTTTAGCCAGCTCTACATGTTTATTTTTCTTTTCTGAATTCTTAGGAAAGCAAGCAAGTGGGGAGGAAGACAGATGCCAAGAACGGAGAGGAAAAGGGCAATGATGCCAGCAGGAAGGCCCTAGGCCCCAGACAGGACTCAGACCTGGGCAAAGAGCCCAAGAAGGGTGTTTTGAAGAAAAGTTTCTCCAGGGACCGAGAGGAGACTGATGGCAAAGGGGCTGAGAAGCCCAAGGAGGAGAAGGCCATCAGGGGCATTGACAAGGGCCGGGTCAAGGCTGCGGTGGACAGGAAGGAGGCTGGGAAGGATGGCAAGGAGGAGAGGACCGCAGCCCCGAAGAAGGAAGAGGACAAGACGGGGAGTGTCAGGAACGCAGGCTTGAACAGAGAGAAAGATAAGAAGAGAGAGGAGGAGCCCAGCAAGAAAGAGGAAGAGAAGATGGCAAAGAGCAGAAGCACAGTCTCCCAAAGGGAGGACGAGAGGCCGAAAAAGCCAAGTGAGAGCACAGACAAGAAAGCAGAGGAAGAGGGTGCACAAAAAGGAAGTGGGGACAGAGATTCGAGAAAGGAGGAGGAAAAGGCTAGGAAGGAAGAGAACAGACCTGATAAGGACGTCAAGGAAGAGAGCAAGACCAAAGCCTCAGAGAAGCCGGCCCCCAGTGGCCCCAGCAAGCCCTATGAAGGGCCAGCTAGAGCAGAGGAGGAAGCAGCTCCCAGCATATTTGATGAACCTCTGGAGCGAGTGAAGAACAATGACCCAGAGATGACCGAGGTGAACGTCAACAACTCTGACTGCATCACCAATGAAATCCTGGTCCGCTTCACCGAGGCCTTGGAGTTCAACACCGTGGTCAAGGTGTTTGCCTTGGCCAACACTCGGGCCGACGACCACGTGGCCTTTGCCATTGCCATCATGCTTAAGGCCAATAAGACCATCACCAGCCTCAACCTGGACTCCAACCACATCACTGGCAAAGGCATCCTGGCCATCTTCCGGGCCCTCCTCCAGAACAACACGCTGACAGAGTTGCGTTTTCACAACCAGAGGCACATCTGTGGAGGCAAGACCGAGATGGAGATCGCCAAGCTGCTCAAGGAGAACACCACCCTGCTCAAGCTGGGCTACCATTTTGAGCTGGCTGGGCCCCGGATGACCGTCACCAATCTGCTCAGCCGCAACATGGACAAGCAGCGACAGAAACGGCTGCAAGAGCAAAAGCAGGCCCAGGAAGCCAGCGGAGAGAAGAAAGACCGGCTGGAGGTGCCCAAGGTTGGGGCTCTGGCCAAGGGCTCCCCCAAACCATCACCCCAGCCATCTCCAAAGTCTGCTCCAAAGAACTCACCTAAGAAAGCAGGTGCTCCGGCAGCCCCGCCTCCCCCTCCCCCTCCCCTGGCCCCACCCCTTATCATGGAGAATCTCAAGAACTCACTGTCACCAGCTACTCAGAGGAAGATGGGAGACAAAGTGCTCCCTGCCCAGGAGAAGAACTCACGTGACCAGCTCCTGGCTGCCATCCGTTCCAGCAACCTTAAGCAGTTGAAGAAGGTAAGTGACCGTGGGCACGGCTGTGGGCCAGGACAGTCCTAGGCAAGTGACCGTGGGCACGGCTGTGGGCCAAGACAGTTCTGGGCGAGTGATGGTGGGCACGGCTGTGGGCCAGGACAGCCCTAGGCTTGTAGGAGAAGGGAGGGTATAAGGGAACACAAGCTGAGGAGCCCACATCCAGCCACAGGGCCTCAGGTCCCTACACCTCTCTGTGAGGCAAGGCCCCTTCCTTTACAGCACTTCTGGCTCCCACTTCACATTTCCGCCTCTCCACCTGTAATCAAACCTGCTGCCAAAGGCCTGGCCTGCAAGCTTTTTTTTTTTCTCCATTTTTTTTTTTTCAAACAAAAGTAATTTTGGTCTACTTTGTTTACTCTCAGGATCAACCCAAGTCCATGGGCTAGTCTGCCCTAAAGGTCACCCCTTGGGAGAGTCTACTTTAAATGACCAGTGTCTTGGACACATGAATGTCTCGGGATCTCTTGATTCTCACATCCCTGTCTCCTTGGAAGTCCTACTTGAGTGACAGAGTCCAGGGTCATTTGTCTTCCTGACTGGACTCCCGAATCAGGACATCCTGACCGAATGCCCTAATTAGGCTGTCCCATTACCTCCATTATCGTTGTGACTAAAGACTAACCATAAAGAAGAACCAGCTGTAACCCTTGCTGTCAACACCTCACTCACCCACCCCACAGACACACACTGAGGTGTTTGGGTCGTTATCCTTTTGCAAGGAAGGAAAGCGAGCTGAACTCTAGGGTACCCTGTTGGGCTCCCTGAGCTAACCGGCCTCTGCTTTGCCTTACAGGTGGAGGTGCCCAAACTGCTCCAATAGGACCAGGCATCTGGGCACCGGTGCCAATGCCATGACTGCCCAGACTCTAGTACCAGGGCTACACCGATCCCCGCCACCCCACCCTGGCTGAGCTGTCGCAGTTATCCCTGTCCACCGTGGGAGAGCGCGAGACCTGGGCCACGCTCGAGGGAAGACACCTCATCTCTTCTCACTTTCCTTTTCTTGTCTCCGAGGCTCTCCAAAAATTGCTTTGAAACCTGGAGCTGAAGTTCCTGGACAAGAGGAGTTCTTGAGCACGTCACAGAGAAGATGGTACCGTCATATCCCATGTAGTAGGCATGCTGCCAAAGGCTTCCAACGCAGAGAGGATGTCTCCCAGGGACCACACATCTACCCCAGCCTCACTGCCTCCAGGGCCAGGATTCAGGCCTCTGAGGAGCCCTTGGGGGAAGCTGCTGGGCCAGTGGCTCTCTATGGGGCAATGGTAGACGGATGGAGAGGGCATGGGGGTCCAAGGGCAGAGCAGGAGAGCTGAGGAGGCCACCAACCCCTTCATCTGCTGTGCCTGGGCAGCAGGCCTGGTTGGAGGTGCCTGACAGAGAGGAGGCTCCAAATGGAAGTGGAGAGACAGCAGCTGGATGGACATGAAGGGTTGATGCCAAAGCAGATGTTTTCTTCACATCACCTGCTGCTGTATAAATAGCTATATATCTGTTTTTCCATAAGATTTTGATAATATATACAAACCTTTAGCTGCGAGCGGCCATGCCTCACCTCTTTTCATGTGTTAATGGTTCTGACCACTCCAGGTTCCCTAGAAGGCCTCCAAAAGCTCAGGGTCTCTGCCAAACCGTTCAAGGTCTTTGTGGACACCAACCGTGGAGCCTGTGCTGTATGCTGCAGAAAGGGCGGTATGGGGGAGTGCTTGAACTCCCGAGGAGACAACCTCCTGACCTGGTGTTCCAGGGCTGCTCCTCAGTCTCTCTGCCTTATATCTATGCCCAGAACTGTTCTCAGGGGTGACAGGGCAGCGAGGCACACAGGCCCAGGGATGGCTATATTAGGCACGTTCAGGGACGATCCTTCTGGGACTCTTCATACTGTGGGCTCAGGGCCAGCTCCTCAACTCACAGCAGTTATAGGCCGAGGAAAGCACAGAGAACCAGAGTGACTGAGTGAGGACAACACCTGCACCAGGGTGACTTCAGGCCGGGGTGCTCCAGCTGGAGGCAGAGCCACCACTGTTCCAGTTAGGGGTGAAGCTCAGTGTTAGTTCCTATGGCTAACACGGAGGCCTCAGGTTCCACCCCCAACACTGCCCCCACAAGTCTCTTTCTGATTCTTACTTACCTGGAGGGAGCTGTGGCGCCATGAAACTGCCACCTTGGCTCTTGGTCACAGACAGGTTCGCTGCCTCCATTATTTTATTTTACTTTATTTTATTTTATTTATGATTAGCCTCAGTAGTGGAGAGCAGGGTGCTTGGAATAGGAGTGGGATCCTACCTCCCTACAGAAGCAGAACAGCTGTTCTAGGGCTGGCTTAAATGAGAGAGTCAACTCCTATCCCAGCGTCCACTCCGACCCCATTCCTCCCCAACCCATCCACTGTTTAAGTAACGGGTATTCCCGGGGAGGAGAGAAACCAGCTGGCTCTCGCCTCTCCAAGGGTGTGATTTGGAGCCAAGCCCACAAGCTTGCACATGATGGGTACAGGGCACTAGCTAGATGCTTAAGGGCGTCTTCTGCTGATCTTTCAGCCAAGCCCCTGGAAACCAATAGCCTCGCTGTTTTGCAGATAGAATTAGTCAGCGGAGCATGTGCACATGGCTAATAAGAGGCAGGACTGAGGTCTTCACTCCTTTCTGCCGCTGAAAAACGGACCGGTGATAGTGTTTTACAATGGCACTGAAGGCCAGACAGAACCAGCTAACCCAGCTAGTAGTATTTTTTTTTCTATATAGACCTGGCTAACCTTGAACTCAGATCTTTCCGCTGAGGCTGCGTGTATTAAAGGCGTGTGCTGAGCCAATCTCTAGCCTTAAAGTGTCCTTCAAGAACCTTTCATCTTTGCAGCGTTTTTAATGAAAACAAGATTTAGCCGGTGGGGGTGCGAAGCGGGGCGGGGAGTGGTGATGAAGGAGGGGGTAGTCCCGTCTTACCTCCTCCCAGAGACCTCTAGGCTTGGGATGATGTAATCATTTCTGAGTGCGTTTAAAGCTGATTGTGGGAGCGCAGCGCCACCTCGAGGCAAACTGCGTCCCAGGCTTTCTGCTCTTCAGAGCTGCCTAAAGCTTGGACCTAGAGCTGGCCGCGGAGGTCAGGGGAGAAGTCCAGAGGGTGGGAAGGGACCTTGGCCCCACACTACACTACTGTTTGTGCAGCGCCGGGGTAGGAGCCAAGTGTGGAGCGGAAGCTTACGCTCAGGATCTGCGGGATTCGCAGAAGCATTCCTGCCTGCTCCACGTGTTCCGCGGTCTGCCTGCCGCACCCGAACCCGTAGTGACCTAGCCTGCCGCACTAGAACCCTCTATCTAAAACTGAGGAGAGCCTGAACTAGTATTAGAAAAGAGCTATCCACATCCAGCATCTGCGTTTTACAAGGGAGAGAAAAAACAGGTGGGGGAGGGGGGTTCAAAGAAAGCAAATGATCGTTCAAGTTAATGAATCCAGACTCAACTCCAGGTTCCCCTTGAGAATAGATCCACGGGAGAAGACACCTGACCTCAACCTCTCCGAGCAGCTTCCTCCGCGTCGTCTTCCCTGTTCTTCCCCGGGTTCCATTCCATGTTTGCTGCCCTCAAACCGAGAAATCCTTCTCTTGCTCTCACTTGGCTCCACTTTCCCTTGCCAGGAGACGCCAAAGCCTGGGACATGGGTCTGTCTGACATCGTAAGTGGGCACCGGAGGTTGCTCAGGCTCTCAGGAGCGCAAACGGCTCCAGGTCTCGAGGCCAGGCTACCGTTGAGAACTAAGACTTGGACAAGGGTCACTCACTCAAGACCACGCTTTTCTGGAAAACTAAGTTTTCCAGAGCACAGCCTCCATCTCGGGCAGCAGATGCTATCCAGCTGAAGGCAGCATGGAAGTCAGGCCCAGGACCAGGGGTACAACATCCATTGGGTGGCCTATATTGCCTGAAAGCCTTCTGCCCTTCTGGAACTCCCTTCTCCAGCCCTCCAGCCCCTGGTCCTTTCCTTCAGACAGTTGTTAGCTATCATGTGGGTGCTGGGAACTGAACCAGGATCCTCTGGAAGAGCAATTAGTGCTCTTAACCACTGAGCCATCTCTCCAGCCCGCCATACTTCCCTTTCTTAACCTTTTCATCGGCTCCACTGTATTCCCATGCTATCTTTGCCCTACTTCCCCAGCCCCCAAGCCCCTCCCAATCCCTTGGAGCTCTGACACCCTCACCCCAGATGAATACCCACACCGGAACAGGTTCATGTTTGGCTGGGTTTGTGTGTGTTTCATCTCAGAGACTCTCACTGGCAGTTATAGGCCAATGTTTTTGTTAAAACAAACACCTCTCCTCTTCAACCAGATCTCCTATACCAGCCCCTAGGCTGTTAAGTGTTTCCTCCTAGTCCAGTAAGACCCCACTTACATCATTAGGGTCTTACAATATTAGTTGGTTGTTGTCTTGTTTTTCGATACAGGATTTCTCTGTGGAGCCCTGGTTATCCTGGAACTCACACTGTAGACCAGGTTGGTTTTGAACTCGGAGATCTATCTATCTTTGTCTCCACCACCATGGCCAGAAAGTCCCCTAGTTCTTAATGGCTACTGTCTGACCCTCCGGCAGCCCTGCTTGTGTTCCTGAGATGTCTGTTGGTTTTCAGGGGTGCTAAGTGATGGAAAGGGGCAGGTACAGCCCCCTCTAGGCTCCCTCAGCCATGCTGGGGCGATGGAACACTACCTCGCTACCTCCTTGAAAGAGCTCCAGGATGTGACAGAACTCCGCTGACTCCTCCCTCTCCCTACCCTGCAAGGTTTCTCCTTTCTTCTTGGCTGTGTTCACTGGAGCTAGCCCTTCTCCACCGGCAGCTCTGGCGGCTGTAAACCTGCCTCCCGCCCTATACTACAAAGCAACTTGTCATTGGTCCCAGACTGTTGACTCAAGGACAGTGAATTCTGTTAGGGCCCTTAAACATTAACACCATTTCTCTCCAAATCTTGGGAACCTTATCCTGTACCTCTCACCTTAGCTTCCAGGCAAAGATGGTCTTCTTGTGTGTTTTGGGTGTTTTTTTTTGTTGTTGTTGTTGTTGTTTATTTATTTATTTTTTTGTTTTGGTTTTTCAAGACAGGGTTTCTCTGTAGCTTTGGAGCCTGTCTTGGAACAAGCTCTTGTAGCCCAGGCTGGCCTCAAACTCACAGAGATCCGCCTGCCTCTGCCTCCCGAATGCTGGGATTAAAGGCGTGCGCCACCACTGCCTGGCTAGTCTTCTCAAGTGTGACGGAAGAACTTGTACATGCCAGCTCCATCTCTTTCCCCTACCCTCAAGGAGAAAGTAAATTTGTAGCTGTGGGCCAGTAGCATCAGCTACCCCTTTGTGACAAGGTTCATGTTCAGGGGGAAATTCATGTGCCCCTTGATTTCACCCAGGAAAGGAAAGCTGTGAATTCACTCAGGAGCAGAGCACTGCGCAAGGCAGTCTATGACTCAGGCCTCAAAGCTCCTGCCTTCTAGATTATATAATAAGGGGTAATGCCCCCTGGGTATGTGGCTACAGAGGGCCCTGAAGACATGGTGACCACAATGTCCCTACCTAGAACCTGGAGGGGTGCTGGAAGCCAGAAGCCAGAGGCTACATTGGGCTAGATTTCCTGAGGGTGGTTGAAAAAAAAAAGGCTGAATTTAGGGAGCTGGGAGAAGGGGACATTGGGCAAGCTGACATTCTCACTACTTGAATCAAAACTATTAAAACAGTTTTGGGAATGTGTCTTAAGAGCACAGCACTTAACTGTCATGCCTAAGGCCCCCAGTCCCATTCCCAGTATTGCCAAACTTCAAAACTATGGAATTCTCTTTCCTGCATTTGTCACCAGATGTCTTGAGAGTGGAGCATAAAGACTGTGACTTCAAGTGTCAGAACAAAGGAACACTGGCAGACAGTTCTGGATACCCACCGCCACCCTCAAGTCCCTCCTTAGGTAGCCTTCACAACCCTTGTATTTTCGGTTGGGAGCCTAGCCTTTAAAGGTTGAGCCATCTCTCCAGCCCTAGCCTTCACATCCTTATTATACCTTACCCTGGGTTCCTGGTATGGGCCTGAAGGACCTGACACCTTAGCACCCAAGAGGATCAAGCAGTTGACAACAGCACCTTACACCAGTCTGTTGGGTGGTCACGTCTCTCCACTTGGCCCCTAGCCTTGGGCCTCTGGTCAGGAAGGAAGGACAGAGTCAGCGTTTCAATTCCATTGCCTCATCTTTCTGACAACTATCACCACCAAACAGATGAAGGCACTGGGGTTTGGGGACGTTCAGAAGCATACTCAAGCTCAAGGTCAGACAGTGGTGAGACCCAAATCTAAGTGTGCTTGGATGGACAGGTGCCTTTGTATAGCTGGTAGTGCCTCGGATGTTCCAGAGGCCTGGCCCCAAAATGCTGGGGCCACAAATCCATCTCACTTTGGAAAACAGCCCAGGGATCCTCAGGGGTTCTGCCTGGGATGGGGATGACGGTGGAGTGCTCCTCCCACTGGTGCTGCCCTACCCTGCTGTGGGATGTGGATCAGGCGGAGGTCTGGGTTCAGTAGAAGGCAGGGCTAAGAGAGGGGTGAATGGAGCCAATGATTCCACTGACAGGAGTTATATCATTACAGCTTTAATCCTGCAGGCCTGAGCTCTGGCCAGTGGGGCAGCCAGAGGGAAGTGCTGTGGCCAGCCATTGATAGAGTCCCCCACTGTCTCCACCTCAGCCCCAAGAGGGCAATTAGGAGGGGCCCAACCTTTCTGATTGGGATCCTGGGAGCAGAGGGACTGCTGAAAACAGAGACTGTGACCCGGGCTCTCACTTTACTCTGCCTCCCAGTAAAAATAGCTCATGAACCCCAAGCCCTCCCTACCCACCCCTCATTTATGGCCTGGTTCCAACTCAGCTCACGTTCCACTTCTCTGGGGCTCTGTCCCCAGGACGGCCCAAGGCTTGGTTTGATCTGGGGCCTGTTGACTAGAAGACCCATGCCCACCCCCAGGGCTGGATACAGGTACAGAATGGGGAATCTCCCAAAAAACGGCATCATGGAAGGGACAGCAGAGCCACAGCTGTTTCTTCAGGCTCCTGGGTAAGAGGGTTGTGGTGGCATATAGGGGGGAGGAGCTGAAAACCAAGGAGACAGGATGAGGGTCAGTAGGGCACAGGAGTGCCCCCCCCCATGGTGTGCAGGTTCCATGGGAAGAGAAGCCTACAAGTTTCCAAGGAGAAATGGAAGGAGTCTGGGAAAGGGTTAGCAGTGAGAGAGGTAGGTAAGGTCCTGGAGATGGGGTTGGGGATTTAGCTCAGTGGTAGAGCGCTTGCTGGCAAGCGCAAGGCCCTGGGTTCGGTCCTCAGCTCTGGGGGCGGGGGTGGGGGAAGGTCCTGGAGCAAGGGTGGGTGGGAACAAGAGGAACAAGGATTCCAGGCTGTACACTTACCTGCAGGGTTGTAGATTGGGGGCCCAGCTGGGTAGAGAGGATACTGGGGAGCAGGACCACTAGGTGGGTACATGAAACCAGGCTGCGGAGGTACAGGACCAGCTTTGGGGTCCGGAGGGTATTGGTATACTGGCTGCATTGGGATGCCTGTCATCGGAATCTCCTGGCCTAGAAGAGAGACAAGAATCAGCATTTTAAACAACCAGCTCTCATGGAAACCTCCTCCTGTCCAGGAAACTAAGGTAAGCACCCTGGCAACTGCCCGGCAGGCTTCTAGGTAACCAGTTGTGGCCTCTGCCTCCCAAAGCTTGCTTGCCCAGAGCTGAATAGTGAGCTCTGTATGAGGCTATGCGGGTCAGTCTGTGTTGACCAAGTTTGTTCCCCTGGGCAGGTTTCAGAGCCGTCAGAAGGCAGAGTCTAGCATGGGGAATGTCCCCGTTGGGTAGAAAATGGGCAGCTCCAGAGGCTGGTGTCTTGTAACACAGCACAGTTGTCACTAAGGGGGTCCTCCTCCAGTCCTCCCCTCCCACACTCATCTCCCATATGGTGTCACTGTTTCCATGTTTATCAGGCTTGAGCAGTTACATGCAACACTCAAACACACATCCAAAGTACTGGAACGCACCCAGTTAATGTCCACTACCACAGACCCCACCCCATATACCCAGCCACAGGCATGCTTATACCTGCTGCCCACTTACCGTCAACAGGTACCCTCCTGTGAACGACTGAATGCGTATGTGCATGCACACACAAGAGCACACGTGTTCCCATATGTTCCCGGACACATTTCTGGGTGGCATATGCAGGCACCCAGAAACATTCACTACTAGAGAATTCACCAATCCTCGATCCCTTTGGTCAGCCCAGCCCATCTCAGGCTCCCCTTGCCTGGTGCTGTGCATACCTTCAAATGGACTCTGGAGCTGCTGGCGCCTTCGGTATAGGTAGCAACAGGAACAGAGGAAGCAGCAGATGGTGGTGGCAACCACAGCGACAAAGAGGATTACAGCAGAGGCGATGCCTGCTATGGTCTTGGGACTTTAGACAAAAAAACAGGTCCTCTCACCTTCCAACACTCAGAAGGAAGTCCTCACTGTGCTGGCGCCAACTCCTGGCCAGCAGGCAGCCACAGCATGCTAAGGCTTGGGGTTCCTTGCGAGATTAATTCTGCCCACCTTGTTAGTAGAGTTTAGAGACCTCTACTTCCCAGGAGGCTATGCTCTCTGGCTGGCCAGTGTGAAGCATGCTGGGATTTGTAGTGTGCCCACCTACTCCTGGTTTCACATCTACACATTAAGTGGTTAGGTTTAAAATGTGTTGGCCTCAAAGGAGCCTTTGAAATAACATAGGGTCATTATTATCAAATCTCACTTGACATTTCCCCTTATATCTGTTTTATATGTTTGCAGGTCCCTTAAAAAAGTTTGAAACCACTAATTTGGGGGCTAGGAGTGTCACTTAACAGAAGCAATGTTGACAGTAATAAGGACCTAAACCCAGCCTCAACACTGAGCTGGGTCAGGTGTGGGGGGAGGGGACGGGAGGGTAACAAAACCTTTAATTTGGGCAACTCTGTTTTTGTTTATCTGTTTTTTGAGACAGCTTTACTTTGTAGCTCAGACTGGTCTGTAACTCACGTTGATCCTCCTGCCTCAGCTACCTGAGTGCTGGGATTATAGGTGTGAGGCCCCAGGACCGGATAACAACTTCCATATTCTTTAAAAGGTAACTGATCCATAGAGGACAAGTATCTCGGCAAAATCACACTGCTAGTAAGAAGCTGGCCTGGGACCCAAACCCAAGTCTTCTTCCTGCCCTCTTGCCAGAGCGTCTACAAAGTCGCTCTGCAGTTTGAGTATTAACCCGGTACACTCCCTCCCAGGATCTGCCAGGATACAGGAAGCTTCTGAAAACAGCCCAGGCAAGCCCATGATAACTAACACCAACCAACCAGCTCTCTGTCACCATTTGGAGTCTTGGTGACTCCTTCAGCTAAGAATGTGGAGGTGGGTACTGGAGGCAGCGGGAGGCCTCGAGAGAGGGTGGCCTGGGAGTCCACAGCCCACCTGAAGGCCAGGCAGTGTTTCTGCTGTCTCTCGGTGATGAGTAAGGTAAGGTCCCTGCAGCAGTACCGCTGGTAGCAGGTCCCGCAGCAGAAGGTGAAGAACTCGCAGTCAAATCCCGGATGCCAGGAGCCATTCCGATCCAGATACCACAAGCAGTCTTCATTCGCTAGCGCTGCGGGCAGGGGGTTTGGGTGCCCAGTGGACACCAGTCCAATTTAGTTCTGGCCACCCTTAACCCCACTGCCTTGGGAAGCTGAATGCTCACTTTTGTTTCCACCCTGAGGGGCTCGGCCTCGAAACTCTAGAAACCCCCCTCTTCCTGAAGCTGAACCCCGCACCTGGGGTTAGGTTCCCACTGCCTGACCTCCCAGCGCCCTTTCTTTCTGCTCCAGGGGCACCTGAGAAGCGTCTGGGGCGCGTGGACAGCCGGAGGACAGCCCGAGGATAGTCTCCAGGGACACAGCCCGATCCCTTTAACCCCTCCCCGATCCCGCCCCACCTCACTCATCCGTGTGGCTCCCCATCCCTTACCCAGAGGAGTCCCCAGAACCAGCAGGACGACGGCAGCCAACGGCACGGCCCCGCGGTACACCGCGGGCGGCATGGCAGGAGGGGGCTGGGCGCGGCCAGGACGGCCAGAAAAAGGGGCCGCAGGACAAAGCTGGACGAAGCCGGCCGGCGGGAGCTGCAGCACCGCCCAGCCCGCGGACAGGCTCTGGCTTCTCTCCCGCCTCCTCGGGGCGGGACTAACGCCCCGCCAGCTGTAACCCTGCCCAGGCCCCGCCCAGGGGTCTGCCCACCAGCGACGCCCACCCAGCCTCAGTACCAGTTGGGCGCCTCTCACCCCAGGAAACAGCCCTGCTCTCCCTGTCCCCGACAGTGCAATGACTCCTTCAGTCTGAGCCCTTAAGGGCACAGCCAACAGCTGGACACTGCGGTCAGGGAGGCCCTGCTGTGCCTTGCGCCCGCCCCTCTCCTGAGACCAATCATTATCCCAGACCCCAGAAACTGATCCTGGTGCCACCTCCTAAAGTCCAGCTCATGGACCAACCCTGGAGGGGCATGGGCCGCACCTTTCCTTGTGTGGGATCTCCTTTGCTGTAGTGTCCAGTCTTGGATGCCCTGCAGGGGGAGGAGAGGGGCAGAGTCACCCTGCCCCCATTCCTAGAAACAGGCACCCATTGAGAGAAAGTTCAGAGAGGCTTTGTCCCTGTCGGTGCCCACAGGCCTGGGCCCTGGCAGCCGCACTGGCTCCCTGAGATGGCTCCTTCCCCCTCTGAATGGACAGCTCTCCATCTGGAGCCTCACTCCTCACCAGTAGGGATGGCCCGAGCCATTTGGGACCCATCCTGTTAAACACTTTACAGTGGAAACCTTTTACTTCGTGGAGCCAGCCTGCAAAAATACTGCATTAGCTATCAGAACCAACGCAGGCTAATTACAGGTGGAGGGTGTCAGGGTAGGAAAAGCCGATCTACCTTTACAAATCCACAGAGAGTTGCTACAGCACTTAGAGATCATGGCCTATGGGCCAACAAACCAGGCTTAGCTACCCATCCTCAAGAAGTCAATGAAAAGAACCATGCTCACATTGGAAGAGGGACAAGGAGATCCAGTGTTACCTCTCCATCCCTGAACCCAGTGACTCTCAGCCTTTCTTAAAATGCTGCAACCCTTTCATACGGTTCATCATGTTGCGGGGACCACCCCAACCATGCTATTATTTTTGTTGCTACTTCATAACTGTAATTTCGCTACTGTTATTATCATGACATAAATATGTGTGTTTTCTGATGTGTTTTGCTTTGTTTTTCGAGATAGGGTTTCTCTGTGTAGCCCTGGCTGTCTTGGAACTCACTCTGCTCACTCTGTATACTAGTCTGGCCTTAAACTCAGAGATCCACCTGCCTCTGCCTTCAGAATGCTGGAATTAAAGTCGTGCGCCATCACTGTCCTACTCCTGATGGTCTTAAGTGACCTTCATGCAAGGATTGTCTTAAACCTGAAGGGATCGTAACCCATGGTGAGTGCCATTTTCCAAGTCTATCTTGGGGGGTCCTCAAATGAGGGTAAAGTTTAAATAGTGGGCAAGATATTTGCTTTAGAGGTCCAGGCAAGGGGTGGTTCTGCTGCCCATCTGTCTCCGTTCTCAGTTTTTCCTGCAAGGTAATCTGCCAAATTGTAAACCTTTCACCACGAGACAAGTGCCTCCTCTGGATGCCCCACTGGCCTTCACCAACTCGTCACCCAGTTGGAGATTTCCGGGGGAATTCAAATTTCTTGGGGTCCATTCTTCCAGCAGTCTGGTAGCTGAAGAGGGGACACAAGTGTCTAAGCCTATGTTCACTGCGGCTGGACAGGACATTATAGAGTGCCATGATCGTGGCTTGCTCTGCGCGCATTACTCTGACCAGCACTACCAATCGAGTGAAGCTGAATAACGGTTACCTTAGTCTCCTGCTATGTACACTTCAAACATTTTTTTTCATGTGTATGTGCACGTCTGGTGCCCTCAGAGGCCAGATGAGAACATCTGATACTCTCGAGTTACAGACCATTGTGAACCATCATGTAGGTGCTGGGAACCAAACCTGGGTGCTTGGCAAGAGCATCTCCAAGTGCTCTTAACCACTGAGTCATCTCTGCAGCCCATGCCACAAGGTGCTCCAACACTTGGGCAGCTACCTCAACAGAATCTTTGCACAACTCCACTAGCTAAGCCAGGTTGGTAAATATATCTTTTATCAACACCATTTTACCAACAGAGACTCTGATATGTTCAAGGTTTCTTTAAGGTAACATAGTAAATGGGAGAGAAAACAGAAGGACCCATGATTTCTAAATGGGTGGATCTTGACTTGGAGCTGACGACAGCTGACAGAAAATGTTTCCGGTGCTCTGGATGAGGGACTGGAGGTCATGGAGAGAAAGCCGAATAGGTGAGTTAGGGAAAGAGAAATCACAGAGGGAGAGTAGCCCTAAAGGGGGGTCTTAGTGGGTGGTGGCATATCTTTCCAGGAGAGGGAGCAGGAGGAGCATGCCCCTGCCCCAGGAAGCTGTCAGCCACTGACTGATAGGTGGGCCAGAATGTGTACTAAAATTGGGCAGTCGTCAAAACCACTGCCAAGGATGTTTCCTGACTCATTGTCAATTATGCCAGCACTTTGCTGTCCTTCTTCTTCCCACCATGAGCTCCATGCATGCAAGGGCCACTGTCACCAAGTTTTGGCAATAGGTGCTCAGCAAAGAGCCGTTCTTCCTGTTTGAAGTTGATTCTCTTGTTCTCTTCTGGATGTGTGCTTTTGATCCCACATCACCTGTCTCTGCATTATTTGATATCTTTAGTTTCTTTCTTTCTTTAAAAAATATCACTACTTTTATTTATTAGCCTGTTGGAACAGACATGAGGTCAGAGGACAAAGTATAAGAATTTGCTTATCTCCTTCCATCACATAGGATCCAGGGATTTAACTCAGAACTGATCCTCACTGTCCCAATTTTTTTCCTTCTTATTTTGAAACAAGGTCTCATATGTAGCCTTGGCCTGGAGCTTGCTATGTAGACCAGGATGGCCCCTAAATCACAGAGATATAGCTGTTTCTGCCTCCTGAGTGCTGGGAATAAAGGCATGTGCCACCATGCATAGCTACATCAGTGGTTTTCTGTTTGCAAAATTCTAGGAAAGAGGGATAGAAGGATTCAGGGACTAGTGTGCCCATGCAGGTCGGAACACACATGCACACACAGACAGACAGACACAGGCAGGCCTTGCCTCAAACTCCTAAGCCTCAACCATTATGCTTCAGGCTTCTGAGTACCGGCGTAAGCACAATACCTACCACTTCTCAGCGGGAACTTCTTAGCAAGGGATGTTGGAGCATTGACATGAATAGTTAGGATAAGCTATGGACCTGAGAGGCCACGGAGCAAGGACTGAGGAATGTGTGAAGATTAGGGACCCCGGAAGGAGCTATCCAAATCCCAAGTCTTCCTAATCTTCAAGTAAAGGGATGCAGGAGCATCATCCTCTCACCAAGTCAGTCTCTCCGGGATCCTAATCTGTGACTAGATGAGACAAAATAAAGCTTTGTCAGTAAGAGGCTTGCAGGGTGAATGTGGTTGAGGCATTAGGCACTAATATTGCAAATGAGCTCATTCCACTGTACAGATCAACTGAGCTGAGGGGCTGGAGAGATGGCTTAGTGGTTGAGAGCACCCACATGACACCCACATGGCAGCTCAAAACTGTAACTCTAGGATCCAACCCCTCACACATACAGGGAAAACACCAATACACATAAAACATAAATAAATAAATTTTTAAAAGAAAGAAACTGAACGGGAAGAAGCTAATTCTCCCAGCTAACATTGCTGAGATTTGAAGCTGGTCTTCTGTGACTTCAAAGCCCATACCCTTGAGATTCAACCCTGTTCCTCCTTGACTGTGCTTGGCATAAAAACATGGATGCCCAGCGTCATCTCTAGCAGTCACATGCATGGAGTGAAAGGTAGTCAGGATATCAGGAGTGGGGAAAGTGGGAGAACTACTAGACCAAGCCTGTGACCTGGGGCTTGACCTCAAAGGTCTTCAGAGCCATTGATGTGGGATTCCCCTCTGTATGCTGTGAATACCACTGGCTGATAAAGAAACTGCCTTGACCTGTTGATGGGGTAGAGAAGTGCTAGGCGGGAAAAACTAAACTGAATGCTGGGAGAATGGAGGTGGAGTGAGAGAGAAGCCATGTAGCCCCACCAGAGACAGACGTTGGAACTTTACCTGGTAAGTCACAGCCACATGGCAATACACAGATTAATAGAAATGGGTTAAATTAAGATATAAGAGTTAGCGAATAAATAGCTAGAGCTAATGGGCCAAGCAGTGATTTAAATAATACAGTTTCTGTGTGGTTATTTCAGGGCTGGGTGATGGGGACGAATAAGCAGCCACCTATAACACTTCAGTCCAGTCCAGGCTTCTCCAAACCTTCTGTGCTCCTTTCTAGAATACTTCCAGCTACCTGACCACGTACCCTGTGCCCTTAACTGTGATTTAATGTCATAGCCTCTTAAGAACTAGCTATATGCTCCTTGAAGGTCACAGCAAGGAAGAGAAAGGCCCAGAAAAGCACTAGGAACACGGCCAAGGTCAAGGTTGAACTGGGAACTGAAGGAACTCAAGTCTCTCCTAGCGCCCATTCCTTCAATATAAGCAAGTGTATCAATTATGTTTCTTGCTGTAAGATACTGTCCTCTGTATTTGTTCTTGTGGTACTGGGCACCTTTGGTGGTGGTGGGGGAAGGTCAAGGGTAGGTGACCAGTGTAGTGTGTCATCTAGAAAGTGATGCTTGTCCCCTAGAGACTGTCTTTTTAGGAGTGTGTCTCAGAAGGCCGGGCTCCTGCTTGTCTGCAGTGTGCTCAAGAACTGGAGCAGAGCTTAGGCAGTTTGTGGACTCCAGGCTGCAGGATGAAGGCAGTGGGTGCATGGGCTTGGGTTGTGTGAGCAACCACCTTCTCAGGCAGCCTCAGTCTGGCCTTAGGAGCTGGCCCTGGCAGTGGGGTGTCCGGAGAGTGCCAGGTTATCTTTAAATGGCACTTTACTCAGCCTGCAGCTCTGCCAGCTGGGCAGAGTGGGAGCAGACAAGTGTTATTTTGAGATCCGCGAGTGCATGGCGAACGCTGTTTACAGCTTTCCTGTCTGGCCCCTCCTGTGAAGGGCTTGGGGCCTCAGTATTCAGCACTCCAGCTGGGGTTTGTTTTCAGCCTTCCTAGCACAGCCAGGAACTGTTGAACTTGGATGCACAGGATCCACTCTCCTGGGGCAGGTTTATGTGATGATTCCATTAGATTCAAGACCACACTAATGAGCTAAATCTAATACTGTAAGCCTCACTACAAAATCCTTGGTATCGCTCTGACTTTATTTGATTCTTACAATCACTCTGTAGAACAGATACCAATGGACCTGTTCTGTGGATTTGGAAGCGTAGACAGAAAATTTAATAAAGCTTGACCAAATTACCAAAGCTGGTAAGTGGCCTTGCCAGAACTCAAGAATCTAGCCTTACTCCAGAGCCCATGCTGTGAACCATAAACTCTATGTAAGTCTTGTTCTGTCAACTGCCAGCTCCAAGTCACCTGATCCCCCTGGTCTTGGTTCCCTCATGTAGGAAGATATGGTACAGTTTGACCCACTAGAACCCTAAAGCCAGAGTTCATCAGAGATACCAGTCCATCCTGTCTTTTATCTGGTCTGCAGATCTTAGGGTCATGCAAACGGTTCCGGTCACCCTCACACTGGTTAACCTTCCTGCAAGCACAAAAAAGGAGCTGCAGGGGAAATGAGAACTAAGAATTTGCAACTACAAAGTCAGGTATGAACATGATTTGTTGTTTTGTTCGAGATTAGGTTTCTCTGTGTACCCCTGGCTGTCCTTAAACTCTGAGATCCACCTGCCTCTACCTCCCAAATTCTGGGATTAAAGGCGTGCCCACCACTGCCCTGGTGAAGTGATTTAAAAAAAAAAAATTAAAGTAGATCAGACCGAGTCTATCCTACATCTAGTGGGAGAATTTAGTACGTTACGGGTTAACTTTCCTTCCAGGGTCATGAAGAGGTCGTGGGCCTCATACAGTACAAAAAAACTCCAGGGTAAGCATGCCAGGCCTATAACACTGGCTTTAACATAAGCTCATCTATGCAGTTCTGGCCTGTGACATATCCTACGTATAGAACTCTTCAGGTATCCCATGCAGCCTTCTCCAAAGTTCTCCCTTCACCAGGCACTCAGCCAGGACCAGCCGGCTCCAGGGACCTCCTCCTGTGGGAGGCTAGGTCCCTTCCTCCAGGATCCCAGCCTGCCTTCAGCTGAGCTTTTTCCTGTGGACCCAGAAGTGCAGCTATCCTCAGGCAGTGGTCTGTTGCCCTGCAAAACCCCCTAAGGTGATGAATCTCAAAGAACTCACTTATGTTATGAGAACGAGAGGTGGGGAAAAAGTGTAACGAAAGCAAATCAATGTACCAATCATTTGTCACACAGGAAAACTACAGGGTGGGCGACAGGTGGGCGCTGGGGCCGCCGCGTTTCCATCCTGCTCCCCAGGCCTTGATTTAGCAACAGCAGTGGCGTATGTGAAGTTGAACTGAGTCACAATCATTTTGAAGCAGGCAAGGCAAGCCAAATCCAGCTAGCTCCAGCTCTGTGTGCGCTGGGGGGCGGGGGTGGGGTGGTTAGGATGGGACTCTTCTCATATCCCATGAGCTGGGTATCTGCTCCCCATTTTACAACAGGGAAACCCAGGTTCACAGGGTGGCACTCTGTCCAGGCCCCTTTCCGGCTATATTGTTATGCCAAGACTTGAAGGGCTTCCCGGGCCTTCTAATCAGGCCAGTGGCTGTTTTCCTTCTCATTGCATATTTGCCACACAGGCATGAGAGACCTTTGTAATCATCTAAAAACAAAACAAAAAAATGAGATCACTGGCTGGCTGGTGCTGATCTACATCATCTTCACAGAAAAGCAAATCAGTCACCAGTTTTGGAATTTTATTAACAATTGGTTGCTTGCTACTGGAATACGACTACTCAATGCTTTGTAAATGCTTTGCCACCTAGTGTATGACACTGTGTGAGAAGGGGCTTTGGCCATGACTACCAGCTAAATGCTTGGCCTCTTTGATGCAGAGGAACTCTAATACTGACAAAACACATTTGATAGTTGTCACCTTTGGGACTCTCTCCCTTAGCAGTCATTCAGCCTTGATGCTCACCAACATTTAACTGATTTCTCTTCTGCCCTTGTTCTAACCTTAGCACATATGCAGCTCCTCCACCTTGACCTGCTGCCAGATGGCATTCTTACCTCACACTTCCTCCATCAGCTCAGGCTCTAAAGCACCTCTATGTCCCTCTTGGGTGGTCACCTTTTCTCTAGAGGAAGCAGGCCTTGTTGGAACCTTCACCATTTGGCTCACTTATCTTTACAGCTTTATTTCTGGCTAAGATCCCAGGAATCCCAGTACCTTAATTTTTCTTACCTGGTGTGTGTGGAGTAGAACCCTGGTCTGGGCGCCGACGTGGGGAGTGGGACCCTGGTCTGGGTGCCAACGTGGGAGGTAGGACTCTGGTCTGGGTGCCAACGTGGGAGGTAGGACCTGGTAAAACACTTAATGCTAATCATGTGCTCTACCAGTGAGGTAACTAGATTAAAAAAAAAAAAAAAAGGGCTCCCTGTCCCTCTGCTTGGCCTGCCTGCTTCTGTCTCCAGAGCGCCAGTAATACAGGCGTTCTACAGAGCACTGCTCACGCTAACATTTTATTGTGCGTACAAAAGCTTTTAAAATGTAGTTGTTTCATGACAATCTTATTTTAGTCACTCCTTTGGAATACCCTACCTTATCCTGGTCTGCCTGGCAAATGCATAGGAGAGTAAGAGAAACTAGAAAACAGGCTTCTTGGATATGGTAACCTCACGCTGGCAGGCAACATGCCGTATCTCTGCTTTACTCAATGTACAGAAAGGGTAAGGAAAAGGACCCACTTTGCAAGGATAGTAAGTGTGAAGCTGTTCACATAGATACATTCAGCTGGTCCAGCATTTCAGCGTTCAAGTTTTAGCAAGAACTGCCAACCCTTTCTGCTGCTTTATTGAAGGGTCACTTTCTCCATGCCATTTGACTCAGCTTCAATCCCCATTACCAGTAGCCCAGCTTTATTGGGGGGGGGGGGAGGGCGAGTGTGTGTGTGTCACAGTGAACACTATTTTTCCCACAACATTTGCCTTATTTGTTACTGGTTTCCAATTTCCTTATCAGCTTCCCTTGCTCATTTTATAACCCTTGCTACAGAATGCTACTCACTAGGTAGGCCAGGCTGACCTTGAACTCAGAGATTCAGCTGTCTTTGCCTCAGGAATTAAAGGCAGACACCACCTTGCTGAGCCCATTTCTTCTTGAGAAAAGCCTAAGGCTTTTTTTTTTTCAGTTTAATAGTCACTGAAACTGACAGGAAACAGAGGAGCCAGAAATCCATCTTTTATTATTTATTTACTCAGGCACACAGGTCTGCCTGGTGGGCTGGACAATGCAGCCCACCAGGACAAGTCCCTTTTACTGGACAGTCCCTTAATGTGCTGAAGCGCTGTTGAGTCCAGCCTTCTGAGCCACGTCACTGCTTTTCCTCAAGTTTAGTCCTTGGCTGTCTTTTTACAGAGTACTGTTATCAATCAGGACCACTGACAGGGACAGAGATGGAAAACCTGCAGAATCACAGACAACCTAGGCCCACAGTGAGTTTTCTGGACTCTGAACACCCAGTACTTTTAGTGAGGGACACAGCACTCTAATCAAAATACTGTTGCCAATGTCCTTATCTTATAATGACTCGATGATCTACTTGGATCCTCAGATCACCTTCTGAGAGGCTTCCTGTCACCTAAGATTTGACAAGCATTTGTTGTCTAGGTCAGTTATCTTTTGCAAATGGCTTCCGACTTCTTGGAAAGAGTAAGGCATAAGCAACCCGCCCAGCGCTGCACCCAACACTCACCTCACATTCCTTCACAGGAAGAACTCACTGTGCGTTGCTGAGCTGGCGGTGCTCTGATCTTATTTGTCAGGCTGCTCAGCATGGCTAACAAACCTAAGGTCTTTTTTTTGTTGTTGTTTTTTGAGACAGGGTTTCTCTGTCGCTTTGGAGCCTGTCCTGGAACTAGCTCTGTAGACCAGGCCTGTCTCTGCCTCCCAAGTGCTGGGGATTAAGGGTGTGAGCCACCACAGCCTGGTTGTGGTCCTAAGGATGTTTTCATTAGTGGGACTACTGGCTCTTTAGCTCACAATGAATACCCAGCCTCAGCAACCTCTTTTCTCATGAATTCATATGCTTTTGAACCATATGCTCTAAGTTCAAGCTTCCCAGTCAATGATTTGAAATATCAACTTCCTTTCTTGGAACTTTATCGGCTTTTCAGCCTTCTAGCGTTTCACCCGTCACCATCAGGAGCCCACACCTCTTGTTAGCTCACTGGTCATTTCTTAGTCTTCCAACAGTCAGCCCCACCCTTTGTCCAAATGAAGTTGGCTCTCATAGGAGACAAAATAGGAGCCAGAGTTCAACTATGTCACACCAAAAGTCACCAACGGAAGTCTTGTCCTGCCCTTAGGAACAGTCAATGGGATGAGGAAATTCATTGTGTACCTGCTGCAGAAGGTAAATGCTTTGAAAACACAAGCATCTGTTCATCAAAGGACATAAGACCCGCCATGTCCAACCAGTGTATATTGGCATGGATGGCCTCCTAAGGCAGGAGCTCAGTCTTCCCACGAAAAGTAAAGCATGAGAACAGATGAGAAGCCCTCTGGACTAATTTTGGCACCAGACACAGAGGAACCGTTCTAATTAGCAGTCTCAGAAGGAACCCATATCACTGTCAGCATATTGCTGGAGGTCTCCAAGCTTTCTCAAATTCAGCAGGGCAATGCTGCTAACCTGGCACCATTCTAACATGTCAAAACCATTGGACAACTTAATTGTGTGGAATGGTCTACTGTTTTAGCACCAAATTCAATTGGCTTTGAGGTCAACTATGGAGCAAGTTTCCAAAATTCCTACTGTGGTTTTCTGGGCAGGTATGCTATCATTTCTCTTTTTCAGGGACTCCACCTTCAGGAGGAAAAGCAGCAGGGGCAGAGGCAATACTGGTCTCTACATGGTCATCCAGAAGACAGCTATACACACCTTCTCAAGTTCTTACAGAGGAGGTGGCAACTTCAGTGGAATGCCTCTGAATTCAAGGCTGAGCACTAAGGACATCTGGTGGTACAGACATTACTAAGCTGCCACATCCTTAGGTCCCATGAAAAGCCTTTTAGATGAAATGTTACACTGTTATCTGTCTGCTGAAGAATGAAGCTCAAAAGTCACTTCTACATTCCCTTTTCTTTCTGTTAGAGCATCACCCACAGAAAGAGCTCTGGCTATTAAAAATGGAGTCCCAGATGCGAGCACTATCAAACAAAGGGAACACTGGGTTACTACTCTGTTCTTCTTAATCTTCACCCACTCAATTCTTAACACAAAGAAAACCCATTGAGGGATGTCCCTTACTTTTGCGGTACTAGGGACTGCACCCAGGGCTATCTACATGCTGTACCACTGACCTTTAAACACATCTGAATGAAAAAATACCAGTTCTCTAAGATTTTTGAGCTCTTTGCCAAATCACAGTAGTATGCCAAAATAGGCTCTGCTAATGCTTTCTTCTGTTTTTACTTTCCTTCTAAAGGGAATAAACAGAAGGCAGAGGTGCTGAGACACCTTATAGTATGCAGACTAAATTCATTTGTAAAGACTGCTTTACTGTCCTAGAAAAATACATGTTGCAAATTCGAGGGCTACAACTCAACCACTTTGGAGGATTCCTGAGGGACAGGGGTAACCTTTGCATATCAGGCTCTGTGTAATCACAGAGCCTGTGTAGAAGAGGCATATTAAATATAGATGGGTCAGGCAGATTTAGAAATAAAAATCTTTTTCCTGATTTTTTTTCCTAAAAAAGAAAGACAAGTTACCATCTGTCTGGCTTATTTTGTGTGTGCATGTATATATAGAAACAGCCTGGGGGGGGGAGGGGCTGTGTCATGCAATGAAGCAGAGATGGGAAGATGGCTCCTTTGACAGAGGAGCCTTAGTGTTGCATGAGGGAAGCATGGAAGGAGCTTACTGGAAAGGGCTCAGTATGTGGCTGCTCCAGCTTATTCCTACCAAGAACCTAGAGCATCAGGGGCTGAGGGTAGAAAGCATAATGATTTCTCAAGGGACTCCTATCTGAACACATCAGATATCCTATGAAAACAAACAGGTATGTTTCTGAATATAAATGGCAGTGACTTCCTGTGCTCCTGATGTGGGGCAAAATTACCAGGAAGCCATAATCCTTCTGGATATCAATGTTTCTGGCCTGGCCAACAAAAGATGCTCGGAATGGAGGTGGCAGCTAGGGAATAAAACAGTTCCAGATTTGGGGTATCTTCACAGGACTTTGAGAAATGTCCTTTGTTTTAGCATTTTTAAATGCTAGCCTTGGTGAGCAAGGACTGAGTCCCCAGTGTCACTGTTGAGGCCATAGGCCAGGAAGCCACTCCAGACTGAGAAAAAGTGCATCTCAAGACCAGCGAGGGCTGTAGAATGGTCTGTGGCTGGGCCAGGAGAGGGAACACGGGTTGAAGACTCCCCCTTTTAGATGCCGATGGTCTGCAGAACCCGCCTCTCGTTGTCATTAAGGTGGCACGAAAACATTATGTAACAGGGCTGCTGAGCAAACTGGCAAAGGAAGTCGGTGAGATATGCCTGGAGGAAGAATAACAGTGGCATTACTACAGGTTCCCAGGGCCAACACTGTGCAGCAGGGTAAGGACCAAAAGCAAGTGGAACAGGAATGCTGGCTTTCATACAGATGCCAGCTTCCTAAGGGGTAGGTTTCCATTCTTGGATCTAACATACAACCCAAGGACAGAATGCCACAGGGAACCAAAATCATTTCCAAAGCACTATCTCAGATTTCACCCAGAGAACTTTCACAAGGCAACCTCAGAAGATGCATCAAACCCCAGCACCCCTCTCCGCCCATGGCCTCGAGCATGCAGATAGGAACTCCACCTTCACTTTCTTGTAGTTCTCATGAAGAACTGTGAATGGTTTTGAAGCCACATCTTGTTTCCATGGCTTGAAACGCATTGTCACTTGTAAGACATCTACAGACATCCTCACCTGCAGATCAATCTGATAGAGAGGGTCCTTCAGGGCGTCAGGGTCCTCTTCTTCATCATCTTCATAGTAATCCTCCTCTGTTAGACATAGCCAACACAGGGCGAGTCAGGACAGAGGCCCATCATCAGGCCTGTGGTGGCATTTACCACCCCATGGCTAAGGCAGAAGGGGCAAAAACCCAAGAAACATGCCTTGTAAGCCCACATCTCCTCTTGCTCAGGTAATCCACTCTTGGCACAAGTGTGCACAGAAAAGGTATTTACCATATTGTCCTGTCTTTTCTCAAATGGCTTACCATATTTACTTGTAGCAAGAATGTCAGATAAAAGCTGGCCAGCTAAACCATCCTCCTCCTCTTCTTCCTCTTCCTCCTGGTCCTCCCACATATCATTGGAGTCATCTACTTGAAGATGAAAAGCAGATGAAACAGTCATGCATTTTCCCTCCCAAATCTTAACAGGACAAAACAGAAGGGCCAAGGGTTTCTACAGTGTAGATTACCATCCTCTCCAATGTGAAAGAACCAAAGATGCCCAAACCTTCCCAATGAGTTAACAGAAGAACTAAAGCTTCAAAGAAGGGTTAGGGTAGGCAGCTTGCTTCCTAGCTGCCCCCACCTTCAACCTTTATGAGAATTAATATAGCCCGGACAGTGCCAGACATGGAGCAGCTTCTCAATAATATCCCCGCCACACCCTTTAAATCTGTGCCTAATAAACCTAATTGATCATATGACATTAAGTAACTCGGTCCTCCAGGTTAAAGTCTCCTGGAAGTAAGAGCCTGGTGCACCTTGACTCCACTCAGCAGTAGTGGCCTGGCGAGCCGCATTGGCCTCCATGACGTTGGAGAGTTCATTGATAATCAGCTTTAGGATCTTGACCAACAAAGGAATGTTTGTCCACCGCTCTGGATCTAGGAAGAAAATGAAAAGACCTCCAGGCAGACTGTCACTGGGGTACCTCATCCTTCCTACAGTTCCTCTCATCCTCTCAGATGATCTCCACCATCTCTCACTACATTCAGCCAGCAAAGAATAATTTACATTTAATTCTGCCTGGTGTTTTATATAACAGCTAAGAAATAAGGAGACGTAAGAGAGTTCTAGGATTAGAGATCAGTTGCTACAGTAACAGAGCTGAGCCCCAGAATGGAAGCTGGGGAGCACTGTCCCCAAGATTATTTGCCCCAGTTTTCAACAAGAAGGATCCATACATTCTGATTTATTTGTGCTTAGGTTTCTGCTTCTTCTTTATGAAACCCACCAATAAAAATGCAGACCTACCCCAAACTCTTAAAACCCTGCAGAATGGAAGCCTTACTCACTTTTGGCTGACTTGGAGCGGGTACGAATGCCTTCATCCATGTTGTAGATCTCCTCTCCCTTCACACGAATATCTTGTAGCCGCTTGTCATCTGCATTGATGCCGTGCTGAAGCAGTTTACACAGTGCTACAGAGCTGGGAAGAGCCAGAGAATGACAGTCAGCTCCCATCCAGAGCTCACTCTCAGAAGATGAAAACCCTCCCTCTAATGGGGAAACTTCTTTTCACAACTAATTAGGAGAGTAGCAGTGCTCAGCTGAGAATAGGATTTGGTGCCCATGAGGTGGTCTACTGTTATCTGCTCAGCTTGAACAAGGTTAGGGTGAGCAAGTCACACACAATAGCTGTCTACAGTTATTACAGTTTAGGTAATGAGACCCAATCGAATAATCCTAGGCAAGAGAGGTTAGGGATTTAGCTACGTGGTAGAAGCCTTGCGTAGCAAATTCAAGACCCTGGGTTTGGTTCCCAGCACCAGAAAATAAAAGAGAGAAGTCTAGGCTACAGAGTTATAAAGCAAAGGCTCGGTTTATAAAGGCGAATAAGCCACTATCTGTACTTAACCAGGCAGTCTTTTCCAGAGGAGGCTCTTATCAGAAATCAGAAATACACATTCTACTCTGCGGATTGCTTTATTGGGAATTTCACCATAAAGATATTCAAATATAAGGGTTATCGTGAAAGACAGAAAGGAGACCACAGGGACAGCTTGGTGTGACAAAAAAAAATCAAGTACAAGTCAGGGAAGAAAAATTTAAATATGAGTAGAAGCCGAAAGCTCAGAGCAGAAAGATAGGGCCCTACCTAACTTTGCCTTCATACTGTCCATAAAATAGATGCTGCCGGCTTGTCCACTCAGCCATCACAAACTCCAGGGCAGGTTTGCCAGTAGGTCCTGGGAGGCTACACAAGAACTCCAACAGAGGTTCCAGCTGAGTGTGTACCAGATGAGCAAACACCATGATCAGAGACTAGAAGAGAACAAGAGGGTGTCTGTTTCAGGAAAACAGATTCCATAGACACAGGAGGAGAGGGAATAGCCCAGCCAGTAAAGAAACAAGAGTCTGGGGCTGGGCATGGTGGTGCACACTTTTGATCTCAGTACTCAGGAAGCAGAGGTAGGCAGATCACTGAATTTGAGAGGTCACCCTGGTCTACATAGAGACTTCTGGACTAGCCAGAGCTATACAAAGAGACCATTAAAAAAAGAAGAAAAAGAAATAGTTTGGGCTGGAGAAATGGGTCAGTGGTTAATGACACCATTGTTTTTGTCGAGGAGCTGGGTTCGGTGCCTAGTATCCACAACCATTTATAATTCTAATTCCAAAGGACTGGACTCCATATACTTTGTGCGTGTATGTATGTATGTATGTATGTATGTATGTATGTATGTATGTATGTATACACACACACACACTCTCTCTCTCTCTCTCATGCAAGGAAAATACTCATACACATAAAATATTTTTTTATATACAGCAGAGTCCATTCACAGGACAGAACATGAGGCTGTCTTTGCTCATGTTTCTTGGGCCAGAGCAGATCCAATTTTGCTTAACTGTTCTAAAGAATAGTGAGAGAGTCAAACAATTCAGGGCCCATATACTCAATTGATTCCCTGTCACCCATGCAGACAAAAGCCTAGTATCCCACTGCTCTTACCTGCATGACACTGAGTGTCTCTGCCTGCTGCATCTTACTGAGGATGGCACGAAGAATCTGGTCCAGATTCTCCCCAAGCTCCCGCCCTGCCTTTGAGATGAGAGTGGAGACCAGACGGCCCACAAAGGCTGCAGTGAACTCGGAAGTTCGTGGGTCCAGAAGCTGGCTCACCACTTGCATCACATACCATAGTCCATTGTGGCCTTGCTCATCATGCCACTGGGCTACCTGTTCCAGTGTCACCGATACATAGGCCCGCAAGCACTCCCCACCATTCTGTGGAAACAGAAGTGAGAGGAATAGATGCAGGGAGGCCCCCAGACTGTTACTGACAGAGGTCTATGCCTCATGGGAGCAGTAAGCCTATAGGGTTCATCATGTGGCTCCTAACACTAGATACAGGAATTTATTGTTACAGATAAAGACAGGCACTAATACAATCCTTCCTTTACCCAACCAGCTATCTCAAAACTGCCTACTTCTCATTACAAGGGCCAGTGACCAAGCAAGCTGAGGTTTAACTATAAAGATTTATCTTTGGTAGTTAAAAAAACCTCTTAGATGTAGTATCTAATCAGGAGTATTAAAGGTTTTCATGAGATCTCACACAAATCACTGTTTGCCTAGAAATTTCCAATCTGACCAGTATCTACTATCATGTTCCTATACTATAAAGACCCGAAAAACAGCTAACACATCCTTCAGCAGGTCTATCACTTTGTTGACTGTATCAACAGAATCTTCAGAAGAGTCCCAAGGCACCAAGCCTGACACCTAAGCTCCTCTATAGCATCAATAGCCAAGCAAAGTCAGCCAGATATCTGGCATTTCACACTTTTTAAGGCTGTAGCAGACCTTAGAGAAAACCAGGCTTCTCTAACTAAATTTGGAATCAAGAGAATTTATTTCAAAATAATCACACATCACTTTTTTTCCCAGCCTACTATATGGCTATAACTGGGAAACTGTTTTCTCTCTAATTTCCAAGTCTCACATACCTGCATGGTGGCATTATCATCCGTGTGAAGGGTGCATTGTGCCACAGCAGGGAAGGCTTGACAGATAAGGAGCTGGGAAAGGGGAGGCTTTGTATTTCGAACTACTGTGGTCAGGATATCAATGGCTGTCTGAAAGAAGAAAAGTCAAATTACTTTTGGGGTGGGAGGAACCTAGCAGCCAAGATGCCTGTAAGGAAGTTGGAACTCAGTGTCATTATAGTGCTTATAGTTTATTAGCCATGAGGTGGGTGGTATTTGACAGCGGTTAGGGGGATGTTTCAGCTGGTAAAGCATTTCTCTTGTCACATAAAGAACTGACTTCTACCCCAGGATCAGTGGAAAAAGGCAGGTGTGGTGGAATGGGTGCTTGTAATCCTAGTGCTGGGGAGGCAGAGAAGGAGGTTCCCTGGTGCTTGTAATCCTAGTGCTGGGGAGGCAGAGAAGGAGGTTCCCTGGTGCTTGTAATCCTAGTGCTGGGGAGGCAGAGAAGGAGGTTCCCTGGTGCTTGCTGGCCAATCAGCATACCTTACTTAGCAAGTCTCAAGTTGAGAGATCTTGTTTCAAAGGAGGGAGATTGTGTGATGGACACCAGAGGTTGTCGCCCCCACATGCATACAGAGACACACATGCATTGAGGGAAAAGCTACCAGTGGTGCATGCCTGTAATCCCATCATTGGGGAGAGAGAGAGGCAGGCAGGTGTCTGTGAGCTAGTCTCAGAACACACATATATTCTCACTCCCTTTTGGTTTTCTGAGACAGGGTTTACTCCTGTCCTCATGGACGAAGTAGCTCATTATAAAATAACATCCCAAGTCTCCAATGCTCTTACTGACTTCCTGTCCATAGGTGGGATCTGTGGGTGGCACTTGGCAGAGTTCTCACTCTTTCCTTCTCTCACTCACAGATCTTATAACAACTTACCGCACAGAGCCCCGCAGGGATCTTGTCTGCTGGGGCCTGCATTATGCTGACCAGAGTGGGGATCAGCCTCATCTGCATTGGGCCTTGACAGGCTTCAATCTGCGACAGCTCCTTGAAGATGTCCTGAGCCAGTGAGGCGACAACAGGATCTGAAGCAGATAAGGCAAGATGGAGTCCTGTCTACTTCTGGTCTAATGATGCTTGTTTCTTGTTCTACATCTAACAAATTAAAAACGTCTGTACACATTATATCTCTCACACTTGGGAAGTGGAGCAGCCGTCATATATATCACCTGAAGAACAAGGGGATGCTAAGTCTTCAAAACATATAATGTTTTCATCAGGGAATGGATTTTTTAATAGCTACTCTAAAGTTAAAGTAGGCTTTTCTTCTGGGGCACCTGGAATGATAATGAAACCAAATGATAAATCTCCAAACCAAAAAAAAAAAAAAAAAAAAACCCAGAAAAACAAAAACAAACAAAAAAACCCCACTGATACTTTGTTAAGAAGATAAGAAAGCTGGGTGTGATGGCACATGCCTTTGATCCCAACACTTGGGAGGCAGAGGCTGGCAGATCTCTGTGAGTTTGAAGCCAGCCTGGTCTTTAAAGTGAGTTTCAGGACAGCCAAGGATACATAAAGAGACCCTGTCTGGGAAGGGGGAAAAAAAAAAAAAAAAAAAAAAGAAGATATATGAAAGTTCAAACACTGTTGCCCCCAGGCTCTCACACATTCTAGTTTTTTAAAAAATATTTATTGAGTTTATTTATTTATACTTATTGTATGGATGTTTTACCTGCATACATATTTGTGTTCCACATGCCTGCAGTGCCCAAGGAGAACAGAAGGGGATGGATGTCTCCCTTGGAACCAGAGTTCCAGAAGTCATGTGAGTGACTGAACTAGTGCTCTTAACTTCTGAGCCACCTCTTTTGCTCCTCTTACACCTTTTCAAGAAGTCACACGTATTTCTTAAGGAGCAGCCATTACAGACAGGAAGAGCTCCTAGGGCCCGACCTGTAGCAAGATGCACAGCTCTCAAATCGCAGAGCTTCATAAAGACATGGAGCTTCTTTTTGGTGTCTGTTTTGAGGAGGAGTCTCATTATATACCCTTTAACCTGTAGCCTCCAGCCTTAGCTCAGAGGGCTAAAATCACAGGTATGCATTACCTGGTTAAGAAATGGAACTTCATGGCAATCTGTTTTACTTACATAATAAAAATACCCTTTTGATGTAGCATGAAAAGATATATGCAGTGTATACTAAGGTATATGTTAAAAGTAACTACAGCATTGCTTGTAATAGAAAAACCAACCAAACAAAAAAGATCTAGCTCTCCATTAACAGAATGGGTAAATAAAAGATACAGTCATTCCATAGAAAACGAATGAAGCCTAAAAAGAATGAGAGATCAACAAGCATGTTCTTCAGGACACATTTTTCAAGTAAAAAAAACAAAAAACAACAACAAAAAAACCAACCAAATAAATTAAATAACATGTTTTATAGAATATCATATTTGGTAGGATATATATTTCTACATATCTTTTAGCTTCAATAGTAAAAACAAAAAATATCCTTAATATTTTTTCCGGTCCATAGGTGTAACTATACTGACCATAAAAAACTTAAAATGCTGAAAAGTATTAATGGAGAGAAAATCCTGTAATCCCACCACCTAGAGATAACCTTCTGATACATTTTCTCCTGGCATTTTTCTCCCAGTATACAAAGCTATACACATATCCTCTCTTAAAATAAAAACTAAAACTTCATATAATATTTTATGTATGTTCTGGGGGAAAACTATCTTTTCATTTAACTTTTACTGCTATTAAAAAAAAATCCATGCTGGGTATGGAAGCCTGTGTGTATAATCCACACAAGGGCTCAAACTCAAAGGGTGGGAGGTAGCTTGGCAGACAGCACTCACTTCACATGTGCAAGGTTTCTTTGCATGTTTCCTCAGTATTTTCTTCCCCAGTGCTGGGGATCAAACCCAGGGTCTGGTACGTGCTCGGTTAGGGCTCTACCACAGAACCGCACCCCCAACCCCAGGACCTGATACGCGTTAGGTAAGGGCTCTAGCACAGGACCAACGCCCCAGTCCCAGGATTTCCTTTTCCAGACCACTCAGGAAGTTACTTACTCTCCTACTCCGTCACCAGTTTTGAATTACATCTTTTTGTGTTAGTATTTTACTCACTATCTTTCTTGGTCCTTATAAGAATAAAATGACAGAAATTGATTTTCTATTTTGTAATGCAGCTGTATCTATACGAACTATTTCTTTGCTATGTTGTTAAGATCATCAGACTCCAGGGACAGCTTCCTAAACCCACCAGTCACCACTTCTCATCAACACAGCTTTCCTGATGGCATACCATTACTGTACTTTAGGAAAATGGCGATGGTGAAGGGACAGATTTTGCTTTCCACGCTTGCTGTGAATTCTGGGTCAACAGTACAAACGATGCACAGGGTCTCCATCACCAGGTTGAGGACCTCTGAGCTGAACTGGGCTGCTAGGTGAATTAGTCCATCAAGGACGCTGGGGAGGAAGGGCTGAAGCACATGTGTACTCTCTGAGACTTTCAGCTGATCACAATAACTAGAGAGAGACAGAGAGAGATAATTAAGAGTTACTCATAAGCAGACCCTTCAATGCTTAGGCTTTCTAATCTTATGTGAAACATGCACACACAGCTTTTATAGAGCCACTTCTATAGTTAGCTATGGTTTTATATCTTTCTGTAGCATATTACATGAATATCAGCACCTCTAATTTTACCTTCTTATATCAGATATTTTGAAAAAAGTTCATTCCTCTCCGGTGATGAGGCAAATCCAGTTATAGCATCACACCCAAACTATTAAGAGACTAGGTTAAATGTCTTTTTTTAAAAAATATTTATTTATTTATTATGTATACAATATTCTGTCTGTGTGTGTGACTGCAGGCCAGAAGAGGGCACCAGACTTCATTACAGATGGCCGTGAGCCACCATGTGGTTGCTGGGAATTGAACTCAGGACCTTTGGAAGAACAGGCAATGCTCTTAACCTCTGAGCCATCTCTCCAGCCCCCAAGGTTAAATGTCTTATGAGTCCTCAGACCACAGTGTTAAATTACCAAGATTTGGATGTAAAGGTACTTCCCCCAAGCCCGATGACCCGAGCTGGCCCCTAGACTCTCCACAGAGGGGGAGAGAACCACTCCTGGAAGTTATTCTCTGACTTCCACTTGTATGCTGTAGCCCATGGCCAGCCTGGTCTACAGAGCAAGTTCAGGCTGCCAGGGATACACAATGAGACCCTGTCTCAAAATCAAAACAAGACAATTCACAAAAAGAAAAAAACAAAAACCAAATGTAGTCTTAAAACATATTTACTGAATATTGCTTACTGTCTCTCATGGCATACAAATGCTACAAACATACTGTTTAAACCTTCACTTTCCCTCTTTTCTGATGGGGATGGAGTTCAGGGCTTTGCACATACCAGGCAAATTCTCTGCCACGGAACTACACCTCCAGTCCAACGCCCTTTTCCAGAATGGTAGTACCAGGGGATGAGCTAACTAGTGAATGGCTCAATGGATAAAGGTGTTTTGCTGACAAACCTGGGGATCTGAGTTGGATCCCTAGGACCCACATAGTGGAAAGAGAGAACTGACTGCCACAAGTTGTTCTTTGTGTGCTTTGGTTGCAGATGCCCACATGCCCTCCCTTAATTAAGTAAATTAATTTTAATTAGTTAAAAATTACATTAGAATGGCAGTAATAAATAAAAATAAAAACATTGTTTTTCTAAATAATACCCTGTTAGTAGGTAGTCAATAATTTTTAAAGACAGGGTTTCACTTATGTAGTCTGACTGAACTGGAAATTGATATGTAGACAAGATTGGTCTTGAACCCAGAGTTTCACCTGCCTCTGCCTCCAGAGTGCTGGGCTGAAAGGTGTGTGTCATCAAACCCCACTCTTGTTTGTTTTATAGTCACATAAAGTTCCACAATGACCAGTGAAGCTACGGTTTTATGGGCTTGCATTTGCCATAGACTTGCTTTTTGCTCAGACCTTACTTCTTTCTTTTTCTTTTAATCTGTTTTGGGATTTACTTAACTCTATATGTATGAGTTTTGCCTGAAACAACTCATGTGCCTAGTGCCTGAGAGGCCAAAAGAGGGCGCTGTAACCTGGAACTGGAGATAGTTGTAAACCACCATATGGTCACTGCTTATTGGTTCTTCCAGAATATATTTCTTACAAATAACTGAAAAATCAAAATATTGACTACTAAGCTTACTATTTATTGACAAGTCTACACTATTTCTCTACTCTTTGCTTTAGCAACTTTGTACCCATAGATCTTGAAAAGGAAAAAAAATCCTAGTTTCAGAGCTTTGTTCCTACCTTCTCATGGCTTCCTCCCCATCTTCTACTGGCTACTACTATAGACTGCAGTAGAAACTTCTGTCTGCATTACTACAGCAGCTTCCTAGTTGATGTTTCAACTTTTAGCTGTATATTGCTATAATAATTTGCCGCACAGTGGATCTTTTTAGAACAGAAAATCAGCATCATCACCCTTGTAATTAAGACAAGATAACAAAACAAGAAACAAGAGTCCAGAGCTGATCAAAGTGAGGTGTCATTTCAGCCTTTACAAGTTAGACCTGGGGTAAGGGTGGAGGCTGGAAAGATACTCTGGGGTTTAGAACAATTGTTCTTGCAGAGGACTCAGGTTCAATTCCCAGCACCCACACGGAAGCTCAGTTTCACAGTACTGGACTTCCTAGTGCACAGACATACACACAGGCAAAACACCCATGCACATTAAATTAATACATACACAATTAATAAAAGCCAGTTCCCGGCACTCAGGAGGCAGAGGCAGGCATATCTCTGTAAGTTCGAGGCCAGCCTAGTCTACAAAAGTGAGTTCCAGAATAGCAAGAGCGGTTACACAGAGAAACAAAACTAAAAACAATAAAATCCCCAAACAAACAAAAAACCTAAAAAAAAAGTCAGTCATAAATATGACCAGAAAAATCTGACAGAAGTCTAATTATATATCAACAAATACCTTGTTCAGAAATCATTTAAGGTTGTTTATACTGTCATATAAGCAACTGCATGGGGGAATAAATTATAAAGCTGGTACAAAAGGAAAAAGCAAGGATGCTATGATGAACAAAAATGTTATATTTGAAACTCCAGGGGTTCAGGCACAGTCTGTTCTTCTAGAGGACCTGCTTTTGTTTCCTAGCACCCATACTAGGCAGCTCACAACTGCCTGTTGTCTCTTAGGCCTCCAGAGATATCTGCACTCAAATGCACATGGCTACATACAAATACTTAAAAATACAACGAAACTTGAAAGAAAACTCCCCAGAGTAAGTCCAGCAATGGTGGTGCATGACTTTAATCCCAGCACTTGGGAGGCAGAGTCAGGTGTATCTCTGTGAATTTAAGGCCAGCCTGGTCTACAGAGTGAGTTTCAGGATAGCCAAGGCTACATACACAGAGAAACACTGTCTCAAAAGGCCAAGAAAACGCACAAAAAAAAAATAAATAAAACAAAGCAAACAACCCCCCCTCACAAAAACAAATAAAAAAGGAGCAGTGAGCACCTCTTAACCATTGAGCCATCTCTCTGACCCAAAGATTTATTTTTGTTATTATTTTATAATAATTTTGGATGTGTGGAGGTATGTGTGAGAATACAGGAGTTTATGGAGACCAGAGGTTTTTGAGCCCCACTAGAGCTGGACTAACAGGGGGTCATGAGCTGCCCCATCTGGGTGCTGGGACCCCCAACTCAGATCTTCTGCAAGAGAAGGAGGCACTTTTAATTCTGTTATCTCTCCAGCCTCCCAGGGTAGCTCTTGGAACTTACAGACAGGGTTTAGGGGATCCGGGGTCTGAGGTCATTTGTATAACTCTGTAAAGGAGTGGGTGCCCACTACTCTCTGGCATTAGGGAAACCAGCGGATCACTGCCTAAGGAGTCACTGAGAACTATACATTAGGTATTAAAAATATCTCCACATTAAAGATTTTTATTTATTTTTGAGTAAGTATTTGGCTGTATGCACATGTATATATGCAGGTGCATGTGTCTGTGTACATGTAGAGGCCAGAAGAGGGCACTGTGTTCCTTATCACTTTTCAGCTATTTTTTTTGAGGCACGGTCTCTTCCTGAACTTAAGGCTTGTTCTCTCAGGTGACTCTCCTGTCTCTTCCCACTTCCCTTGGAGCTGGAGTTATGGAAGTGTGCAGGGTGGCCAGCTTGTTACACAGGTGCTAGGGTCTGTCTTTCTTTCCTTTCTCTTCCTTCTTTCCTTCCTTCCTTCCTTCCTTCCTTCCTTCCTTCCTTCCTTCCTTCCTTCCTTCCTTCCTTCCTTCCTTCCTTCCCCCCTCCCCCCTAGACAGGGTTTCTCTGTGTAGCCTCGGTGGTCCTGGAACTCACTCAGTAGACCAATTCAGGCTGGTCTTGAACTCACAGAAACCCACCTGCCCCTGCCCCTCAATGCTGGGATTAAAGGCATGTACCACCACCACCCAGCAGGTGCTAGGATCTTAACTCTAGTACTCATGAGTATACATTGAGCATTCTTAACTGCTGAGCCATCTCTCCAGCCTCTCAATATTTTTTTCTGACTATAAAATTTAAGCTTATTGTAACCAAACATACACACATACACATGTATGTATATATATATATACACATATGCATATATGAATATATGTACCACCCACACACTAAATGAAGTGTTTACTTTCTAAAACACCCCAGGAGAAAAGGGGTGTTTACCCTGAGTAAACACACATCAAACTCTTCTCAGTTTGAACATTTCTGTGTAATCGCAACACAGAGTAGACTCATTTCTTTTACCAATTCATAATCTACTTTTAAATTTATTATCCTGGTTTTATTCCTGGCCTATTTTTAAACTTTTAAGTAATACACACACATATATAGATTTTAATAGTTTTGTTCTTATTTTGTTGGCAAAGGCTTTTAATTTTTTTCTTTCTTTCTTTTGTTTGTTTGTTTTCGAGACAGGGTTTCTCTGTAGCTTTGGAGCCTGTTCTGGAACTAGCTCTTGTAGACCAGGCTGGCCTCGAACTCACAGATATCTACCTGCCGCTGCCTCCTGAGTGCTGGAATTAAAGGTGTGTGCCACTCCGCCCAGCTAATTTTTTCATAAAAATATTATTATTTATTTATGTGTAAGAGGAGGTCTAGGGTGTTTCAGATCTAGAGTTGGAGTTACAGGTGGTTGTGAACTGCCTGACTGGGTACTGGGAATCAAACTTGAGTCCTCTTCAAGAACAATATGTGCTCTTAACTGCTAAATCATCTCTCCAGCACCCTGCTTTTAATTTTATACTGACAACTGTCCACAAGGGATGTCTAAGGCTTCAGGGAATAATTAATTCATGTAGATGAAATCAAGTTTTACAAAGGTCAAAAGCAATATGGGCAGTGGTTAACGAGGTTAGGGCTCCCTCCTTAGAATGGCTTCAGAGCTTTCTGAAAAGCTATACGTGGTTTCTCTTAGTACAATACATTTTAAATTCATTTAGATCCAAAGATCCACTTTACCAAGACTGCACAGGAAAAGACGGTCCTTTGTTCATGGCTGTGCCATTTACTGTTCAACACATAACAGCAGTGCTCCCTAAGGATATCCCTCCCAGCCTCCCTCTTTCTCTCTCAATGCATGGTTTTTCAGTTACTGTTTCAAAAGTTAAAAAGATAGGAGAGAAAGATAAACTGTATTTCTCATGCATAGAATTCAATTGAGATGCTTAAATTTGAACCTTAAATAACACTGTTCAGGCCTGGGGTTAGGGGCTGGCAGTTAAGAACACTTGTTTCTGTGGAGGACCCGGCACTCACAACTGTCTATAGCTCCAGTTCCAGAAGATCCATCCAATGTCCTCTTCAAACCTCTATGGGCACCAAATATGCACCTGGTATACAGACATATGTGCAAGCAAACACTCATCCATGTTGACTATTAAAACTCTAGTCTGAACCTATGAAAAATATATGAAACTGGAAAATGAACCGTGTTTCTAAGCCACATTCTTTCAAATTTGGTTTCTAACACAGGGACTATAGCAACGATGTGGTTGCTAGTCAGACTTATGTCCCTCGACAATACTGCAATTCTTACACAAATTACTTATCACTCAGAACCTTGGGCTATGCCCCTCCACTGAAGAAAGAAAGCTGCCTAAGTGACTTCACAGCTGGGATGAATTTAACAGGAATGAGGAACAAAAAAAGAGGGAACTTTCTGAAGTCACCTGCACTGCTTTTTTCCTTTCTTTCCCATATTCCCCCTGAAGGAGAGCTTCAGGAGAAATTTCCAAACATTATAGTGCATGGGACAGCTGTGATGTTCTCTGCCCGAGTCAGTTTCTTTTTAAGCAATTCTCACCATTTATCATACTTACCCCCAGATGGCTCTCACAGCAGAAATCCGAACTGATGGGGGCTGTGTTTCATGAAGACCACTAACTGTTGCCTGTAGGAACTGCTGAATCAGTTCAGGAGACATAGCAACAGTGAAACGACTGGCAGCCCAAAGTGCCCGTCCCAAGAGGAAAGGGGACGCTAAAATGAAAGAGCAATTACAGTTCAGACAATGAAAAGTTCCTCTTGCCCCTCCTCCTTTCCAACTCCATTTCTCAAATGTTAAATAATTGGATGCTACATAACATATATGACTTATTTGAAAGAAAAAGCAGTTTCATATGATAAAAGAATATGCACAACGATTAGTACAGAATCAATTTCTTAGTTCTACCTATTAAATATTCTGACTAAAGCCCTTGTCATTTCTTGCCTACAGTATAGTTCATCTAAATCTTTCCCCACTGCCACTTTCTTCCTATTACCGTCAACACTAGAACATAAATTACAGCTCTATGTTATCCCTCTATTAATAACCTGCCAAATAATTTTATAGTCTACCAAATATGCACAACACTAGTGATGGCATTCAAGTCTCTCTTTATGGCTACAAAACTCAAGCACATACCCAGTCCTGGAAACTCAACCTTGCTCTGTCAACTCTGGGCTCTGTTTAAATTACAAGTCAACACATTCCTCTTTTATATCACTCCAGTGATCTCTTAGGCAAGTAATCCCAATTATGTCTGAGCTCCTGTAATCCCATATGCTCAGCTTCCTCGTCTGCTGTATTTTGTTTGAGTCTATCCACTAGTGTAAGAATTACTACCTCCTGCCAAGCACAAACTGCTTGAGGCGACTGAATTTATTCAGCCTGTCAAAGAGCGTAGCTTAGTCATTCACACTAAAATATTTAACTGACAGGAATTATTAAATAGCTCCTAATAGACCAGTATATAATTACTAACATTTTAGGTATACAGAGGCAATAATTGCCTAGGTATGGACCAGGTGTTCCTGAACATCCTTATAGCTAAAATTATTCTTTAATTTAAACATTTCATAATCTTATGTGTATGGGTGTTTTGTCTGCATATATATTTGTATGTTACATGAGTGCCTAGTGCCCAGAGGCCAGAAGAGGGCATGGCATCCCTGGAACTAGAGTTACAGACAGCTGTGAGTCATCATGTGGATGCTGGGAATCAAACTGCCAATGTTCTTAACTGCTGAGCCATCTCTCCAGGACCCCAAATTATTATTTTTTTTTTGGGAGGGGGATTTCAAGATAAGGTTTTTCTGTGTAGCCCTGGCTGGCCTCGAATTCAGAGATTCGCCTGCCTCGGCTTTCCAAGTGCTGGGATTAAAGGTGTGCACCAACACTGCCCAACCCTGAAAATCATTTTTAAAGGAATATCAAGACATTAATTTTTTTGTTCTCATTACTTCACAAGTGAACAAGGGCATTTCCCAGAGGTAACATGTACATATATGACATCATGACTATGATAACTAAAGGAATGGATACGAGTTACAATTCTTATGTTTTTGTTTAAATATTTTAATCTCAATTATGTGGATGTGTGTGAAGGTGTACATGAGTGCAATGCCAGTAGTTGCCAGAAGAGGGCATCAGTTTCCTTTAGCTTGAGTTACAAGTGGTGAGCCATACCCCTTGGGGTATTAAAGAATTGAACTCAGATCTAAATACACAAACATACACAAAACTGAGAGACGGAGGGAAAGAGAGGAGAAAAGGGGGCTAAGAGATGGCTCAGGGGTTAAGAATGTTTGCTCTGTAATCATTAGGCTAAGACTTTGGATCACAGCATCCATGCAACAAGACAGGAAATATCTGTAACTCCAGCTCTGACAGAGGCAGAGACGTAGGACTGGGCTTGCTGGATTTTGGTCTAGCCAAGATGCGACCTTCAGGTTCAAGGCAACACCTTGCCTCAAAGGAATAACCAGACAGAGATATAGGATACTTGACAACCTCTTCTGGCCTGTGGTATGCATACATCATACTCACATAGACACACAAAGGGTATGTGAGTTAATAGCAAGTCCCAAGATATAGAATCCTGGCACACATTAAAATATACCTGACAGGTTGAGGTCTGCAAGAATGACGTTGGTCAGGAACCCATGCATGTCAAAATGGATCCTGCCATTTTTCACACTGTCAGTGATGATGGACTTCACTGAGCCTAGAGCAAGCATGCAGGCCTCATGGATTTTCCACCTGCAAAAAGGATATTGCAGTTGCTAAAACAAACTACACTTCTGAAATAAAGGTATTTGAGGTAAGGCCAGGTAGAAAAGGGTATTCCAGAATGATCTGATCCCAAAGTCATTTATCTTTATTTCTAATTTATTTATTTAAAACAATATTCTTACATCTGCCTGGCTGCCTGCCTACCTACTGTGTAAGAGCATTTACTAGTAATGGCATGCATGCAGAGGTCAATCCATTACTTCTATGCTGTGGGTTCTAGGGACTGAACTCAGTTTGTCAGGCTTGACTTTAAGTGTCCTTACCTGCGGATTCATCTAATCAGCTATTATTATTACTATTTTAGTTTTTCTGTGTAGTCCTGAAACTTGCTCTGTAGATCAGGCTGGCCTTGTACTCAGCAATTTGCCTGCGTCTGACTGAGTGCTGGGACTAAAGGCATGTGTTGTCCCCCCACCCCAGTCCTTATTTTTTGAGATGGGGTATTACATGTGCTTGCTTCAAACTCACTATGTATCAAGGAAGAACGACCTTCAACTTCTAAATCTCTTGCCTCTAGCTCCCAAGTGCTACGACAGAAGTCATGTACCATTATCCAGTCGCAAGGGAGCTTAGAGCCTGTGAGACAGTGCATGAGTTTTATGGGGAGGGCTCTGGTTTCCTGTGTTTCCACCCAGCAGAGATTTGGGTTCTTGTGCTCCCGAGACCTACCCCACTTTAATAGTGCCATTGGCCTATCATAAAGGATGAGAGCACTGCATACACACGTGCTTGTTACCACATACATGCACTGCCTGCCTTCCTGCCTGTGTCCTGCCAGAGTGCCTGGTGCCTTCAGAAGCCAGAAGATGGGGGGGGGGGGCGGGTCTGCTGAAACTGGAGTTATGGATGGCTGTCAGCTGCTTGTTGGCTGCCATGAGGGTGGTGGGCAGCCCAGCTTCTGCATGTTCTTACCAGTGCTCAGTGCCACTGCTTTTGGTCTGCTCAGCTTCTTGTAAATGCCGAGTGGCTGCAGCAGCCAGGGCTGCTGCACTCTCATTCTGGAAATCTGTGGCCACAGCCTAGGGAGAGAGAAGATCTAAAAATAAATGTATGTGTGTGGACGGTTCAAACACTTGACACACCCATACTAGAGCCTGATCAGGTATATTAAAAGTGACCCCATTAATTCAGGGTCTCTGATGAAATTCTGTAGTGTTTATGCATTGTAAGCCTAAATAGCTCTAAATAGTCGATGTGTTTGGCTCTATTAAATGAGGCATTAAGCAAAAAAGTAACAGTTAGCTTTGGATGACAATGGACCAGAAATTTATTGTCTTGGAAGCTGACTGACCATAAAGATTTGAGGCCACTATAGCACATATTTTTTTTTTCCTGTTCTACTTCTTTTTTGGTTCAGCAATTCAGTCAAGCTGACTTTGCACATGCTACGCAAGTGCTCTACTACTGAGCTATATATCCCCTGCTCCTCATGTAAGTTAAGAAGCACTCAACAGTAAAGAGACATGATTCACCAACAAACCCAACAGGACATAGCAGTTTCTTCACAGCACGCTGGACTAGAGACAACCCTGTGCTCCAGCTGGAGGAGCCAAAGAAATCATGAGCTGGTGTTGCATGTTCATCTCCCAACAATCTTTTTAAGTTTGCCAGCTTCTTGTTTGTGACATGGAAGTTGGCTGAAGGCAGGGGCAAACGGAAGCATTCCTGATTCAATGAACCAGTTGCTACAACTTTGGAATTTCTAAGTCTCAAATTTCTTGAGCAACTTTCTTAATTCCTTAAAAAGGTCTGAGGTGAAGCTGCCCAATAGTGCTGCTTACCTTGGGTTAGATGTCTAGGAAGAAGAAACTTCCAATTACTGGAGGGTTATTTGGTTGAAGAAGCAACGTAACTCTTACCAGCAACAAGTCTTGAGCTGCAATTCTTACAGTATAGGAGAAAGTGTCATCATCCTCATCTTCTACAAACTGTTGTGGGTTAGCTGTCCACACTTTAATCTGTGACGAGGATGAGGTCAGGTTATTGTGAGGCTGCCATTCTGGTTTATATGTTCCTTCTTTTTATCAGCAGCCATGGGAAGCCCTCAATCTTTTCTCCCAATCACACTCCAGTCTAAAGTCTTTTTCTTTTTGAGATGGGGGTCTCGCTATATAGCCCTGGCTGCCCTGAACTAAGGAGGGATCTATCTACTTCCTAGTGTTTTAAAGTCTCTCTCTCTCTCTCTCTCTTTTTTTTTTAAATTGAGAAACAAATATTTATCTAAATCTGTAGAGATGGCTATTTCTCTGTAGCAGAATCTTCTTTAGAATTTGACAAATTTGCCAGAGAGGCGGTGGTGGCACACACCTTTAAAATCAGAACTCAAGAGGCAGAGGCAGGCAGATCTCGGTGAGCTTGAGGCCAGCCTGGTCTATAGAGTATGTTCCAAGACAGCCAGGGCTACACAGAGAAACTCTGTCTCAAACCACTCCCCAAAAACAATTTGACAAATTACTTAGTTACTGTCATCAGCTTGTTACTGTGATAAATAGATTTTTCTGAATATACTGGGATATTTACTATAAAATTATACCATTTTTTGTGTTAAAAGATAGTTATTTATATCTCATTTTCTTTTTTTAAATTACATTTATGCCCACGAGGAATCAGTGCTCTCCCACCACATGGACCCAGGACTACACTCAGGTCATCAGGCTTGGTGAAAATGTTTACCTGCTGAACCATCTCAATGGCCTACACTGATATAGTCTTTTTCCTTATGTTAAAACTACAGAACTGTATTAATTCTGAGAACTTCATACAATGTGTTTTGAACACATTCACTACTTCACTCTTCCCTGCAACTCTCCCCAGATCTGGGGTAATTCATTTACTAAACCTTTTTTTTTTTTTTTTTTTTTGAAGATAGGTTTTCCTCTATGTAGCCCTGGCTGTGTCCTAGAACTCCCTCTGTAGACCAGGCTGGCCTTGAACTCAGAGATCCACCTGCCTCTGCCTCCTGAGTACTGGGATTGAAGGTGTGCTCCACCACCTGGCTGTTGTTATTCTTTTGTTCCTTCTCTAAATGCAGATCAGAAAGCCATTGAGACTTCAATGTGGCTAAAAAAGAAGAAGCAAGTTGCTGGGCGGTGGTGGCGCACGCCTTTAATCCCAGCACTTAGAAGGCAGAGGCAGGCGGATCTTTGTGAGTTCGAGGCCAGCCTGGTCTACAAGAGCTAGTTTCAGGACAGGCTCCAAAGCTACAGAGAAACCGTGTCTCGAAAAACAAAAACAAAACAAAAAAAGAAGCAAGTTGATGGTAGCAGCTGAAATTAAGAGTCTATTACTATACCCTGCACACCACCAAAACTTAGAGTTGTTTGAGTCTGAATAACATTTTCTTAACTTAATCTAGATTTTCCTAATGGAAAAGTATTCTAAAAGTTTAGCAAACATTAGAGTTGGTAAAATTCCTAATACTCAGGAATTTGGTTGAGAAAATAATGCCAATTTTTTTTTTTCTAGGATTTCACATAAAGTTAGTCTCTTATTGTCTCTTTCAGAAATGAGAAGTCTACTTGACCAAGCTGTCACATTCTTGAAGCTTCCAATACAAGTTAGTAATTTGTTCCCCAAGTACCATTTACCTGCTCCTCGGTAATCTGCATGTACAGGATAATGTAGTAAATAAGCTCAGGCAGAGCCTTCTTAACGGTGCTTTTGAATTTGCTGTTTTCTAGTAGGGCATGGACAAATTCAAAAATGCTAAAGACGAGGTTCTCAAAGCCTAGGACTTCTCCTATAGGGAATATACAAGAGTAGAAATTAGTAATAGAAAACATTCATTCTGGAAATAAACTACATTATCTTTGTATATTAACTGAAAATGAAAATACTTGCTAATTACACCTGAAGTATTGGTAGAGGAGGCTTTAGCTTCCTTTTTTAGAGTCATAGATAGGTAATTTGAGGAAAGTAAATGCTTTTAGGAGTAAAAGAATCATAAGCATTGAACATAAACATTTCCCAGCATGTCTATTTTTGATCTGAAATACTTAAATATTGACATAGAAATGGAGAGTATCATCATCTGGGACGTCAAAGAGGCAAAATATCACAGGTAGCTGGATTAGACGACGCTACAACTTGAACGCTATGATTTTTAGTGGACTCTGAATGTCCCCAAATATGAGATGGAAGACATGGATTCTCCATGCCTCACACAATACACTGAAAGATGCTTTTACTGCCTTTTTGTTTTCTGCCTCTCACTTGTCTTTGCCAGATTCCTTTCCTTAAGAACTGGTATTTTTGTTAGGGTCCGATACACTACATACCATCTGAGTCCACAGGATCTTCCACTTCTTCCGTGTAATTCACTTCTGTCCTCACATAAGTATGATGTAGAGTAAAGGCAGAGAACCTAGAGTCTGCTGTACATGTAGTCTACAAGGGAGTGCTAGCACCCCAACACTAAGAATACACACACCACGAAGAACCAAGAGCACATGACTGTGAGACCCAAGGATAAACCCTCAACTTCAGGCAGCGGGTCCTTTGGGTTCTCAGGAAAGGATATAAGGCAGCACTTTCGGTTAGAGTGTTCCAAACAATGGGAAGGATCTGCTGCATGGAGGACACCATGTGCTTTGGGAAATTTTTCACCAAGGCTGTCACTGCCTGAGAAGAGAAAAACAAAAAAAAAAAACCACCTAGTAGCACAGAAGCAACGATTTCTGATTCCCTCTCAACTCCATGTCTCACTGATTGTATATCTTTACCTTTAGAACCTCCATCTTAAAACCGCTGTCAGATGTGGGGCCATCTGGCATCTGGAGCGCCTGAACAAAGGCCTCTGTGAACTGCTGAACCACGGGAAAGATCAGGACTTTGGCTGCACCCTGACAACAGAAACCAAAGTCAATGCTCAACAAACCTCCAATCCATAGCTTCAACACACACACTAATTTCAGTTTTGAAGCATCTAAAGTTCTCTTGGCGCCAGGTCCTAATCAAAGGCCACAGCTACAGTCACTGCAGGAATTCCTCAAGACTTTAGACCTCAGCGCCTACCTTCAGTTCCTCACTCTAGTCTCTTAAACCTACCCCACCTGACCACTTCTCAGAAATGCACCTGGGTCCCAGGAATCGGCATTTTCAGCTAGCTTTCTTTCACACAGAACAGCCTTGCAACAGTGGAAAGGCTCAAGAGATCTATTACGAAGGGACATAGGAAGACTGGAAGTACAACTCAGTGGCAGAGTGCTTGCCTGGAATGTGTGGGGTTCTGGGTTTAATTTCCAGTATGGAAGAACCAAACCAAAAAAACCACCAAAACAGAAAGATATAATAAAAAGAAAAGGAAGGGCCGGGCGGTGGTGGCGCACGCCTTTAATCTCAGCACTCGGGAGGCAGAGGCAGGCGGATCTCTGTGAGTTCGAGGCCAGCCTGGTCTACAAGAGCTAGTTCCGGGACAGGCACCAAAGCTACAGAGAAACCCTGTCTCGAAAAACCAAAAAAAAAAAAAAAAAAAAAAAGAAAAGGAAGGGCTAGAGAGATGGCTAGAGGTTAAGAGCACTGACTGCTCTTCCAGAGGTCCTGAGTTCAATTCCCAGCAACCACATGGTGGTTCACAGCCATTTATAATGAGATCTGGTGCCCTCTTCTGGCCTGCAGGTAGACATGGAAGGAATGTTGTATACATAATAAATAAATAAATCTTAAAAAAAAATAAAAAAAAAGAAAAATAAAAAGAAAAGGATATAGGGAAGGTATTTGAAGAACTATAACTAAAACTAAAATATCTATGCTAAAAATTCAATGAAAAAGTTAAATCTATCTATACAAGGCTGGCTAGTATGCTTTCTGGTACTTGCGAAATGAGTTATTGGCAACGGAAAAGGTTAATAAGACTCTGATGCACAAATTTTGTTAATTACCAAGCTAAGGCTCACTTACCTTTTCTAGCTCCTCCATGTTGCAGATCATATGGGCACAAGTAGTAAAAATCTCTACTGCTCGGGAACGAGTTCGAATACCATACACCTAGGGAAAAAAACCATGGGACTGGAGTGTGTATGTGTGTACATGTGATCAGAAGTGAAACTAGGAATAATCCAAATCCCAGAGATACAGATTCAACCCACTTATGTAGTAAATAGGTTTTAATAATTAAGAGAGAATAATTCAACAAAATGTTAGAACTTAAAAGCATCAGCCTTTCATATACAGGTCTGTGACTAAAAACAGGTCCTATAATACTTGAAATCCTAACATAGCCTTTTATTTCTTTTTTTTTTGAGAGAGGGCTTTACTTTGTAGTTTGGCCTACAACTCACTGTGTAGACCAGACTGGCCTAGAACTCAGCCTGCCTCTGCCTCCCAAGTGCTGGGATTAAAGACACATTCCACCAAGCAGGGTGTGGCTAATGTATGTTTTCTCCTTTTCTGGAGATAGGGTTGTTTCTCCTGCCTCAGCATCCTGAGCACTGGGATTACAGCATGTGCAGAAGCTGTTATTTGTTATGATAGAAGATAAACCCAGGACCTTGCAAATACTAATCACAAGCTCTATACAGAGCTGTATCCCCATTTCTTTATGTATCTCTTTTAAAATATGGAGTATTCATTGGGAGCAAGGGATTATGAAGGCTGAATACCTGTAAGTGTTTACATATTATTGTGAACAGATCACTATTTATATACATACTAACATGTACATAGGAAGTAACAGACTATTTCTAAATCAGTGGCTGAGTAGGCAAGGTCAGGAGTGGCATTATGAACACAAGGAGGATAGGGTACCAGAAGCTATGTGTATTGATATATTTCTGTTACTTTATCAAGTGCTTTTATCAAAGGCTTCTCTTTACAGTCACGAGGTCAAAGACTATGGTCAATTCAATCTCTGATCTGGACCACTGTAAGTTCTAGTTCTTTGGTATGGGCATCACTGACAAATCCCATGACCATTGCTGACCACAGCAAGACAACACTGCAACCACTGGCCTGAGTTTTCATACCTCAGCCATGGTGAAGATCTTATACATTTCTGGGAGAATGACAGGAGCAACAAGTGGCATCTGTGTGTCTGTCACTTCTCGAGTAAACTCTGCAAAGACAAAAAATAAAAAGTGCTTCATAAAGACAAAGTGTGAAAATTTCCAAGCCAGTTAGCATATAAGGATGGCCAACTGGTCTAGCAGCCTCACCTCAAGGAAGAAAGAGAAGCCAGAGTATTATTTGTTGGAAGGGGAGAGAGTATAGGAACACAAAAGGAAGACACACAAAATTAAGACAGGAAACCAACATGAGACTGAAGAGATCTGCAACGCAACTGTATATAAGCAAAGACAAACAGGCCTGCTGTTGAGCACCATGTTAGCACCCGGGTACATGTCTGAGATCTCTCAACTGCCGCTCAGTTTTCAGTTCCATCCCAATAAGTTGCTTCAATGCAAATAACAAAACAAACATAAGCCAGGCATAGCACTCAGGAGGCAGAGGCAGGTCTCTGGGAGTTCAAGGGCAGCCTGGTCTACATAATGAGTTCCAGGACAGCTAGGGCTAACCTATCTCGAAAAAACTAACCAACCAACTACCCATCCACAGCTGTACTAAGTTTCAACTCCATTTATCAATGTGTAATTCTGGAGCCGCTCTAAGTGAAGGTGTTTAACCCACTGTGGTGCAAAGTTGAAAGTCTGCCTTCCTTTGAAAATGATAAGAGTAGCTATTTGTGAATGGAGGTTGAGTGCCATCCACTCAGAGTCTGATAGAAAACGACCTCACTGCACAGTAATTTCCTTAGTCAAATAGAAAGAAGACCTTTCTGCATTCCAGTCAGGATAACTGCATGACCATCTTTTCTCTCCAGGCCTGTTAGAAAGAAGTCAAACTAGGAATAACTTTCATTTCCTTGGCAAAAAAATTATCTTTTGGAAGTTGGGCGCTGACGGTGCATTCTTTTAATCCCAGGACTCGGGAGGCAGAAGTGGGCAGATCTCTGTGAGTTCGAGACCAGCCTGGTCTACAGAGTGAGTGCCAAGACAAGCACCAAAGCTACATAGAGAAACCCTGTCTTGAAAACCAAACCAAAACAAAACTCCCCAAAAAGTTCAATTACACAGTGAAGAATGAGTGTAGTAGTCCTCAGTCATAAAGGAGAAGCAAGGGCAGTGAAAGGCTCAGAGAAGAACGCTTTGGCCTTTTTGGTAAGTTTGCTTTTTCTGAGCTAAAGTTACGCACAGACACAGCTAAAATAGGAACATAGCAGGCACTCTAGAAGGGCATGGGAAGAGGAAGCTTTGAAACAAATGAAGGATTTGCCTCTGACTCAGAATCAGTAATCCACCATTAATACTGCATGGGCATAGATGACAAGCAAACAGATCCGAAGTGCAGAGCACAGTGCTGTTCCTCACACACACCAGCTGCAGGGACAGGACCTGCTCTTTCTAGTTTACTTTCTGATGCTGTCAGTAAACACCGACCAAAAACAACATAGGTAGGAAACTGCTTATTTCAGCTTAGGGGCCATAGTCTATTATCAAGGGAAGTCAAAGCAGGAACTGAAGCAGAGGGAATGCTGCTTACGGGGTTGCTTTCTTGGCAGTATTCCCTTAAGGAATACTAGGAGTTAGAGGTGAGACACAGGAAGAGGAGGGAGCGAGGGCAACCAAAACTAAGGAGATATGAAAACCCTTTATGGAAAGCCACTACTTTGTAAGCTAACTAAAAGTACAATCGGCTGGGGGCTAGAAAGAGCTCAGCTGTGAAGAACACTTATTGTTCTTGAGGAGGAGCTGTATTCAGCTCCCAGATTTTAGTCTGCCCATAGGAGGGAATTCACGCCTGCTGGGCCCAAAAACCTTGTCAAATGACCATGGTTTGGGAGGTCCTAGATCTTGGGTGAAATTTACTACCTTTGTTAAACAGCATATTCTCAAACTTCCTTCTAAATATTTATGCTTAAACCCATGGATTATGCTGCCCACAGTGTGGGTTAGAAACGCTTCTCTCTGCAGGTCAGCAGAAATCCATCCCTGGTCAAAGTGCTGAGAATGAGTGACTCTGAGTGCTTGGCTTTAAAGGAACATCTATACCAAGGCCCCCACCCCACCACAAGGCTCAGGCAAGTCACAGAGATGGGGCAGAAAGAATGCAAGAACTGCAGGATGAAGAGGAGTGCTGTGAAATGCTGTCTTTCAGAGATAACATGGTCAAGGCACTCATGAACTCAAAGCAGCTATGGTTACTTGCACAAGGTCACACCAACAATGCCAGTCAATATTCCAACAGCCAATAACGATATACTCAATGGTTCACACGAAAAGGTGGGGGTGTCAAGGGGGAATGGGGACATGCTGGGGTACCAAGGAGAATGGAGTGGGGAGTTGAAGGTGGATATGACTAACAGACATTTTTTACATGTTTGAAACTGTCAAAAAATACATAGAAGATATCCCATTTAAAAAGTGAGAAAAGCCAGGTGATGGTGCAGCCCTTTAATCTTACTACTGGGAGGCAGAGGCAGGTAGATCTCTGAGTTCAAGGTTCAAGGCCATCCTGGTCTATATTACAAGGGGAGGAAGGGAGGGAGGGAGGGAGGGACGGAGGGAGAACAGTTCTTGTAAACTGTGTAAACTGGCAGGTCTCAGAAAAACAGATGTGATTTATGTCCTGGAACTTACTTTGTAGACCAAGTTGGTCTTGAACTCACAGAGATCCGCCTGCCTGTGCCTCCTGAGTGCTGGGATTAAAGGCATCTGCCACCACTGCCCAGTAAAAGATGATTTCTAAAAGATCAGCCCATGCTGGGTGGCACAAACCTTTAACCACAGCATTTTAGAGGATCTCTGTGAGTTCGAGGCCAGCCTAGTCTACAAAGCGAGTTCCAGGACAGTCAGGGCTGTTACACAGAGAAACCCTGTCTCGTAAAACTAAACAAAATGTTGGGAGGCCCTGCTGGTCAGAGGTTACAGTCTACCAAGGCCTGGCATTTCTCTCAGAGCTTGGTAACAGGAGGATCCCCCCTTGCCCCAGGGCTGGATTTAACAGTGTGTAACACCATGCTCACTCAGCTGAACCCTGGCTACTCTTAATTTTTCCTTGGTTCAACCTAGCCGCAGAGTACAAGTCTCTGAGTTTTGATTACTGTACACTTAATCTCATGTGTTTATATAATCATCTAAAGATGGAATAATCGGGCTGGAGAATCGGTTCAGTGGTTAAGAGCACTAGCTGCTCTTCCAAAGATTCTGAGTTCAATTCCCAGCAACCATATGGTGGCTCACAACCATCTGTAATGAGATCTGGTGCCCTCTTCTGGCCTGCATATCTACCTGCAGGCAGAACACTATACATAATAAATAAAATCTTAAAAAAGATGGAACAACCAATTGTGATATTTTCAAGAGGCTACTGAGACAATTACATAGAAAAGAATACTTACGAACTATGTTAAACCTAATGACTAAGGTTTGCTCAGAGTCTACTACACTGTCAGCTGGTTGTTACACTCAATGCTTTATATAGATTAGCATATGTCAACTACCAAATCTTTGAGTTTAGCATCTGCAGTGGTTTGAATGAGAATAGACCCATAGGCTCATATATTTAGATGCTTAGTCACCAGGGAGTGAAACTGTTTAAGAAGGATTAAGTGTGGCCTTGTTGGAGGAAGTATGATACTGGGGTGGGCTTTGAGGCTCCAAAAGCCTATATGCCAGGTCCCAAGTCTGTCTCTCTGCTATTCGATCACAGAAAAGCGCTCAGCTACTGCTCTAGCACCGTACCTGTCTGCCCCCCACCAAGACAATCATGGACTAACCCCTAAGACTATAAGCTCTAGCACCGTACCTGTCTGCCCCCCACCAAGACAATCATGGACTAACCCCTAAGACTATAAGCAACTCCCAGTCCACTCTCCTCGGTACCCCAACATGTCCCCATTCCCCCTTTATACCCTCCACCTTTTTGTGTGAACCACTGAGTGAAACATTATTGGTTGTTGGAATATTGACTGGCGTTGTTGGTGTGACCTTGTGCAGGTAACCAGTTTTGTAAGAGCTGTGTTGGTCACGGTGTCTCTGCAGAGCAATTGAACAGTAGTTAAGATAGCATCTTAGAAACTAAGGCTCAAAGAGGCTATGTGAAGAGTCAAGGTGCAATCAGACTATAAACCAAAAATCTAATTATTTGTTATGGCATTACTGTATCATTATATTTGTGTGGCATTCCAGCTTGTGCATGCTCTGTCACTGAATCATACCCTCAGCCTCCAGTATTCCTAAGTGAAGATTTGGAAGTATAATTATGCTAACTCAATTCCCTGGAAAGAATCAATGGAACTTCTGGTAGCTGTGGAGATAAAAACCAGAAGATCAACATTTACAAAGACCTAGAAGAGAGGAACAACATGTAACAGCTCTTTGGTCTGGGACACATTATTACATAGCTCTTAATTGTTCCTCTCACAAAAGATCAAGTATCAACACCAGGGAAAATGCTTCTGATACCTGTCAACACACGCATGGCTCCATGGACGGCATTTAAGTCTCCGCTCACCAACATCTCCATGAGCAGGCTGAAGAGTTGGGGCCAGGCTTCTGGCCAATCCCAATGGGCAATGGCTGACACAGCATAGGCCACACTGGAACGCACTTTGCTTATTGATTCTCTCAACCCATTGGGTAATAGCTCTCGAATAACAATTTTTGCCTGTAAAGAGGAAAGGCCATTTGTCATTAATCAGATGGTAAGCTGTGGGCAGAGAGAGACCCATCTGCTTCGGGACAACGTTAGTTGTCCAGTTATAGTAGCCACATTTTTAATTTACTTTTTATAGTTTTGGTTTTTCAGGACAGGGTTGTTCTGTGTAGCCCTGGCTGTCCTGGAACTGAGTAGATCTGCCTGACTCTGTCTCTCGAGTGCTGGAATTAAAGGCGTGTACTACCACATCTGGCTCAGTAGCCACATTTTAAGAGTTCACCAGTCACAGCGATGCTTATATTGGACAATTGCAGAAGGTTCCAACCCACAGTACTAGACCTGTATCTCATCTCTTCTTGGGTACTCAGGGTAGCTGCTTAGCAATTGTACTAACTAGAAGTATTATTTCATTTCATTGTTAAGACCTCTGACGATGGTAATTTTAATTCTAATTTAGAAAATTTAGGAAATTGAGTGTTCACAGCTAAACAGATTTCAAATGCTCTCATGGTCTGCAAAAGGGTAGAACTGGATTTGAGCACAGTTTATCATGATACTCTTATTTATATATATATATATAGTAATCATAATGCCACTCACTATTTTCTTCCTAGTCTTGTTTTCTGTTATCAAAAAAAATGTTAGACTAATGCTGAACATATTAAGACTGACTCTCACATCTTTGTAGGTAGATAGCCATAGAACTGCCATTACCCTTTCTGTAGTTTCAGGAGGTCTGAACTTTTCTGATTGGGAACACCAGTGAGTTTCTACATACTGCTTCAGGATGACTGATGCCAGCTGTGAAGAGAGTAAGCCATCATGTGCAACAAGAAATAACTTATTTTCACACATAAAACCATGTACTTGGTTTGATACAACTGAATCATACATAAATCTGGTACAAAAATCCTGTTTGATACACTGCCCTTATCCTTTCTCTTTCCCCTAAGAAAGTTCCCTTACTAAGTAAAGGGACTCACCTGACGGATGGCCAGTGCCCCCTGAGGATCTACAGTCAGCTCTGCCAGGTGAACGCCAAATTCTGAAACAGAAAATTTTACTGTGAGTCTAAGGATATTCATGAAGGCCATAGCAATTCACTGAGCTCAACCTTGAAGCAACAAGTAAAGGTTTCAGAAAGAAATGTGAACTACTGCTTCAACAGCGCAGCCATTTTAGGAAATTTATAACATTAGGTTTGAGAAAACCTGGCTCAACAGGCTTAACCCTAAAAAACAAAACAAAATAAGGGTCGCAAAGAACAGTTTTCAACGTGCAACATAAACTTTTAAAAAAGAAAGGATTTTAACATGTAGCTTAGTCTTGAACAAGATCCTCCTGCCCCAGTTCATCAAGCACTGGGGCCACAGGTGTGAGTCACATGCTTGATTAACAAGTCTTGGACTGCATATTGGGAGTATGCTACACACTCTCACTACCAAATAGAAACAGACTTGTTCACATTTGCAAAGAAGTCAACACTGTATCAAGAATGTAAAATCAAAGATACATCCTAATTTTTATCTCACAGTCTAGAATTGTGAAAACCAATATAGTTGGTCACCAGTCACAAAGACTGAGATGACTGTAAATGTAAACATCCTACATTTCAAATTTAGCATAAAAACAAAGTATCTCAATAATGTTTTTCTTTGTGACACTCTCACTACACAATCCTGGCTGGCCTCAAACTCTCAGAGATCCCATAGCCTGCCTTCTGAGTGCTAGGATTAAAGGCACATCGACACTAACACCCTTAAAAATACCAAACCAAGATTATATGTGGAACTACACCAGGTTAGATGAGTACAGTATTTAATTCATTAGCTAATTAATTAATTTTGTAGACAAGGTCTCACCATCATGTATCTGTGACTGGCCTGGAACTCATTATGTGCATTAGGATGCCCTCTGTATCCAGAGAGCTGTGATTAAAGGTGTGTGTCACTACGATCAGCCAATATTAAAATCACTATTATTTTAAAGCTTTTCTTTCTTTTTTCTTTTTCTTTTTGCTCTTTAAGGTAGGGTTTCTCTGTGAAAACGTTCTGGCTGGTTCTGGAACTCACTTTGTAGACCCGGCTGGCCTCGAACTCACATAGTTCTGACTCTGCTTTCCGAGTGCTGGGATTAAAAAAGTGCAACACCACCGCCTGGCTTTGAAGTTTTATTCCCATGTGTATTCATGAATCGATGTATGCCACATGCATGCAAGTGCCAGCAGAGGCCAGAAGAGGACTTTAGATTGTAAGATCCCATGAAGCCAGAGTTATAGACAACTGTGAGTTTTCCAACATAGATGCTGGGAACCAAACTTAGGTTTTGTTCTGGAAGACCAGCAAGAGTTCTTAACCACCGAGTTATTTCTCTAGCTTTATGTATTAAAATTATTTTATCTGTATTATTTTCATTTTTAAACCTCTTTAATATGGCTAGTAGGAAATTTAAAATTGCATGTGACCCGAATCACATATATACACACACGACTCCCCCCACCCCCACAAACAAATAAAACAACCCAGCAAGGGCACTAGATTTAGGCAAGTTTAAGCTCAAGTCTTGAAGCTACCACATGTCCTTAGATAAGTTATTTATCCTTTAAGCCCCAGTTTTCAAACCCACAAAGAAAGAATAGAGGTATCAATGTAACAAGCAAGTATATGAAGGCACCCCCCCACCCCCCGAGATAGGGTTTCTCTGTGTAATAGCTCTGGCTGTCCTGAACTTGCTTTGTAGACCAAACTACAAACTAGCCTCAAACAGAGACCTGCCTGCCTCTGCCTCCCGCATGCAGGGATTAAAGGAGTGTGCCACCATGCCTGGTAAAGATCGAATGATTTAATGCATGTGCTTAGCATAAACCTGTCTTTATGACAAAAATTATTTTGCTATTTATTATTTTATTGCTCATCACTATGAGTTAGAGGGAACTTAACTTACCATGTTTCTTCTAGTAATTCCAGGGTTTCGTTTTCTTACATTTAGGCTCTTAATTCACTGGGGCTTATTTTTCTATATGGCGCAAATGCAGATCTAATTTCAAATGGTTATGCAGTTGTCCCAGCTCCATTTAAAAAGTTCATCTATTCAGGTATAGTGGCGCACACCTTTAGTCCCAGTGCACAGGAGGCAGAGGCAGGTGGATCTCTTAGTTGGAGCCCAACCTGGTAGATAGAGCGAGTTCCAGGACAGCTAGGACTACACAGAGAAATCCTGTCTCAAAAAAAACCTAAAAATTCCATCATTTCCTCCCCTTTTCACACCATGCATTTATGAGACAGGATCTTATTGTAGCCCAGGCTGGCCCCGAATTATCAACAATTCTACTGCCTTGGCCTCCTAAGAGATGGAATCATAAGGGTTAGCTACCAAGTCCAGATCGTTTGTTTCCTTTTCTCTTGGACAGCATCTCACTGTGTAATTCACAATGGCCTTGGACTCAATTCTCTGGCCTCAGTCTTCTTACAGTTAAAATTACAAGTGTGCACCACCTAGTCAGCAGTGTTTCTGTGCTTCGACTCTGGCATAAGGCAGACACAGAATTTTCTACTTGCAGGCTCATGTTGGCATACAAAAACTGCTTTCAGATTTTGGAGTATGATCAGGTTTTCAGAGCAGGGATGCTCTTACTTTACTCAATTTCTATAGATACTTGTGTGCAGTTTTTGGACTTTTTTTTTTTTTTTACTATAACTGCCTTTCTATTTATGTGCCTGTGCCACAGTGTTAATTATGGAAATTTTATATAACGCTTAAATGTCCATAGAGCTTGTCCCTTCTGGTAGTTTTGCTTTGCTATGTTTTTATAGTTACTCTTCAATCTTTGTCTTTCTGTATAACCTTCAGAATCAACTTGTCTAGCTTTCTAATAATGTCCTACTGTCTGAGCTAATAACAGGGCATCTTTCCAGTTTGTTCATATTTAATGGAGGGCTAGGGAAATGGCTCAGTAGTTCAGAGTACTTGCTGCTCTTTCAGAGGACCCAGGTTTGATTCCCAGTACCCACATGGCATGTCATAACTTGCTGCAACTCTAGTCTTAGGAGATCCAATGCCCTTTTCTGGCTTCTGACAGCACTGCAAGCAAATGGTACACAGACATACACACAGGCAAAATACCACCCACAGAAAGTAATACAATAAAAAAAAAAAAACCCTGCCTACTGAAAAAACAAACAAACCAAACAACAACAACCATCCACCACAATATCAAATAGAGGAACGACTCTCCCACATTAAAAAGAAGTATCCTGTAATAGATTCTTATAGTTCCTATTTTATTTCAAATTAATCCTTTTTGATTGAAACCATAAATGGTTTTAAAAGTTTCAAAACAAAGCTGGGCGATGGTGGCGCACGCCTTTAATCCCAGCACTCGGGAGGCAGAGGCAGGCGGATTTCTGTGAGTTCGAGACCAGCCTGGTCTACA